>NW_028270149.1:49449138-49779362 GCF_037043375.1 Chiloscyllium plagiosum
AATAGTCCAATCAATGACACTTTGCATGGTAGCTTACCTCCCATGAGGTAATATTCTTCATAGCATGTGGGTTACACATGGTAGTCAGGACCTTGGCAGTCAGCAATATTCCTTGTCACTCAGTAGTAGTCCTCTGTTTTCACCTGAAGGGTCAAATATTAATAGTACATCAACTTGGTCCAGAATAAATGCTGACTCTTCCAGGATACTGGTGATTGACCTGAATGATGCACTGAATGAAGTGAATGTAACAGAACTGAAAACAAAACTGAGAGAGGTGTTAAAGGTACTGCCAACCATTGTACCCAATTGCACTTCATTTTACAAATCTAGCACCATGAATTCAGAGCAGAGATGAGTCATTAGAATGATATGCAGCACTGGGGAGTTGAACTCAGGAGAGAATACCAGATAAACTAATGCTTAGACTTCTGATCTGCTATTATAACTTTAAGGATGCATGAAAACAAAAATGAAGCTTCTCTGGTGAGGCCAACGTAACATGAACAGCTCTAAATTTCCCAGAACTTAGAACAGGAGATTTAAAGAGTGTTGTAAAGATTCTGTATCCTAGATCTTCAAAGTCAGGATCTGAAAAAAAATGAACTTGCAAAGCAGAGGCAAATCTATCATTTACAGGTATTGAAATAAATATGGGTTGTGAAACAAAGTGACATAGTTGCAAGCAAATGACAGACAAGTTTTGGACTGATGTTACTGATTGTCCTTGAGAAGTGGTGGTGAGCTATCTTCTTTAACTGGTCCAGTACATTTTTTTTTACAAAAGCCAAGATGTGGACGTCTCTGACTTGGACTGCATTTATTGCCAGTCTCCAATTGTCAGAGGCCAGTTAAGAGTCTGTTAAGAACATTGTTGTGGGTCAGGATTCATATGTAGGCAAGATCAGGTAAAAACATATTTCCTTTTTTGAAGGACATTAATTAACCAGATGGGTTTTTATGACAACTGACAGCAGTTAAATGGTCAGCATTAGGCACACCTTTTATTTCAGATTTTTATTGAATTCAATTTTCACCATCTGCCAGGGTGGGATTCACACCTGTGTCCAGTAAATATGCACCATATCCCCTTAGCTTTAGGTATACCCACCAGGTTGTTCCAGGATTTTGAGCCAGAGATAGTGAAGAAACAGTGAGATGTTTCAAAGTCAGGATGGTGAGTGGATTGGAGAGGAGCTTGTAGGTACTCACAAATATCTCATGGCCTTGACCTTGTGGATGGTAGTTGCTGTGGCTTTGAAAGGTGCTGTCGAAAGAGCCTTGGTGATTTTTTGAAGTGCATTTTGGAGATGATACTCACTGCTGCTATTGAACAAGAGTGGTGGAAAGAGTGAAAATCTGTGGATGTGGTGTCAGTCAAGTAAGCTATATTGTCCTGGATGGTGTCAAGCTTCTTGAGTGCTGTTGAAGTTGCATTCATTCAGGCAAGTGGGGAGTATTCATCACACTTCTGACTTGAGGAGTCATGAAGTGAGCTACTCAATGCAAGATTCCTAACCTTTGACCTGGCCTTGTAGCCACAGTATTTATACAGAGCTGAAAATGTGTTGCTGGAAAAGTGCAGCAGGTCAGGCAGCATCCAAGGAACAGGAGAATCGATGTTTTGGGCATAAGCCCTTCTTCAGGCTTATGCCCGAAACGTCGATGCTCCTGCTCCTTGGATGGTTTGCTTTCTTTCTCATTGCTCCATAAAGTTGGTTGCCTGAAATGTGTAATAACTAGTGATGTAGCAGAGCACTCAGCTTCCTGATGACCACCATTCCAGCTACAGAAAGTAGCTGAACTGCAATCTTGCCTCATTTGATTGTGATAAGTAATTTGGAATGGGAGGGCAAATGGGAAATCTTGTACCTTACATGACAGATCAAAGGGAGATAGTGGCATTATGGTAATATCACTAGGAGGAGAAAGTGAGGTCTGCAGATGCTGGAGATCAGAGCTGAAAATGTGTTGCTGGAAAAGCGCAGCAGGTCAGGCAGCATCCAGGGAACAGGAGAATCGACGTTTTGGGCATAAGCCCTTCTTCAGGAATGAGGAAAGGGTGTCCAGCAGCCTAAGATAAAAGGTAGGGAGGAGGGACTTGGGGGAGGGGCATCGGAAATGCGATAGGTGGAAAGAGGTCAAGGTGAGGGTGATAGGTCAGACTGGGGTGGGGGCGGAGAGGTCAGGAAGAAGATTGCCGGTTAGGAAGGCGGTGCTAAGTTCGATGGATTTGACTGAGACAAGGTGGGGGGAGGGGAAATGAGGAAGCTGGTGAAATCCGAGTTCATCCCTTGTGGTTGGAGGGTTCCTAGGCGGAAGATGAGGCGCTCTTCCTCCAACCGTCGTGTTGTGGTCTGGCAATGGAGGAGTCCAAAGACCTGCATATCCTTGGTGGAGTGGGAGGGGGAGTTGAAGTGTTGATCCACAGGGTGGTTGGGTTGGTTGGTCCGGGTGTCCCAGAGGTGTTCTCTGAAATGCTCCGCAAGTAGGCGGCCTGTCTCCCCAGTATAGAGGAGGCCACATCGGGTGCAGAGGATGCAATAGATGATGTGTGTGGAGGTGCAGGTGAATTTGTGGCGGATATGGAAGTTTCCTTTGGGGCCTTGGAGGGAGGTGAGGGGGGAGGTGTGGGCGCAAGTCTTGCACCTCCTGCGGTTGCAGGGGAAGGTGCCGGGAGTGGAGGTTGGGTTGGTGGGGGGTGTGGATCTGACGAGGGAGTCACGGAGGGAGTGTCTTTACGGAATGCTGATAGGGGAGGGGAGGGAAATATATCCTTGGTGGTGGGGTCCGTTTGGAGGTGGCGGAAATGACGGCGGATGATATGCTGTAGATGGAGATTGGTGGGGTGGTAGGTGAGGACCAGTGGGGTTCTGTCCTGGTGGTGGTTGGAGGGGTGGGGCTCAAGGGCGGAGGAGCGGGAAGTGGAAGAGATGCGGTGGAGGGCATCGTCGACCACGTCGGGGGGGGGGGGTGGAAATTGAGGTCCTTGAAGAAGGAGGCCATCTGGGTTGTACGTTTTTGGAACTGGTCCTCCTGGGAGCAGATGCGGCGGAGACTAAGGAATTGGGAGTGCGACGGAGACGAAGGAATTGGGAGTGCAATATCACTACACTATTAAACTAGAGGCCCAAGCTAATGCTGTGGTGACACAGATTCAAATCCTAGAACAGCATCAGGTTAAAATATCCAGTTAATCAATATATCTGCAATTAAAAGCAAGTCTCAGTAATGTTATTCGTGGCAGCTATCATTTATTGATTAAAGAAAAAAAGCAGTTTGATTCACTAATGTCCTTTACCAAAAGAAGGTGGTTGTTGTAACTTAATTATACCTATGTGTGACTCCAGAACCATAGCAATGAGGGTGACTCTTAACTGCCCTCTAAAATGACCTTAGAAGCCTTTAAAAACCAAAAGGACTGCAAATGCTGTAAATCAGAAACAAAAATAGAAGTTGCTGGAAAAGCTCAGTAGATCTGACAGAATCTGTGAAGGGAAATCAGAGTGAACCTTCCTCTGACGCTTTGAAAGCGTGTTAAGTTCATGCACAATAAGCATGAATCACAAACGCTGGACTTGCCAATGATGCCCATATCCAATGAAAGAATAAAGAAGAGTAGATTAATATTTTATTACATCTGTTGTGCCAAAACTAACTCTCACTGTAAAATTTTGTTGGCTCAAAAAATGTAGCAGAAACTGTAGGCTTTCCTTCAGTCAGACTGTCAGAAAAAATCTGCAACTTAACCTTTTAAATTCATTCATAAGATGTGAAAATTCTTCACCAAGCCACTATTTATTGCTCAAACGTATTGTTGTTAAAAATGAGTGGTGAGATGCCTTCTTGGATGATTGTAGTCCATCTGGTGTAGGAGCATACAAATGCTAAAATAGAAGAAATTCTTGGATTTAAACCTAGCAACAGTGAAACGGCAATATATTTCCAAGTTGGAATGGAATGTGACTTGGAGGTGAACTTCTCATTGATTTTTCCATGAATCTGTTGCCCTTGTCCTCGTGGAGGTCGCTGGCTCGGAGGGTACTATTAAAGGAACCTTGGTTAGTTGCTACAGTATATCTTGGATTTGGCACACATTGCTGCCACTGTGCACCAATGGTGAAGGGAGTGAATGCTTAAGATGATGAATGGAATGCCTATCAATGAGTTGCTTTGTCTTGGATCACATCAATGTTGTTGCTTCTATGCTCATCCAGTCAAATGGAGAATATTTCATCTCCATCTAGACATGTTGGTGGCGAACAGGCTTTGTTAATTCAGTTACTCACAGAATTTTCACTTCTGACCTGTTCTTGTACAAACAACATTTATGTGGTCAGGCCAGTTAATATTTTCATCAATGGCTACCCCAAGGTCTTTGGTGGTGGTGGATTCAGCTTTAGTTATGCCATCGAATGTCATGGGGAGTTCATTAGATCCTCTTGTGTTGCATGTGCTGCCTGGCAGTTTGGTGACATGAATGTGACCTGCCATTTATCAGCTCAAGTCTGAGTGCTGTTTGGATCTTGATGTATATTGATAGAGTCAGCTTTGATATTAGAGCAATTGTGAATAGTACTAAAATACTGTGCAATCATCAGCTGACATTATTTTGGCCTTCTTCACTTAGTTCACACTGAAAGAACATTGCAACCTACTCCTGCCCAAGGCTGTTTTTAACTGTAATTTTGAACATTCTTGAGTATATTTGTTTGTGGGGATGGTGTTGTTATTTATGAAATAACAAATTGGCTGATAAATGGTCTTGTGACTTTGCTGTTCTAGGTACGGGTCATATGTTTAATTCCAAGGACTAACTATACTAAAGAATATTCTCTCCTGCACCCACTGAGCCACTGATGAGTCTCAGCAGCAGAAAGGAAAAGCTGCAGCTTCCAGGTTTCCATGGAAACTTCGCAGTTAATGGCCTTGGGAGCTGTTAACTGTATCAGGAGATTTGATGAAAATCTAATTTTAACCATCAGAGATGCTGGATAAGCCAGAAGTGAGGAAAGTTGACCACAACCAATTCTAGCATCTCCAGGATTGAAAACCATATTTAAAAAATATAGCTCATAATAAAACCTATGCCTCCAGTGTTTTTCATTCCATTCTTGAATGGTCTAGTTGTCTCGAGCAGAGTTTCATGGTTACCAAGCATCTCCCTGTGCATCAACCAAATGGCTTTTCTTCATGTGTGGGGTGCAACTTTGAGGAACAGAGTTTCCTCTTAGGCTTGACAATGAGACCAGGAATGTACTGACTTTGCTACAGCCAACCATTGATACGACACATATGTTGGGATATTACATGATTTGTTATTTACAGCAGAGGAAAAAGTGCCTGCCCATCCTTGACTCCATGTATTGTATCTCAAAAGTGCTGGTGGCAAAAAGTAAACAAGTGTCATCGGCAATGGGATTCTATCTGCCAGCTTTCCTTCCCTACTAAAGTTATTTCAGAAGATTGTTACAAATAAGAGTTAACAATTCAGGCCCTCTTGTCTACTCTACCATTTGATGAGATCATGACTGATCAACAATCCATAACCTTAACTCCATTTATCTACCTTCAGTCTGTGTTTTGTATAGGCTGGAGCTATCTGTCTCAGTTACAAAAGGTATAATTGTTGGAATGGAATGTGACTTGGAGGGGAACTTCTTATTGATTTTTCCATGAATCTTGTCCTTCTGGCTGGTGGAGGTCACTGGCTCGGAGGGTACTATTGAAGGAGCCTTGATTAGTTGCTACTTGTATTTGGCACACTTTGCTGCCACTGTGCACCAATAGAGAAGAGAGTGAATGGAAACCTCCCTGAAAACTTCAGTTTGTGCTGCTCTTGTTTGTATTAAGGCCCTCTCCAAAGTTGGTGCTGTATTATAACTACTCAGGGAAAGCACTTGAGTGTCTGCAGTTAACTGGCAAATCACAACTGAGCTTTATTTTGTTCTCATACAGCTTCCGCATCTCAGACTGTTTGTGGGGCAAGAGCTTTAAGGGATTTTATGTTTCTCATTTCAACATCAGATACCATCAAATTTAAGACCCCTTTCTACTGAAGTACAGATCAAGAATGAAATGTTTTGTTCTATCTGTTCTCCATAGGTAAATATCAAATTATAATATAGTTTATCCATAGTTTAATGAGAAACTTTCTTTTGAGTTATGATTTTAAGTGTATTGCCTTCACCTCCCACAGTCCAAAGATGTGCAGGCTGGGTGGATTAGCCATGGGAAATGTAGGGTTACAGGGATAGGGTAGGGGGTTAGTCTGGCTGGGATGCTTTTCGGAGGGCCGGTGTGAGCTTAATGGGCTGAATGGCCTGTTTCCACACTGTAAAGATTCTATGATTCCATGACATAATTTTTTGATTGTGACTTAAGTTGATTAATATTGCTATTTCTAGCTCAATTGCTGAGAAGGAGCTAGAGAGAAATTAAATGCTTAACAAATGTTATGACGATGTGGGTGAACTATACCTTTTAAGTGAGTTAAAAGCTAGCAGTAACAACATCAAGTGTTCTCATTAAGACACAATGGAACATGTGCTCCAGCTACTGAAGTAGCTGATTGCCTGGAAACGACAAAAAAAAATTCAAATTCGGCCAATCAGTTTAAATTATACAGCGAAAAATACCAAATTCCAATCAAGTTTGAATTGACAATATTGACAAACTTAAAAGCCAACGACACAGTCCGATGCTCTGGTGTATAAGACCAGGGAAAATGGAACAGTTAGGAGGAGAACTGCCAAGCCTCAGCATGTAAACAGACTGCCTGAAAATAGCTCTCTTAAAAGGTACCTTTTTCAATCAGTACCTATGAAGCAGAATCCTTAAGAAGGAAGGAAGACACAGGAAGATCCAAATAGAAGAACTGAAAGCTGCCTGGTTTGGAGATAAGAAGTTTTGTTTTGTAAATCTTAATTGGGAATTTTATCGGACTAGTATTATTGAAGGGTAGGTAACAGATACATTAGGGTAAGGAATTGTAAGTAATCATTAGTTAATTATTATCTGTTATACTTTAAGAAATAAAATTGTTAATTTTTACTTTATCTAGTTATTGGCCACTCGAAGTTTTATAGGTTACTGCATGGGAAAATTCTTTTCTGTGTTGCTTAGTTTTAAATTAAGCAGGAGGGTTTATCCTGTGTCGTAACAGTTTGGGGGCTTGAGTGCATGATTTGAACTGGTTTACACAGATTTGAATAGATCTGGGGGTATGAAAATTCCAGCAGATTTAAACACTTGCAGCTCAATGTCCTAGATCATTAAATAAAACATAGGTGAGACAATTTGTTTAATTTTGGTGACTTGTGGTTGATTAGATTAAAAGTGAGAGAAATGGCCCTTAAAATTGTGAAAGAGATTCTGGGATTTGAGGATGATTCTCAAATTTGCCAAAAACGTTAGAAGGAGAGAAAAAATGCTATACTTTTACAAATAGTTAGCAAATAAATTTGATTTGGATTTAACCAAAGATAAAAGTAAAGCTGAAATTGTAAGGGAGTTACTCAAACACTTAGGTGCATCTGACAAACAGACAAGTGCAGTAGAGCTAGAAAAAATTTAAATTACAATTGAGGAAAATGGAGTTAGAAGATAAACAAAGGGAGAGAGAATGAGATGGAGAGAGAGAAGAAAGAGAAAGAGAGAGAAGAGAGGGAGAGAGAAAGAGAAAGAGAGAGAAAAAAGAGAGAGAGAAGGTTCTTAGCTGAGCAAAGAGAGAGAAGAAAGGGAGAGACAAAAAGAGAGAGTATTTGAACTTGAGAAGTTGCAAATTAGACAGCAAAGTCAAGTTAACAGGATGGAGATTAAAAGAGAAGGTAGTGATACATATAAATATGTCAAAACTCTGCTACATTTTGATGAGAAAGATGTTGAAGCCTTCTTTATTTCATTTGAAAAATTGGATAGGAAGATGGAGTGGTCCAAGGATTTATGCGTAATGCGAGTACAGACTAAACTGGTAAGCAGAGCTAGTGAGGTATTTGCCGCATTGTCAGATGAGGTGTCAAGAGATTATGAAGAGGTTAAACAGGCTATTTTAACCTGTGCTTATGAATTGGTACCAGAAGCATATAGACAGCAGTTCAGAAACACAAAGAAGGAACCAGGTCAGACTTAGGTTGAATTTGAAAGAATTGAACATAGTCATTTTGATCAATGGGCACATGCTTTGAAAATACATAAAACCTTTGAGGCTCTAAGATAGATTATTCTGCTGGAGGAGTTTAACAACTCACTTCCAGCGAGAAGAATTCACATGGAGGAACAGAAAGTTCAGGAAGTGAAAAGGGCAGCAGAATTAACAGATGAGTACATGTTGGTGCATAAGACAAGTAAAGGAGACCCCAAAAAGAGCCGAGGAGCTGCAGGAGAGTGCACAACCTAGGCAGGGGCTGGGTATGGAGTTAATACCTGATCTGTTGATGTCTGCTTTCTTTCACAAATCCAGACGAACCAAGTTTCAGTACAATAGCAAATGTTTTATTATCGAACAGCCGGGGAGAGATTCTCAATTTCCCCAAAAGTAGTCGTGTATCTACTTTGTGGTGACACTTCTCCATGAAACTCTGTCCTACACACAAAGACAGTATTTCTTATAAGGATTAAACAAAAGGTTTATCAGTCATATGGTTGATTATCATTACATAGTTTAAAATAGGTAATTATGAATTTACAAAGCCTGATGAATGTTGATGTCCTGTGATAACATGTGAAAGGATTACAGGAACTGATTATCCTATTTGTCATGATGATATGTTGATGGGAAGAGACTAAACCAGACGGGTTTTGCCTCCTCTTTCGGGGGATTCACATATCTATGCTAATATGGAGGGGAAGTAAGACAATGGGGGCAGGAGGCAGCTTAACAGGGCTCTGGCCATGGCTATCATTCCTGTCTGGGAAGGGCAAATCCCTCCGTCTGAGGCTGCAGAGGAATCCACATGTGTGGTTCCCTAGACTCCTCTTCTGGGGTACAGTCAGCCTCCCCCCTACTGAGATGTTCTGTCTATATTATTAGAGAACAGACTTCCAATTGATAGTGTAGTGAGTCTTTTTGGCAGTGGAATGTTTAACCCTTAAGTCCCCGATGTGTCTTAAAAGAGGTCCCCTCAGAGCTGAAAGTGAAAACATTCGGACAACAGTGGCCATAAGCACCGGAGCACTAGAATGCAGGAGATCACAATTAGTATAGTAATTCCAATATGTACCAGCAGGCCTCCCAGTCCTCCAAGAACACCGCCTAGGTACCACCCTCCCACACCATCACTAAACCCCTTGTCGATAGTTTGGAGAGTCAGGATTTCCCGTGTGATGTGTTTAGATAGGTCAGTGATGTTAGTGGACTCATCAGGGATGTAGATGCAACACTCTGCCCCAACAATAGCACAGGTACCACCCTCCTTGACCAGCAGGAAGTCCAGTGCCAAATGATTCTGGAGTGCCACATTCCTAACTGCAAGTAGTTCTGAGTTAATTTCAGTTAAGACACTAGCCGTATCATTGGCGACCCTTACCCATACGGTCCTGAGCTGATTAAGTTCTTGGGCATGTAAATAGATTTCTGTCAGGGGAGGTAACATTCCCACCCAGGCGAGAAACCTGGCGAGGGACCTTCTGGATCTCGGGGATGAGGGCAGGTTGCCCAAAACTTGAATGCAAGGTACAACGTACCCTATGTGGCATGACCCCTCCCAATCTGGGGGAAGCCAGGGGTAGGCTTTCAACCCGCAAACAAAGTGTGTGCCATTGTAAGTTGTCAGGGTGGAAACAGCACCCCTGTTGGGAGCAGGATTATTGCAGAGGTGGCCTGAGGTTCTGTTGTGGACAGCAGACCAATCAAATATGAAATACCCATATTCTGTTAAGTTCTGAATAGGTTCGACCCAGGGAATGGTAGAGGAGCTTTCACTCATTCCCACATAAGTACCTTTGGAGGGTTTCCCTGCCTGAAACAAATGGTGTGGTCGATGGTGTTGTTGAGAACCACAAGGAAGGGGGGCTTATGCGATTGGTTGTAATTAGGGTGATACCAGCTTCTGAATGAGGTCAGGTTATACCCTGCTGACTGCCACTCTCATGCATCATTGGTGTTACCCCTGATCAGGGGTGAAAAATTTACCAAGCCTGCTCTCTTTTCTATATATTTATAGATTAACTTCCACTGAATTTCCATATTCAAAAGAGGCAGCTCCCAAACCAGAATTCGCACAATACAGAGTAGACAATGTCACCCCATAGTATTTTAGAGCAACTGGACAACTGTCCTACCTTACAAGCTGAGTCTGGGTGGCTTGTGTGACCTCGTCAAGGTACCAGTTCCATGGGGCGACAGACAGATCGTCCAGCTGAACACCAGGAGCAGTCTGGGGTAAAACACTCTGGGGCTCCCTTACCGCTCAGTTCTGACCAATTAGATTTTCGTGTCATTTACTCAGCCCCATGAGATATTCCCTATGTTGAGGTCCAAGTCGCAGCATCTGATGTTGATGTCTGCTATATTCCACAAATCCAGATGATATATGCTTCAGTACAACAGCAGATGTATTGGAGACGTTTGTGTAAACGGATCACAATCTGCTTACAGTCTTAGAACGATTTAAAGACAAGAATATGAGACTATTTTGTTGGAGTCTTATGTAATAGACTTTTAATTTACAAATCGTACATGTTGCGGGTTGAAAGAATGTAATCGCAGATGCGTTATCGCGGATTTAACTGATAGAGTTTAGATGAGATTTATCTTTATTTAATGTTACACATAGGTATGTGGGGAAAAGGTAAGGTGAACTTATAGTTATCTGTATGCTAGGGTAATGTGTTTAAAAAATAGAGAAAAAAATGAAGACATCTTTTTACTATGATGGTTCTTTTTTTCATAAGGGGGAGGTGTTATGAAGATGTGGATGTACTGTACCTTTTAAGAGAGTTAAAAGCTGGCAGCGACAGCATCCAGTGTTCTCAATAAGACACATTGTAACATGTGCTCCAGCTACTGGAGTAGCTGGTTGCCTGGAAACGACAAAAAAAATCAAATTAGGCCAATCAGTTTAAATTATACCCCGAAAAACACCACATTCCAATCAAGTTTGAATTGCGTATATTGACAATCTTAAAAGCCAATGACACAATCCAATGCTTTGAGCGTATAAGAACAGGGAAAATTGAACAGTTGAGAGGAGAATGCCAAGCCCCAACATGTAAACAGACTGTCTGAAAAATAGCTCTCTCAAAAGGTACCTTTGTTGATCAGTAACCTGTGAAGCAGAATCCCTAAGAAGGAGAAAGGAAGACACAGAAAGATCCAAATAAAAGAACTGAAAGCTGCTTGGTTTTGAGATAGGAAGTTTTGTTTTGTAAATCTTAATTGGGAGTTTTATTAGATTAGTATTATGGAAGGGAAGATAGCAGATAGGTTAGGGTAAGGAATTGTAAATAGTTGTTAGTTAATTATTATCTGTTATTCTTTAAGAAATAAAGTTAATTTTTACTTTATCTAATTCTTGGCCTATGGAATTTTCACAGATTACTGCACGGGATAAATCTTTTCTGCATTGCTGGTTTTAAATTAAGCAGGAGGGTTTACCCCGTGTTGTAACACAAATGTTTCCAGAATAAATCTACACACATTAGTCAACATAGCATTTTTTTTGCCATATGTGTGTATCACAACATAATGTGAATGTGTGAACATTTTTGTGTGGATATCTAGATTGAGTAATTTTAAGTATTAGGAAGTTTTTATTCCCTTACTCTTTGTGGCCTTTCCACAGTAAATACTCCATTTCAAATGGAATTACATGACTTCTACACTCTACCAATTGGAAGAAGGTATGAGCAAATATATGGGGCTCCTTCAATGGGTTTGCAAATGTGGGCAGGGAACCTGTGCCGTTCTCTGGGTGGCCTTCCTCATCATTATCCACTTACCACTGATGTGTCAGAAATGTTCTGTTTTGAGCTGCTTGATGTGTTCTGAATCTATCCCACTGAGCCAATTAACCACAGTGAGCTAAATTATCGTAACTTATTGTTCACTTAATAGTGTGCACCCTGGTTGTTTTCAGCCTTTTACCATCCATGAATAGTTGGCAGCTTTAAAGATATTTAAGAAACTTTCAAGAGCAGTAACCTGTGGAACAGACTATTTTAAATGTAGTATTATGGAATGAAAAAGATCTAATTAATAATCTTGTTGTAAAAGAATCTTTGAGAAAAGTGACCAAAATATTGAGTATTCGCATCAACTTAGCAACTGATTTTGTTCAATCAAAATAAGGCTCTTAAATCTAACAAAGGAAACTATGAAAATATGAGGGGCAAGATGGCTGTGGTTATTTGGGAAAATGCATAGCGATAAACGAGCAATGATTAGTACTTAGAATCAATAAATGGTTTACAACATACATTCCTTTAAGGAACATAAACTTAAGGGAAAAGGTGAGTCAATTGTGACTAACAAGGAAGTTAAATATTGTATTATATTAATACAGGAGGCTTATGAAGTTGTCAAATAAATCTGAGGGTTATGAACATTTTAGAATTCAACAAAGGAGCAGCAAGAAACTGGAAAAGAAACAGTTTAGAACATGAATGTAAAGTAACAAGGATTATAAAGATGAACAGTTGTTATAAGACAAACGTGTCAATTACAGGGTATTTTTGTGGGAAATAAGGAAAGTGTAAAGAAGGTAAATTATTACATTTTATCTTTCATCACAAGAAATCTCCCCAAAATAAGAGGAGATTAATGAGAATGAGGAACTGAAAAAAATTAATTTAGATTAGATTAGATTACTTAGTGTGGAAACAGGCCCTTCGGCCCGACAAGTCTACGCCAACCCTCTGAAGAGCAACCCACCCAGACCCATTCCCCTACATTTACCCCTTCACCTAATACTACGGGAAATTTAGCATGGCCAATTCGCCTATCCTGCATCTCTTTGGACTGTGGAAGGAAACCGGAGCACCCGAAGGAAACCCACGCAGCCACGGGGAGAATGTGCAAACTCCAGACAGACAGTAGCCCGAAAACATTTAGCTGAAAAGATAGCATTGTGAAAATTAGTGGGACCAAATATGAACAAATCTCTGGGAACCAATAAAAGAAGTGGGAGTAGAGATAATGGGTGCATTGATAATTTTTTTTTTCAAAATTCTGTTAGGGGATTCTGGAACTTGGAAATTGGAAGTTTGCAGATATAAACTTACTACTTAAGAAATGAGGAAAAGACAAACATAGAACTGCAGATCTGTTGGTCAGTGTTGGGCAAAATACAAACATCTATCGTAAAAGAAGTGATATCTGAACACTTGGAATGTAAGATTTGATTGGGCAACATGGATTTATGAAAAGGAAAATGCATTTGACAGATCATAAGATGTGGGAGCTGAAACAGGCCTTTCAGCCAATTGATTCTGCTCTGCTACTCAATGAAATTATGGCTGATTTGACAATCCTCAATTCCACTTTCTGGCCTTTTTCCATAATCCTTGATTCCTGATTAAAAATCTACCTCAGCCTTGATTATACTTAATAACCCAGCCTCAACAGTACTCTGTGGTAAACAATTCCACAGATTCACTACCCTCTGAGGGATGCAATTCTTCTTCATCTCTGTCCCAAATGCCTGCCCCCTTAATCTGAGATTATGCCCTCGGGTCCTGGACTCTTTCAGAAATGGAAGCAACCTTTCTGCATTTACTCTGTCAAGCCCCCTAAGAATTATGTATGGTTCAATCAGGTCACCTTTCAATATCCTAAATTTGAATGAGTACAGGCCCAACCTACTCAATCTTTCCTCATAAGACAGTCCCTCCATAACTGGTATTGGGCAGTGAACCTTCTCCGGACTGCCTCCAATGCCAGTATATCTTTCTTCAGATAAGGGGCTCAAAACTGTTCAGTTTTCCAGCTGACAGGTGCCTTGTATAACTTTAGAAAAACCATCCAATCCAACTGTTATACTCCATTCCCTTTGATGTAGAGGACAATGTTCCATTTGCCTCCCTGTTACCTGCTAAACTTGGATGTTAGTTTCTTTTCAGAATCAGGCACCAGGACTCCCAAATCCCTCTGTTTGTTGCTGTCTGCAATCTTTTTCTAATTAAATGATATTCAGCGCTGCTATTCTCCCTGCCTAAGTGGGTAACCTCTCAGTTTACCACATCCTATACCATCTGCCAAGTTTCGGTCCACTTGTTTAACTTGTCTATATCTCTCTGCAGATTCTTTGTGTCATCATCACCACTTGCGTTTCCATCTATTTTTGTGTCATCTGCGAACTTGTCTTACAGAACAACCTCAAATATCCGAACAAGATGGGCGGGGAGTATTTTGTTCAGATAACTGAGAGTTTGGATAATGGATTGTTCAGATAACGGATAGCATTTATACGGGGCCTTCAGATCTTGTTCGGACAACCCGAAATTCGGAAAATAAATAATCAAGATTGTTCTGTACATCCATTTTTCTCATCCAAGTGGTTATTATGTGTATAGCATTTTCCCAATAATAGTCCTTAAACTAACTGGCCCATAGTTATAGAAAATAGAGATTGCTGGAGAAACTCAGCAGGACTGGCAGAATCTGTGGAGAGAAAGTAGAATTAACATTTTGAGTCCAGTGACCTTTCTTCAGAGAAAGATTTTGTCTCCTTCTCTTTTTAAATAAAGATTTGACCCAATAGTGAATTTTTAAGATATGAAATGGATAAGATAGGAAATGGATAATGAGGAATCAATGGACGTGATCTGGTTGGAATTTCAGAAAGCTTTCAATAGATCCCACACAGGAGGTTAATAAACAAAAGTAGAGCACATAGGATGTGAGGTAAAAACCCGGCACACAATAAAGATTAGTTATTGGAAATAAAATACATGCTTAGAATAAATAAGTCTTTGTCATGTTGGCAGGCTGATTGACCATTTGAGTACTGCAGGGTACAATGCTGGGGCATGGATGCTCACAATTCATAAGAATTATATGCATGTGGGGGGCCAAGTGCAATATTTCCAAGCAGACTTGCTGTGAATGTGAGTTGTGGCGGTGATGCAAAGAGACTTGAGGAGATTTGGACGGGATGAGTGAGTGGACAAAAATGTGCCCGAAGGGTTATTATATTGATAAATGTGGGGCTATTCAATTTGGTAGGAGGAACTGAAGCCAGAGTATTTCTTAAATGCTGTGAGATTAGGAAGGGAGCTGGGTGTCCTTATGTATAAGTCACTGAAAGCTAACATGCAAATGCAGCAAGTGAGTAGAAACGAAGATAATTGATGTTTTCTGCAAGAAAATTTGAGTAGGGGAGTAAAGATTTCTTGCTTCAATTATGTAGAACCAATGTAAAGCAGAGCTAGAATACTGTGTGCTGTTTTGGTCCCCTTGCCTAAGGAAAGACATACTTGCCATAGAGGGAGTGTAGTGAAGTTCACTAGATTAATTCCTGTGATGACAGAACTGATTGAAGATGGCTCACTGGACGCAAAACACTAACTCTATTTTCTCTTCACAGATGCTGCCTGACCTGCTGAGTTTTTCCAGCAATTTCTGATTTTGTTTCTTAATCAACAGACTGGCTCCGAAATGGTATTGGTGTCCCAATATTCCAATTTAAAAGATGCATGGGGGTTCTACATTTTTTTGTCAGGAGGACAAACCATACAAATCAATGGTTTCTAAAAAATATTGTATTGAACAGACTTAGGATGTTAGATTGTTCCTTTTACAATTATTTTCATTCCATTGCTATCCACATCATGCAGAGAGAGAGACAGAGACAGACAGACAGAAGATAATAATTGGGGTACATGCCCTTATTTTGTGTTCATACACATGTTTCCAGCAGTAGTCACTGCATGGTGATCAGGAGCACTTATCTTCGGCCCCCTATCACTGGGTTCTAAGGTCAATTGTAATACCATTTCCTCTGTCCCAGTTGGAGCAGTTAAAAAACAGTGCCCAAGGGGGGGGGGGGGGGGTGGGGGGGGTAATCCTGGACACCTCCTGGTTTTTATTCATAATTAGTCACTACTGTAGGTATATGATTCATCGAGGTAAGCATTTCTGTTAATCTATAAGTAGCTTCTAAAGAGTGTCCATGTGAAATAGTAATGGGTTTAAAACACAGAAAAATTTCTTAAACTTGTGAAAATGTAGAAGCTTTTGAAAATAAAGCAAAGGATATTGAACACGGCTGTCACAATATTTTTCTTCTGTTCAGTGAGGAGCACTATCAGGAAGGCGTTTGAGCAGTGCCTCGCCTCCCTCCCTCCCCTTTGTTCCTGTGGCAAGTAAGGCCCATTTCCCATAGGAGCTGTCTGCAATGATGCACCCTGTTCAGGCTGTGCTGGGGCCAATGCTTTGCTGCTGGCAATCATCCAAACAATCCAGGCAACAGGGAAGTGGAAAGGGATGAGCTGCAGCATGGTAATAGGGGATGATGGGCAACACCTATGAAAAAGAGCAACCGGGGCAGAGAAAGAAAAAAATCAAAGGTATTGTTTTGTTGTATCACGTCGGGTCTCCCCATAGGCTATCAGTGAGAAAAATAATTTACTGCATGTTTGTGTAATACAGGTAACAGACATCTTTGTTAGGATGCATTTAATGGAAAGGCAGAGTTAGTGTAGATTGCGACTCTCATGTGGATTAAAAGATCGGAGAGGATTAGAGTGTTAATTTATTCTGATTGATAGCAAAAATAACAGCAGGCAGCCATGTGTGATTTCTGAATGCAGCTTGTTGCTTGGTTTCTGTTGACATTCTCTGATAAGGATTGCATCGCTATCAGAGCAGACCCCATATTCAGACTGTTAAGTGATACTTGTCTCGATGTAATTGCTGAAGAGAATATGATCTTTTTGGAAAAAAATGCATTCGGTCTGATAACCAATAAACAAGTGATTGATTCTCAAATGTTTACAAATCAGCCTTGCTGTGTAGTGTGAAATAGACAAAATTGTATCGGAATGTTATCATCCAAGGAACCGAATATTAAAGCACTCTTTGCATTACATCATGTTTACCCTTAATACTGCAACGGGACTCCAGGTCTCTTACTGAATGCCTAATAGTGTGCATATCTGTGTGTTTGTGTGTGGGTGTTTTCTGCGGGTGTGTAAATGTGTGTGTTTGTGTGTGGGTGTTTTCTGTGGGTGTTTAGATGAATGTGTTTTTGTGCGTGTGTTTCTCTGTGCCTGTGTTTGTATGTATGTTTATGTGCGATTGTGTTTATGTGTGTTTGTACATGTCGTACATGTGTGTTTGTGCATTTGTTCATAGCTATATGCTGCTACTTTGGGAATTCTGATGTGTATCATCCTTTAGTTTTCTCCTGGGAGTCACCTTGTCAAATCTCAAGAGTCATCCATAGCTAAATACTTTTGCCACCTTTGACCTCCAAAACCAATACACAAATTATCCTTGCTGTAACTCTGGGGTGGATTTTTTTTGTGGGGCAGAGGGTAAAGTCATTAGGCTAGTAATCCAGAGGCTGAGGTTAATGCTTTGGGGACATGGCTTCAAGTCCAATCCAATCAATAAATTTGGAATAGAAGCCAGTCTCGGTAATGGTGACCATGACAAGTGATTGCTGTAAAAACCTACTGATGTCCTTCAGAGAAAGAAATCTGCTATTCTTACCTGACCTGGCTGACACGTGACTCCAGACCCACAACAAAATGATTACACTTCACTGCCCTCAGGGATGGCTTAGTAAACCACTAAGTGCAAGGGCAACTGGGGATGGACAATAAATGCTAGCCACAGCGTGGACACCCACCTGCTATGAAAGAATGGAAAAAAAGAAACCTGTACCGACACGATAGTAGCCACTTTAGTCAGTATATTGCCAGTACCTGTGAGAGGCGGAGAAGATTAAAATCTTTCCCATCATTGTAAATGCTGCAATCTCTTTCCTCAGTGATGTCATGGGCTGTGTTGCACTTGACCCTGAAATAACTCTGCAGAGACCGGTATCCTGTCACCAAGTAACCTTCTATTTACATGTGAGGAGTCCTTGGCAGATATCCAGCTCCATCAGAGCCAGCTTTCAAAACATCAGGATGTCTGATCCTCCTGTTTTTAATCTGTTAGCCAGGGCTCCCTGATTGGACCAGATTAACAGCCCCAATCAAGGAACTCATGTTCTACGAGGCCCACTTGTCTGACTTTATTATAATCACTACATCCCTCCCACTCTGAGTCTGAGTACATAGACTGGTCTTTTTCTTGTAGTGCATCCTGGGGTATTTTAGCACTGTGTCATGTTCCTCCAACTCTGCCTCTGATACGGATGGCAGTAATTAGTAGCTCACCTCTTGCACCAGGAGCATCTCGGAAGAAATTCATTTCCTTCTTCAGGCAGCAAAGGCATCAAGGTGCTGACACCTGCCATGTCCCTCTCAGATTCTGAAGTCTCTTCAACACTTGACAGAGAGAGAGAACCATCGGCTCCACCTGCCTTTCAAACTGTTCCAACAAGGTGAGCATGATTTGTTCCAGCCCCATTTGTGAGTTTGCAGCTTTCATATGGTCCACGTGCTTGTTCAGGACCTACCCAAACTTTATACGCCACTGGACCTGACCTCATGTTGACCATCCCTTTTACACATACAGGGCCATTCTCATGGTTCCTACACCAAACTTCGCCCATTGACGTAAACAGAGATCAGATTTAACCTGGTGCAGAGTCTTCTCCCCACAAGTAACTCTGCTGTAGCTATCCCTGTAGTTGCGTGAGTGGTGGTTCTATAATCAAACAGGAACCAGGACAGTTTTAGTATGTAGTGAAACTAACTATAGGCTGTTTCTTTAAGCTTCCCTTCAAAGTTTGGACTGCTCTTTCACCAGACCATTATATGATCGATGGTAAGGAGCTGTCCTAATATGTCAAATGTCATTCAACATTAAGAAATACACAAATTCCCTGCTGGTAAATGATGACCCATTGTCTGTGACCAGCATTTCCTGAAGTCCATGTGTTGTAAAAGATGCATGCACTTTTTCTATCATCATCCATGTTTGACAAATGAACTCTATGCATCATCAGCCACTTTGAGTGGGCATCCACAATGACTAAAAACATTGAGCCCATGAAAGGAGCTACATCATCGATGTGTAACGGAGTCCAGAGTTTACCCAGCCAGTCCCACGAATCAGGGCGGGAGCTGCTGGGGGTAATTTGTTTTCCTTGTTGGCAATATGGGCACTGTCCCAGCAATGCAGCTATGTCTGTATCCAGTCCTGGCAACCAGACATAACTTCTCAGCAATATCTTCATTTTGCAAACCCCTGGATGACCCTGGTGGAGTACAGCCAAATCTGACAGTGACCTTTGCTCAGGACAATCACTCTTGCTCCCCATCATAATATGCTGGCCTCTAACTGTGATCTGGTCTCACCTGGTCAAGATAGCTTTCAATTCTGATTGTGATGGCCCCATCACCACCAGTTGTTTCAGTTTTTCCAGGACTGGATCTTCCTGCTTCCTAAGTCTGATATGATCAGCTATAATTGGAAGTGTGTCCAGAAAATGTAAAACATTACCTCTGGCAGCGAGAGGAAGCTCAATGCATCCACATTTGCTACTTGGCCTCCTGGACAGTGTTCCAACTTGTGATTATATGCATTTAGTATTAAAGCCCATTGCTGAATTCAACCTGAAGCTACAGGCGGCAATGCCTTGTCCTCTTTAAGTAGACCAAGCAGGGATTTGTGGTTCATTATTATTACAAATTTAAGTTCATAAAGGTATTGGTGGAACATCCTGACTCCAAATATGGCCAAACCTTCCTTCTCTAACTGGGTGCATTAGCCAATGTCCTGAATGCACACACTATTGGGTGTTCCCCTCCAATAGGCCACCTACGAGCTAACAATACCCCGATGCCATACGGGGAGGCTTTGCATGTCAATACCAGAGTTTACATGGGATCATAGTGTGCTAACACTTTAGAGATGATAGCTGTTTCTTCACTTGCCTGAAAGGTATGGTTGGCTACTCAGCCATTTCCGAAGTTAACCCTTTTTAAAGAGCCGATGCAAAGGTGCTGTGATAGAGACCAGGTTAAGTATAAACTTTCTGTAATGATTCACCAGCTTGGGAAAGATCTAAATTCCTGGACAGACATGGGAGCCTTTGATCGATCTCACTTTACCTACCAATGGGTGTAACCTGGCCTTGTCAACTCTATAGCTCAAGTAGGTCACTTGAGGTGCCTGGGGCATACATGTTTCCCTTATTAAGTGTACGGCTACCTGGGAGAAGCATCTAAGGACTATGTCCAAGTTCTCTAAGTGCTCTCTATTGGTCTTCGCTGTTATTAGCATGAACCTAAATAAATGGTGACTTGCGGTAGACCTTGTAAAGTGTTCTCTAACATCTGTTGAAAATTTGCACAGGCTGACAATATCTCAAATGGCAGCTTCATATATTGGTACAGACCCTTTTAGGTATTAATTGCAGCATACTTCTGGGAATTCTCATGTAACCACAATTGCAGGTGCGCATGGCTCATGTCCAACTTTGTGAAGGACAGCCCCCCCTGCTGCCAGCTTTGTGTATAAATCCTCTATGCAAGAGACTGGGTATTTATCCAGCTGTGATAAGCAGTTTACAATTTGTATAAAGTCTCCACAAAGGCCTCACACTGATATGCTGCCCTTGCCCAACATTGAGAATGGGGATATTTTGGCTTGAGATCTCTCATTGCGTTAGATGGTTAATTGTTCACCACAATTCAAGAAGGGATATGGTTCAACTGAAGAGCTTAGATTTAACACATTGGGATCATTTAGCTTTGTGTATCACAATCTGCTTCCACTGACTGGCATGCAAATAGTCCTGCGTTTACAAGCTTCACAAGGTTGAAAACTTATTTTTAGGTATAAAACGAACAAAAACAAAAATAAAACTTGGCTTGGTATATTAGCTCTGTTTTCTCTCTACTGATGCTGCCAGACCTGCTGATTTTCTCTAGCAATATCTGTTTTTGTTCATTTCAGCACATCAAGTGGAGTTCTTGATATACCCTCCTGCATTCTTCTTTGCACCATGGTTAATCCTGTATTGACCCTAATGGCAGAGAGCGAGATATGCTTGGCAAGAGGTTACATATTGTGTTTGAATACAATTCTGCCACAGATGGTACTCCAAAATGCTTCATGGAAGTCTACTCTGATTCAATGCCTTTTGGCAGAGTGGCAGTGCCACACAGCACTTTGGAAGGTATACTTGACATGAAGATATAACGATGTCTTCAAAAGTGCTGTGCGGTTGTCGCTCCTATGAATACTGTCATGCAGAGATTCATCTGCAACATGTTGGTCATGACAAGGTCAAAGTAGGTTTTTCCCCTGTTGTTGGTTCTCTCAGCACCTTGCAGACAAAGTCTAGTTGCTATGTCCTTTTAGATTCATCCAGCTCAGCCAGTAGTAATGCTATTCTTTATGATAGACTTTGAAGCCACTCACCCAGAGTACATTTTATGTCACCCTCAGTGTTTCTTCTGAATTGTGCCAAATATGGAAATTTGGGATGAGGGAAGTGAGTTGAGGTGGGAATGATGCAGAGAACCACCGTCTCTGTTGAATTCAGTATCTCGTTGTCCCCTTCAGCTCAATTTAATTCACAATAGTCATGGAAAAAATTGTCCTGCAAGTAATGGAGAAAATTGCATTGCACTGTTTGGGTGACACTGTCTGCTTGTCACACCAGAATAGTCACAGATATGTGGAGACAGTGAAAGGTGGATGCGAGGCTGATATCATGCAGGATAACATAAATTAGTCTCTAAACCTTGAAGGTTAATGGATATTTAGGAAGGACTGGAAACTAGAAAAAATTATGAGGATCACATTTTTAGTTAATAATGTTAAGAGTTCAATGAGAGGGATGAGCTAAGTTCAGAAAACCAGGATGTGGAAAAGTTTTGCTTAGAGATGAGAAATGGTTAAGGCAAGAAGTTATTTACGGGAATAGTGTGCAGGCCTCTTTAACAGCAATCACGTGGTAGGGTGGAACATAAAGGACATAATGTGAACTTGTTAGAAAGGCATGACATAACCGTAGGAGCTTTTAATCTACATGCAGACTGGAAAAGTGAAATATGCAAAGGTAGACTACAAAAGCAGTTCATAAAAGCAGCGTTAACATTTTGAGTCTGATATGATTCTTCTTCTGTAGAAGAGACAGAAGAAGTTGTCAGATGCTGCCAGACCAGCGAAGTTTCTCTGGCATTCTCTGTTTAAGTTTCAAATCCTCAGTATCCACAGTGTTCTGCTTTTATTAAAGAGTTCATAGAATGTTTTTGGGATACTTAGAACTCTATTTCTGATGAAGGGCTTTTGCCCGAAACGTCGATTTTGCTGCTTCTCGGATGCTGCCTGAACTGCTGTGCTTTTCCAGCACCACTCTAATCTAGAATCTGGTTTTCAGCATCTGCAGTCATTGTTTTTACCATATTTAGAACAGCATATTCAGGAACCAAAGTCCAGGCTTTGCTAGACCTGGTATTTTGCAACAAGATGAGATTAATTAATTATCTGATAGTGAAGATGCCCCTAGATACAAGAATAATATGGTTGAATTTTTCGTTCAGTTTGAGGGAGGGAAGAGTGGGTCCAATACTGTAGGTGGAATCTCACAGGGGTCTGAGTGATAGGGGCTATGGTGAGATTTGTGGCAGAATTGAACAACAGATTTGGCGAGGCCCAGCTCGATGTTGAGATCATCTTGATCCATCTTCTATGCTCTTCACAAATAGGTTGGTAAAATTTTAACTAGGAGGCTCCAAGATGCTAATTGACTGTCGTCATTACTTGTTAACTGCCTTGTCAGTGCCACAACTGGCCTCATTAATACTTAGCCTCATCAAATAAGCTAGACATTGGGAAATCTCAACAAGGAATCTCAGCTCGCCACTTGCTCTGGTTGACCGTCATGTTGAAACTTGGCAAATGAACTCCTCTTCTATGGACATTGCTATTCAGAATCAGTCAACCCATCATAACCATCCTGGCACTTCTACTGTTCACTGGCTGGACACTCTGGAAGCAGATTTGCAGAGTAAGATGCTCTGGCAACTTACATTGGGAGTGTACAGTAGGGACACTTTGAGCACAGGGACAGACTCCCAGCTCACAGACTGGACCAGGCTGGATCTTCATTTTGCTTGCTTACTCTCTTCACACTTGCTCACTTAGGATCTATCTGCTTGCTCACAGCATCCTTGCCATTCCTCACCTTGCATGACAGTTAGTTTAACGACACAACCAGACAGTTACGTTACTGCTAAACAGCCTGGGGAATGTACATCTTGCTGTACAGCAGTTTCCTACATCAATCTCACACTACACCATGTGCCAGTAGCTTATACAGCAAACTCATTGCACATGCAGCAAACATGCAGCCATGTATTCAACTTTTAGGAGAATGGTTCTCACTGAATTCCACGGAAGCACCAGTTAGTCAGGGGATCACGGCAAAGTAAGTTAAGGACAGCCTCCCATATCGTCCAAGATCCACAGCCGTGTATGCAGTCAGGGGGTTTTTGGTCACGATGCCCTTGCCTCTGCAGTCCAGGAAGTGGGCCATGGTCAATCTGTTGATTCTGTAGCGCCAAGTCCAAGAATTTGGGCTAACGGAGTTGGGGAGGTGTATTGGCACCATTCAAGTGCCTGGGCACATCTTGCCTGAGGCTCCCCAGTTCTGAAGAAGGATCATCGGACTCGAAACATTAACTCTGCTTTCTCTACACAGATGCTGCCAGATCTGCTGAGTTTTTCCAGCAAACTTTGTGTTTTTTTTGTTTCAGATCTCCAACATTTGCAGTTTTTTGTTATATTTCAATAAAGTGAGTTTGATCCTATAGATAATGAGATTACAGGAATGATCGTGGAAAGTAAATAGGCAGCAGGTGTATTGAACACATATTTTGCACCAGTTTTCACGTTAAAGGAAACAAGTAACTTCCCAGAAGCAATTAGATATCATGAAATGGAAGAAAGGAATAAATTCAGGAAAATCACAATCACCACAAAGGCGAGAGTGAGATAGGTTTTGGAACTGTGAGCTGACAACTGAACTACATTCTAGGTCTTAAAAGAAGTGACTGGTGAGATGATTGATGCACTGGTTTTAATTTTCTAAAACTTCGTAGATTCAGGGATGATCCCATTGTATTGGAAGACAACAAATGTAACTTTGTTTCTTAAAAGTACTTTACAGTACAATCTGGGCAGATAGAATCATAAATTAGAATTACACTGTCTGAGATTGCAGAAAGAGGCCATTGGGCTCATCGAGCCTGCATCGACTCTCCAAAGAATATTCCACCTGGACCTCATCCTTATCCCTGTAACTCCACAGTTCCCATGGCTACATCTACCTAACCTGTACATCCCAGGACACTATGGGGCAATTTAGCGTGGCTAATCCAACATTACCTACACATATTTGGACCGTGGGAGGAAACTAGAATCTCCAGCAGAAACCCACATAAGACGTAATTCTTTATTCAAAAAGGGGTAGAAAGAAAGCAGGAGACTACAGGCTCATTAGTTTTACATCAGACACTGGAGAAAGGTTAGCAGTGTTAAAGAAGTTATGGCATTGCATTTAGCTAAGTTTGAGGTAATTGGCAGAATCAACATGATTTAAAGAGAAAGGGAAACCATCTTTAATCAACATATTGAAGTTCTTGAGTTCTCATGCTGTGAAAAAAGAGTAGCCTTTAAATTTCCACAAGGCATTTGATTATGTGCCTCACCAAAACTTATGATGAGAAATAGGAACTCATTGCGTAGGGATAGCATGTTGGCATGGATAGAGGCCTGGTTGGCTAACAGGAAGCTTTGTCAACATAAATGGGTCTTTTTCAGGTTAGCGAGAAGTGAAAACTGATGTGCCTCAGAATCAGTTCTGGAATCTCAACAATTTGCATTTTATATAATGGCTTGGATGAAGGAACAGATGGTATGGTTGCCAAATTTGTTGATAACACACAAACAGGTAGGAAAGTAAGTTGTAAAGAAGATATATGGAGGCTACAAATAGACATTGCTAGATTAAGTAAGTGAGAAAAGTCCTTGTAGATGGAATATAATGTGGAAAAATGTGAAATTATCTATTTTGGCAGGAAGAATGTAAAAGAATCATATCCAAATGGTGAAGAATTGTGGAGCACTGATGTGCAGAGGGATCTGGAGTTTGAGTGAATGAATCATAACAGGCTAGTTTACAGATATAGTAGGTAATTAGGAAAGCCATTAGAATATTGTTAGAAGGTTATATTATAACTTTTTGCAAAGAGAATTGAATACAGAAGTAGGGAGATTATATTTCAATCATACAGGACACTAGTGAGACCACATCTATAGTATTGTGTACGTTGTTGGTCACCTTATTTAAGGAACGCTGTAAATGTATTAGAAGCAGCTCAGAGAAGGTTTGCCAATCTAATACCTGGAAAGTGTAGGTTGTCTTATGAGGATTGGTTACACAGGCTAGACATGTTTCAGCTAGAGTTCAGAAGATGAGGAAGCAACTTGATTGAAACATATAAGATGCTGAAGAGTCTTTCAAGGCAGTTGTGAGGAGGACGCTTTCTCTTTGGGAAGAATTTAGATATCTCAAAAAAAAACAAGGTTTGACTATTTAAAAAGAGATGAGGCAAAATTTGTTCTTACAGAGGACCAAAGGTCTTTGAAATTTTCTTCCTGAAAAGATGTTGGAAACAGAGTATTTAAATATTTTTAAAACAGAGGTAGACAGATTCATAACAAGCAAGAGGGTGGAAGATTATTGGGGTAGGTCAAAATAAGGATTTGAGGATACAATTAGATCAGACATAATCTTATTTAACAGTAGAATAGTCGCAAGGGACTGAATGGCTTACTCCCGCTTATTGTTTTTAAATTGTTGGAACCTCGGTGAAGGTGAACTAGACATGAATCCTGAGTGCCAGGGACTGAAGTTGAATGAATAATAGGATTTTTCAGCAGAATAATATTCGGTAGGAGATATCATTAGAAATGCACTTATCAACCGAGACCAATCAGATGAGTTCACAAAACACCTTGTGGCACCTCTGAGGGCCAGTCTCATCTTATTGACATCCCTGGTCCCTTGCTTCCAATACTTCCAATGACAATTCTTGAGGGGTTCCTGGAATTTCTTCCCTTCCCCAGATGAACTATAACCTCTTTCCCCCTCTTGACCTTCACCATTAACCTCTAGTATCACAAACATGAATCTAAGAGCCTTCCTTTCTTCCTTGGTTCTCTATCCATGCAACTCCTGTTGACACCATTGTCAGTACAAGCAGCTTGCCAGTGAATGCAGGAAGGATGTCCCATATGTAAGACAGGAGGACCATCAACACATGTTTTAATTACATAAACAAGCATTGACAGGAGAATACAAATCCTATGACCCAGGAAGAAGACAGTCCTGGAAGTCAATAAATCTTAGAAAGAGCAAGAAGCACATCAGGCAAAATAGCAAACTTATTACATTAGGATCCAAAGTTCTATTGCAAGCACAATCCAGTTATTCCAAAAGAGAGCATGAAACTCTTACAATTATAAACTGTTAATGAGCAAATTATTTGCAAGAGTGTCATTAAGACTACAATGATTGCTGATTGAAGCATACAAATATGACTTTGACAAATGCTATAAATCTGGTACCAAACATGGGTACATTGGACATAATGAGTATTTATCAAATCCAAATACGAATGCAGAAATTTCATTACATATTCAAGTAGGCAGTATCGATACTGAACTGGAAGATATGTTCAAATTTGATGTCATGAATTTTGACCAGCAGTTTCAGAAGAGACAGTTAATGATCTATGAGTGAAGGCATGATGGAAAGTTCATTTTTTGTTCATTCATTCCTGGGATGTGGACATCATGTGGCCAGCATTAATTGCTCATTATTCATTATCCTTGTGAAGTTGGTGATGTGTTGCATCCTAAACTGTTGTGTGCATGTGCTGCAGGTAGACCTATAATGCTATTAGGGAGGGAGTTTCAGGAGTTTGATCTAATGACACTGAAGGACCAGCAGCATATTTATAAGTCTGGATGGTGAGTGACTTGGAGGGGAACTTGCAGACGATGATGTTCCCAAGTATCTTCTGCCCTTCTCCTTCTGGATTGAAATACTTGTGAATTTGGAAAATGGTGTTGAAAGGACCTTGCTGATGTGTGCATTACATCTTGTTGATTGTACACAATGCTGCTACTAAGCATTGGTGGTGGAGCGAATGGATGGTTTCGAATGTGGTGTCTATCAAGCCTGAAATCAGAAAAGAAATTTAGACACTCTCAGATGCTTTCCGCAATACAGAGATAAACTATGTGTGTCAAGAGGGAACATGTCACTGTATCTGAAGCTCTGGGCCAGAGCATATTGTCTCTACTACAATAGGGACACTGATTGAATAAGACATCTTGCACAGGAGAATGCATTTGCTACTGATTAATAATGACATTGAGAAGACAGTGAGAATATTGAGATGTACCAGAGTCACCAACCACAGCATAGATTGTAGAACATAGAACATTACAGCGCAGTACAGGCCCTTTGGCCCTCGATGTTTCGCCAACCTGTGAAACCAATCTGAAGCCCATCTAAACTACACTTTTCCATTATTATCCATATGTTTATCGAATGACCATTTAAATACTACTACTGTTGCAGGCAGGGCATTCCACACCCTTACCAATCACTGAGTAAAGAAACTACCTCTGACATCTGTCCTCTATCTATAACCCCTCAATTTAAAGCTATGTCCCCACGTGCTAGCCATTACTATCTGAGGAAAAAGGCTCTCAGTGTCCACCCTATCTAATCCTTTGATCATTATGTATTATTAGGTCACCTTTTAACTTACTTCTCCTTTACTAAAACAGCCTCAGTCCCTCAGCCTCCATACCCGGCAATATCCTGGTAAATCTCCACTGCACCCTTTCTAATGCTTCCATATCCTTCCTATAATATAGTGACCAGAACTGCATGCAATACTCCAAGTGTGGCTGCACCAGAATTTTGTACATCTGCAACATGATCTCATGGCTCCAAAACTCAATCCCTCTACTAATACAACCCAACACACCATACACCTTCTTAACAACCTTATTGACCTGGGTGGCAACTTTCAGGGATCTATGCACATGGACACCAAGATGTCTCTGCTCATCCACGCGACCAAGAATCTTACCATTAGCTCAATACTTTGCATTCCAGTTACTCCTTCCAAAGCGAATCACCTCACACTTTTCTGCATTAAGCTACATTTGCTATCTCTCAGCCTAGCTCTGCAGCTTATCTATGTCCCTCTGTAACATCCAATGTCCTTCTGCACTATCCACAACTCTACTGACCTTACTGTCATCTGCAAATTTACGAGCCCATCCTTCAATGCCCTCATCCAGTTTATTTATAAAAATGGCAAACAGCAGTGGTCCCAAAACAGATCCTTGCAGTACATCACTAGTAACTGAACTCCTGGAAGAACATTTCCCATCAATCACCACACTCTGTCTTCTTTCAGCTAGCCAATTTCTGATCCAAATCTCTAAATCACCCTCAATCCCATGCCTCCGTGTTTGTGCATTACCTATTGTGGGGAACCTTATCAAATGCTTTACTGAAATCCCTCTTCACTACATCAACTTGTTTTACCCTCATCCACCTGTTTGGTCACCTTCTCAAAGAACTCAGTTATGTTTGTGAGGCATGACCTACCCTTCACAAAACCGTGTTAACTATCCCTAATTAAATTATTCCAAACTAGATGATTATAAATCCTATCACTAATAATCTTTTCCAGCACTCTACCCACAACTGAAGTGAGGCTCACTGCTCTATAATTACCAGGGTTGTCCCTACTCCCCTTCTTGAACAAGGGGACAACATTTGCTATCCTCCAGTCTTCTGGCACTATTCCTGTAGACAATGATGACATAAAGATCAAAGCCAAAGATTCTGTAATCTCCTCCCTAGCTTCCCAAAGAATCTTAGGATAAATCCCATTCGGCCTGGGCAACTTATCTATCTTCACATCTTCCAGAATTCCTAACACCCTCCCCTTGTGACCCTCAATCCCATCTAGTCTAGTACTCTGTATTTCAGTATTCTCCTCAACAACAATGCCTTTTTCCTGTGTGAATACTGATGAAAAATATTCACTTAGCGCCTCTCCTTTCTCTTTGGACTCTACGCACAACTTACCACTACTGTTCTTAACTGGCCCTAAACTTACTCTAGCCATTCTTTTATTCCTGGAATACCTATAGAAAGCTTTAAGGTTTTTCTTGATCCTACCTGCCTATGACTTCTCATGTCCCCTCCTGGCTCTTCTTAGCTCTCTCTTTAGAACTTTCCTGGCTAACTTGTATCTCTCAAGCACCCTAGATAAGCCTTCACGCCTTATCTTTACATAATTCGGAGATGCCGGTGTTGGACTGGGGTGTACAAAGTTAAAAATCACACAACACCAGGTTATAGTCCAACAGGTTTAATTGGAAGCACACTAGCTTGGACAATCACCTGATGAAGGAGCGTCGCTCCGAAAGCTAGTGTGCTTCCAATTAATCCTGTTGGACTATCACCTGGTGTTGTGTGATTTTTATCTTTACATAAGCCTCCATCTTCCTCTTGACAAGAGAATCAACTCCTTTAGTAAACCACGGCTCTCTCACTCGACCACTTCCTCTCTGCCTGACAGGTACCTACTTATCAAGGATCCGCAGCAGCTATTCCTTGAACAAGGTCTATATTTCAGTTGTGCCCATCCTCTGCAGTTTCCTTCCCCATCCTATGCATCCTAAAATTTTGCATAATCGCCTCACAATTGCCTTGCCCCCAGCTATAACTCTTGCCCTGCGGTATATACCTATCCTTTTCCATCTCTAAAGTAAACAAACCGAATTGTGGTCACTATCACCAAAGTGCTCACCTACTTCCAAATCTAACACCTGGTCTGGTTCATTACACAGTATCAAATCTAATGTGGCTTCACCTCTTGTTGGCCTATTTACATACTGTGTCAGCAAACCCTCAGGCACACATTGGACAAAAACTGACCCATTTAATATACTTAAACTATAGCATCTCCAGTCAATATTTGAAAAATCAAAGACCCCATAACAACTACTCTGTTACTTGCTCCCATCCAGAATCAACTTTGCAATCCTTTTCTCTACATCTCTGGAACTTTTTGGAGTCCAATAGAAAACTCCCAGCAAGGTGACCTCTCTTTTCCTGTTTCTAACCTTAACCCATACTACCTCAGTAGATGAGTCCTCATCAAATGTCTTTTCCGCCACTGTAATACTGTCCTTAACTAAGAAGGCCATACCTCCCCCTCTTTTACCACCTTCCCTGATCTTACTGAAACATCTAAACCCCGGAACCTGCAACAACCATTCCTGTCCCTGCTCTATCCATGTCGCCGAAATAGCCACAACATCAAAGTTCCAGGTATCAACCCACGTTGCAAGTTCATCCACCTTATTCTAGATGCTCCTGGCATTGAAGTAGACAACTTCAAGCCACCTTCCTGCCTGTCGGTACATTCCTGCGACCTTGAAAACTTATTCATGACCTCACTACTCTCAACCTCCTGTACACTGGAGCTACAATTCAGGTTCCCATCCCCCTGCTAAATTAGTTTAAACCCTCCTGTAAAGCATTAGCAAATTTCTCTCCCATGATATTGGTACCCCTCTCGTTCAAGTGTAGACCATTCTGTTTGTAGAGGTCCCACCTACCCCAGAATGAGCCCCAATTATCCAGGTAACCAGCAATATAAAGAATGTCCAACACCCTCACAAAACTCCATCAGTCCTTTAATCCATATTGAGACAGCTTTACTGACCATATGTATTTATCATTTTCACTTAGCTACAGACTATATTTCCAAATATTCAATTGTCAGAAAGTTAAAGGACACCTCAAGTTTATCTCTGACAGACATGATAAATACAGCAATCAGTCTATTTGGTACATCTACATAGGGCAGGGGAATGGGTCTGGATGGGTTACTCTTTGGAGGGTTGGTGTGGACTTGCTGGGCCGAAGGGCCTGTTTCCATACTGTAGAGAATCTGATCTAATCTAATCTAATCTAAAGGGATCATGTCTGACAATGGACCATAATAAACAGACAAACTTTTTCGTTTATGTCACATTTGGTATACATATTTCTATGTGATAGCCTCACCAATTATCTCAGATCCAGTTATGTCACTAAACAAAAGTTTCATATTGTGAAGGCATTCATCATGAAGTGCAGGATAATGAAATAAGGTTTTTGTGTTGCTATGTTACACTTAAGAGACACACCTCTGGACTTGGGCTTACCATCACCAGCAGAGATTGTGTTGGAAAGCAAATTAGGACAACCCTGTCAAGTTATCACCTGTCCAGAAGTTTAAGAGACAGAGTACAAACTTCTAAAAAACACAAAGGAGAATGCATATAGGTATGACCAACATCTTGATGCAGATCTGCCTCATCTGCATGTAGGACAGAAAGTCCAAGTCCTAAGACGTACACAGGGAACATGGGTTACCACAGAAGTTTCTAAAGTATGCAGTCAGCTTAGATCCTACAAAGTTACAACATCAAATAGGAGGCAAACAGAAGCCGACAAGGGAACTATACAATAATACAACTGTGCACAAACTATATTGCCACAATAAAGACCATCAAGAAAATATCCAAAACTCCAATATACCTACAAGTTGAGAACACACAAATGTGTAATCTAAATCTGCAACAGGATACACCATCACAAGAATTTTAAAAAATATCAAACCATTTTATGTTATGCAGAATCTTCAATTTTTAGGTTCTAAAATGTTTTGATTAGGTTTGCAATTACCTTAATGCATAAATATTTTCACTCAATACTTTCATCTTGGAATAAAAGAGGATCTATTTTGACTTTAAGAGGTCTTTCTTTATGAGCTAGATGTACTAATGAGCCAAGGACCAGGATGAAGTCACATGACTAATTGCCATGTGTAGTAGAGGCAGAAGATTGTTAGAAGGAAGATGTCTGTGTTTGCTATAAGTGCAAATTGTAATCTGAGCTGTTAAATAACCTTGTATGAAACTTTGACATGAACTGAATACGTGCTAATTATGCTTTTTACGAATAATGCAAGAACTATGACAAGTTCCTTTCACATTAGTCAATTGTCTGCACCATATATTGTCAGTGCATGCTCCTTAAGCAACTAACAATATAGGCCCTGTTTGCACCGACATTGCAAGAAATAAAAAATGTACCAGAACCAAATTTGCAAATCCCATTAATAACCAAATCATAATCCATGTGTTCAAAAATAGATTGAAACAGATGTTTAGCTCTTTGTCTTAAATGTTAATATTTATAGAAAATTGGGGGAAATTTCAAGCTTAAAAGCTCAGGTAAATTTGAGGAAAATATGTATAGTTTGACTGTCACTATAATCATTGAGAAAACAAACAAAAGCCTGAAAAACCATTAAAAAATTAATTGGAAGCTTGCAATCAATTACAGTTAATATCTGCCACATTTATTGCAAGGGTCTGATGGTGCAGTGACAGTGTTCTGTCACTGGGCCCAGTAATCCAGAAGGTCTAGGGCCAAATCTCCCCTCTCCTGGAGACATGTCGTCAACTGTATCAACAGGTTGATTTAAAAGGAAACTTTGCTGGTCCTTAGTGACAGTTTTGAAAATAGTGTATATTCATGATCACACAAAGTTGCCAACATCAGTTGTAAATGACATTCCATAATAAGTGTGAACAGTCTGTGCAAGATGAAAAGGTGACGGCTTCACTTTATGATTACATTTCATATTGTTATAATAGCATGAAGCAGAAATAATTCTGAATTCTGTTTAAAATATAAAATGGTTGATGCTGATATTCTGTTTTGAACGACTTGTGGAGGTTCGTGGACGGCATGGATAGGATGGGTGAGTGGGGTCTTTTCCCTGGGGTGGGGGCATCCAGAACTGGAGGACATGAGTTTGGGGTGGAGAGGAAGGTTATGGAGGAGTCCTGAGGGTGGCGTTTTCATACGGAGGGTGGTTCATGTGTGGGGTAGGCTGCATCTGGATGGGTGTGTGTGGGAGGATTGGTTTGGAGGGATATGGGACAGGTGCTGGCAAGTGGGACTAGATTAGGTTGGGATATCCAGTCGGCATGGACGAGTTGGATCAAAGTGTCTGTTTCTGTGCTGTACATCTCTATTACTCCATGACTCTATGTAGGACGAACAGTCCAGTATGGGTGTTGTAGGCAATATATCCAATGTGTCAGTAACATAATAAATAATCTCTGCAAGGGCTTTCTAACACACATCCTTACATTTTAGGTAGGATGAATACACTTTCTGCTTCTTTGTTAAAAATTCAATATTTTTTCAACATTGAAATGAAAACAGTTTTTATTAATTCAGAAGTCCATTCCCCTCCCTCCCCAATCAGATTGCAATTATCAGGGAAAATTGGTGAAATGTGGGAATAAAAGTGCTTGTACATAAAACATGAATGAAGAGTTTATACTGTGCAGCGTGTATCACTAATAGAAGCAACATATTTCATGTCTGAGGTAGCTGCTCTCCCCTTACTTGAAGCTTCTGGAGCTGATCATTCTTTGCTGGAGTAGCGGAGGGGGAGGGCTGCATTTTCAGCTTGTCTAATAGGAAAGGCATGGTTTCACAAGGTCTGCCGATCTCACGCAGCTTGGCCCCAGCCTAGGTCATTGTAAAAACATGTTATATCTCCCAGCAAAACCTCGAGAAGGAAAGCATATATAAGCGGGAAGGAAGGGGAACTGAGTTATGACAATGGACTGATGTAGGTTTAGCAAAACAGAGAGTTCCTGCTCGCTTCCTCTGTTCCCGAAGCCACAGATTGGAAGGGAAGTTACCGTTCAGCTGAGTTTTTTTTTCGTGTGTCCCTGTGAGCTAATGGGATCTTTTAGATTGCGGTTGTGTTAACCACGCTTCTTACATGCTGACTCGGGTACTACGCTCTGGAACGTTTACACAGAGAAAATGGAGTATATTTCGGACACTTTTACCATTCCTCGCAATGTGGGAGGTAGGACTAACATTACCGGAGATTGTAAAAGAGTGTATCATTCTTGATTTTAACAGAAATACTAACCTGTGAAATCGATCATTCATACTAATATCCTGAGATGCGTTTCTGTATGCTCATTATCCGATTCATTCAATTTCTAAAAGCAGCTCTTGGGGCATACCACAGGATGCTCCAGTCATTAAGATTAGATTATGAAACTCAAGTAGCTCTTTCCTACTCAAGTGCCAATCCTTTCCAGTCAAATGCTGGAGTAAAAGTAAATCAGGAGAAATCGGAGTTGAACTCTATCGAAGAGTAGATGATTTTCATAATCTTCTCAAGGGATATCGTTTATCTTTGCGTGTTGGAGTATTATTCTGATATTTATTCACATTAAATTGTAACAAAAATGACTGTACAATATTGTAACATGGGTGATAGCAAATAGACTGTGCAGGTGTATCTATCCCTTTTTTTCTGGACTTCAACAGGATATAAAAACAGACTGCAGAATCGCAATCACCTATCAACAAACTAACGTCAAAATTATTCTCAATGTAGTTATGCAGTTACAGTTGATAATTCAATTTGTATTTATATTGAGGACTGTCGTGCCTTTAAAAATGTTTCCAAATTAACACCAGAAATAATGAAAATTGGGTGACCGTGAGTAGACATCCTGTGAATCTCACTGGGGTGTTGGGGGTGTGACAACTGACATTGTCAATCTACAGAACCTAACGTTTGATTCAATCACAGCAATCATTGCTATCAGGCCCTGGTTTGTATAGTTATTTCAAATAATGCTGATCAGTTTAATAAACAAAATCATTTGAAAGTATTTCAGGTTTGTCCAGAGCTGTACATTAGTCTGGGTTGTAATGTAAACTGGTCCTTTGGGAGCAACATAAAATGTTTCTGAAAGGTGTTGCTACGGCTATAATCCTGTGGATAACTGCACTTTTAGTTATAACGAGCAGTTTGGATACAGAATGCCCCTGGCTTCTTCTCTAGCCGATACTGAGCTTAACTAAAGTAGCCTTGGTGTATCTGGGCTAAGAAGGGAAAGGTCAGTCTGGGATCATGTTGTTCATTAGTTTCATGTACCTTCACTGTAAAACCTACTTTTGTTAAAGTCAAGTGAAAACACAATCCGATTTAACCACGATGTAGATAAATAGTCTACAAATACTCACAATCTTGGCTCCACTTGGACACTCATATGTGGCTGAACTGTGGAACCTTACTATATCATCTGTTAGCATTCCAAATGAGGAATAAAACAGGCAAAAAAAAAGTCTGGTATTTGGTCCTATCATTAATCATCTGTCATATCTTCCTCCTTTACTGAAATGTAGCCACCTTTTAATAATTTCACAAGTAGCCAGTCCAGATCACTAGAGTTGTCATCACCATGTTTAATTGATCTTCACCTGCTATCCATATACATGTTGTTCCCGCCACAATCACTAAATACTGAGCAGGACTGATTTTCTTTTCTCCATTCCATTTGGGTGGTGTGGCCAGTTGTGGCACATTAATTGTCACTTGAGATTAGCTCATTTATCACAGACCAAGGATAGATTCTGTCATCTTTTTGCCTGCCCAGTACAGCAGAGACATCTGGGAGGCCTTTGATTGAACAGTATTTCATGCTTACAGGTTATGAAAGACATGATCAAAATTCAAGACCTTTTTTTCCTTTGGTTTGAAGATCATTAATGAGTTGCAATAAAAACTAGAGATATTTGAGTACTTGATAGTGGATCTAGAGTAATAGAAGCTTTTGCCTTAATTCATAAAGAAAATGTAATGTGACGTCAGACATATTTAGAAAGTCTAACATTGCTGTTGAATTCTGTATGAGTGGTAATAGCAGATACAAAACAGCAGATATTTATATGTCGGATGGAAAATAACACCATGGTTGCAGTATTCTGGATATAGTTTAGCTACTCTAGTGATTCACTCAGCACCTGCACCTTGGTGTAATACTAAAACTTGAATCTAGAACACCCTAATTTCAATCAGCCAGGACATAGATAGGGAAGGAGAGCAAAAGAAGCCATGATTCTCACTCTTTGATATCTGTTCAATTATGCCTTCTGGAAAATGACTGTGTTTCCTTAACAGTTTAAAAACAATGATTGGGCTTGTCTGTGATGCTGGAATCACTCATGAGAACTAGCCATGTAGACAAGGTACTGGAGGTATGCCAGCATCCTGAAATTATACTGCAGTGTGAATTAGCTCATGAAACAAGAAGCCATAATTAGAAAACTGAAACAGAAGTGCTGGTGATGCCTAGGCTCCAACAAACAATCTAGTATAAGATTTTAGATTAATAGATGCTGTATCAAGAGGTAGAGAAACAGCTATCTTAAAACTGGCAGTGTCCAAAGTAGAGCATTTTTGTAATGGTCCATGCATCAATTTTAATTGAGTAAAATGTTTTAAAACAAAAACTTATTTGGATACTTCAGACAGTACAGTCCTATCCGATACATACTGTGTCACTATAACTAGGAAAGCTTGCAGGGAGGGACTAGTGTTTAAGTACAGTGTGTTGTGGTAGATATTGCTACTTTACTGAAAGGCTACTTCAGTTTGATCATGTAAATTTCTAAATGTAAACTGAGATATGATTGGATTGCATGAATTGATTTAGGGCTTTTTAGATCATGATTTTGTTTTAGTTGATTTAGATCAACTTGAGTGGCACAGTGGCTCAGCGGTTAGCATTGCTGCCTCACCATGCCAGCGACCAAGTTCCAGTTCAAGCCTTGGGTGATTGTGTGGTGTTTGCACATTCTCCCATGTCCTTGTGGGCTTCCTCCCACAGTCCAAAGATGTGCAGGTTAGGGGGATTGACCATACCTAATTGCCCATAGTGTCAAGGATATGCAGGCTATGTGGATTAGCCATGGGAAATGCAGGGTTACAGGGATAGGCTAGGGGCCCTGGGTCTGGGTGGGAGACTCTTCAGAGGGTCATATGGACCCAATGGGTTAAATGGCCTACTTCCAGACTGTAGAGATTCTGTGAAATTTGGGAGGATCTTTCTTCCATCAATCTTATGGGATTGATCTTCCCTGGTTTCTGCTTTCTTTTATTATTACGTTTTATATATTAATGTTTGGAATTTGTAACATTATCACTCCATGTCAAATCATTTATGATGTTTTTTGTAAAATGTTGCTTCAGAGGAGCTCTCACCCAGATGTCCCTCAGATCCCTCACTCACCCAGCAATGGTCAGCCAGTTGATGCAAAATTAATCCTGACTGTAAGCACTAAGACTTGGTCTGAATCATTATTACTGTTAGGAAACTTTTAAGAAAAGTAAGAAGGATGGAACTAAATCCTTCACCTTGCTTCTTAGATTTAAAAATTAGCACATCACTATAGAATTTCCTTTTGGGGAGTGCAAAAAGGTCTTTTCAAATAATGTAAATATTTTGAAAGGTGCACATCACCAGACGTTTTAGGAAATAAATCTTGTGCTTTTAACATTATCTCTCTCTTTAGAATCTCTTTTTTTTGTTTCAAGTGAAATAAGGAATACTTGATGTAGCTGTAGTTTAATTTACAAGATGTACTTTCCATGCAATTACTTGATTTCGTATCAGAGCTTTACTTTCAAAGCTACAGTTTTTGTTTGAAGCCATTTTCAGCTCTTGCTAAATTGCTGACGAGAGTGTAGAGAATAGGAATGTGGAAGCCAGGAAATAGTTCTGCTAATTTTAAACTGAGACAGTCATGTTATCTAATGAGGTACACATGATTTAGTTTAAAAAAAAGAGGAAAGCAGCAGCAGAATGGAAAAGTGCAATAAAATATAAAACAAAACTAAAATAAAATAAAATAACTGCAAATTGATTGTTCTGTTCACCTTTCATAAAATAGGCCTTTAAGTGCTATGATTTCATCTTTCCAGATTACCAAACCTATCATCTTCCAATTACAGCAGCTAGCTGTCCCTTTAATTGTGATTTCTCTGTGATAACCACCATTTCTAGGAGCCTGTTTCAGCTATTGATCACCATCTGGGGTGATTTAAATTTGTTCTTCACAATTCTAAAACTGCCATTTGCCTTGATTTCAAAGATCTCTTAAAATGTTTTTATATTGCTCAAACTGTTAAGTTTTGGAAAGGCAGATATGTGGCACAGAAACATTTTGAATCACAGTCACATTTATTCCTGTCAGTGACACTGGAGTAATCAAGGTTAATTTTAGCTCCAACCAACAGAAAAATGACCACGTGAACAGCAGATGCAGGCCATTCTGCACCTTGAACCTGCTCTGCCATTGGATAAAATCATGGCTGATGTAATTGTGGGATCAAATCTACTCCCTATACCCTTTAGCTCCTTTGCCACCAGCATAAGTAGAAAACACCTAGCTGATGATACTTACCTGCTTCTATTTCTGACTCTAGCCCCAGCCATCTCAGTAGGCAGCTGAGATAGAAAGATAGAGATCACATCTGTTTCAGACATAGGATTTGCAAATTGCAAGTTGTTTAAGATATTTGCTATATATTCCATTTGCAATTTTGAGATGCTAATAGTATGTTAGTGGACAAACCAGTCATACTTTAAAAGACTAGGAAATGTCCAATTATTTTGATTTGGGATCAGTGAGGAAAATTGGCAGTTTACCTTCTTGTTCCTAAAAGCCTTTGGTTGTCTGTTAGCTTGTTTGAGGCATCCACTTCTCAGGGTTGCTTCCTCCACTTAGACTTCAGTTATTGGCCTGCTCAGTGTAGGGAAGGCAATTTCCTTCTCTCCCAGAACTGGTGAACTTCTGCATGGGCTCATGTTTCAATATCAGTATATAGATGCTTCAAAATGATTTGGAGTAACAAATAAATGGGTGGCAGACTCTGGAACGGTAAACTGAATAATGTACCTCATGTGAAAATAGTCCAGCAGCAGTAATAATGTTAGCTAATGAAAAATGGCCATTTTCAATGTGAGGTCTTGGGTCTATAAATACCCTTGGGCATCTGCAGCAGTTTATCACTTTAGAAAATAAATGAAAGATAAGTAGAATTTTGTAAACCTTTTTAATTTATTCAGTGTAAGTCATTATAGAATCCCCACAAAATCATAGAATCCCTACAGTGTGGAAACAGGCCTTTTGGCCCAACAAGTCCACACCGATCCTCCGAAGAGTAACCCACCCTGACTCATTTCCCCTACCCTATATTTACCCCGACTAATGCACCTAACCTACACATCCCTGAACAGTATGGACAATTTAGCATAGCCAATTCACCTAACTTGCACATCTTTGGACTGTGTGGGAGGAAACCCATGCAGACATGGGGAGAATGTGCAAACTCCACACAGGCAGACATCCGAGACTGGAATCAAACCCGGGTCCCTGGCGCTGTGAGGCAGCAGTGCTAACCACTGAGCCACCGTGCTGCCCCATGTGAAATTCTGTGAAAGCACAATATACAGCAGATGTCAGAAAGTTGAAATACAAACAAAAATGCTATAAATATTCAGCAGGTCAGGTAGCATCTGAAGACTGACTACCTGCACCTGCTGTTTTTAATTTTGTTTTTATGATTTATAATCTGATTTGTTGTACATCCCAATACATTTCGCAAAGGTGAACCTGGAAACTGTCAAGATAGACAAAATAATTTTTAAAATCTTGCTGTTTCCAAACATATCTTTCACTTCTAATAAATATTTTGCATTAAATTCTTTCTTTTGCTCAAGAATCTAAAAGTAAAATACGAAAGAAGAGCTTGAATGTGTGTCAGCAATGGCAGCCAAAACCAATGAAGAAATGGAATTTTCTCTCTTGTGCCAAACCCACAGGCAGTTTTGCACCACAGTACAATGAAAATTGATTGCCATATAAAGGTTTTTTTAATAGCCGGTTTGTATTGCAGACCAATGTTCTTTCAGGAATCTTGGGCTCCTCCTGTCCCGATTATTCACTTCCTCTACTGCCCAACCACAATTCTTCCAGAATTCTCTTTTAATCACTTATAGGTATCTGCTTGCTATTGACATGGCTGACTTTAAGAATTCATTCAGCAAAGAGCCACATCCTGCCTCTTTGGTACAGTGTATCTGTAACGTAGCATGTTCTATTTCTCTTCACCCATAATGGTGGAAATTTCTGTTCCAATAAGCAGAATGGGAATTGGTGAGAAAATTAGGAAAATATGGTGAAAGTGGAAAAATTACATTCTTGACGTTGAGGAAATCCTGATTTTTCTTCCCCTTTTAGGATTTAAAGAACAAATTCTGAATCTCACTACCTTTTTCCATCTCATTATTGGAAAATCTCATCTCATTCCTCTGCAGCTCCCAATTCTTCCTTCCTTCCTCAAAAAACTGGATGGCTTCAAGCCAGAGCAGTAACCTGGAAGCAATATTTGTTTCTCATGTCTCCAAGCCCTCAGACAATCCTGACTTCATATGACTATCCCTGTATGCGCCATGGACACTGATCATTTCCACCATTTACATATGCAAGCTGGCATTGTCAAACCACCAACCTCACCACATCATGGCTGTTTACAGACCAATTCACACACCATTTCAGGGCTTCACTTTCGACTTCAGGAATACTTACAGCTTGCTTCGTCTCCTAGGTTGCTGGGACACGCGTGCACCTATACAGGATGCATCCTTTGGCTCTTAACCTTAATTTCTCAGCACTCACTCACTTTGTGCTTACTTGGTGACCACCAACCTCTGTGGCAAGCGTTGGTTTTTAATGTAGAATGAGAGGCAGATTAATTGGTATGCATCAGTGCACTGAACAGTCAGGGGGACAGGCATGATGGAGAGGTGAATGTGCTTGCTGGTATTAGACTTTGTAATATTCAAGTTACTAGCACTATATTTAAAACCCAGCTGAACACCATTTCAGATGCTGCAACCAGGAATTGGCCGTCACATTGTTATCCTGCACCATTATCCCCAAGGATATGTTACAGAAAGGCAAGTTAACTACTTGATTCACTATAAGCTCAGTGGCTATGGCTCAGTCATTAGCACTGTTGCCTCGCAGCGCCAGGGACCTGGATTTGATTCCAGCCTCGGATGACTGTCTGCGTGGAGTTTGCACATTCTCTCTGTGTCTGTGTGGGTTTCCTCTGGGTGCTCCCGTTTCCTCCCACAGTCCAAAGATGTGCGGGTAAGGTGAATTGGTCATGCTAAATTGCCCATAGTGTTAGGTGCGTAAGTAGGGAGTAGGTGAATGGGTCTGGGTGGGTTACTCTTCGGAGGGTTGTTGTGGACTGGTTGGGCCGAAAGGCCTGTTTCCGCACTGTAGGCAATCTAATCTAAGCTGGTGGAATGAAGGGCGATGCTTTTTCTTACTGATAGCCAATGGAGGACATGCCACAGAAACAGCCAGAGCAGAGTGCAACTGAAATGTTATGTCTTAGCAGTGCACGGAGAAGGTTAATGATCTTCTGTGATCTGTAAGGGTAAAAGTCATCATCTTTTCTCTGCTACTTCACACTCACATGGCCGCCAATCACTCTAACTCTGCTACTGCATTCTTATCTTCCCAATGCTTGGAATACTGAGAGCTGTAATTCCCATGCATTAGTGGCTCACATCCACCTTGTCTTTCCAAACTACTAACCCTTCCTGCTCTCTGTACTTCGTACTCACTTATTAGGAATATCTCACCACTTCTCCAGCTCTTGAATCACCAGTAACTGCTCTTGCACTCACTTTCATTATATTCAGTCCCTCCCTAAGTTCATGCCTTTGACTAATATCTCCACAGCACCATGATTAACATTCCCATAACCGTTGGACTGATTACATTTGACTGATCCCTAGACTGGAATCCAATCCCTGAACTGTTGCTGATAGTACCCTCTGAGGTAACTGTAATTCCCCTTGACCCAACTAAGGACTGCAACAGTTTGACATTCAACATGGCCATTTGTCTGAAGCACACGCAATGTGTTTTATTATGTATGCAGCATTGATATAGCATAATATATATAGTGACGCATCCACCCCTTGGCTGTTTGTTTAGTTCTCTTCATCCAAACAATCTTTCCTTCTGTGTGACAAAACAATGAAAGCCACAAAGGCTGTCAGCTTCCAAATAAGCACAAAGTGAATGAGGCTAAGAAATTTTAAAAGCTCTAAGATACCCCATAGATACATGATATACCTGTGTGTCTGTGCACACAGTGAGCTGGCAGAAACATGCAAATTGTAGGTATCCCTGAGCTCCAAAACAAAGGGTTGAAGTGCTGTGTCAGTTGGTCGAAGAGCAGGCATGTGGATGTGGTGAGGCTGATGTTTTTCTGTTGCCAATATGCTCAGAAAAGCATGCAGAGTGTTCTAAATGTCCAGAGAGGCAAGCAGTGAGCTGTAGCCAGGTTACCAAAATAACTTTCATGTTGGATTTTGGCACAGTCCAGTTTCTTCAAGAAGGAGAGGAGAATTGGAAGCTGCTTAGAAATGAGGCTAATGTGTTGGGTTATTGATGAGATGCAGGTCATTGGGTTATTGATGAGATGCGGATGGAAATAAGGCAGAGATCATTTACTGGCTAGATTTTGAATTCTGTATTCAAACTTTAAGGGGAATATCATATTATATTTTTTCAACATCGCGATTCTTTCATTTTTGCCATATTTTCCAATTTTGTTTCACTATTACCCTTGCCTCTCTAAGGAGTGGAAAATTCCATCCAGTTGCTTGGATTTTTGCATCCCAGATGAGTGAAGAGATGTAAGATGTCTGTTGGTCCACTGTGTCAATCTTGAAAAAGTACCCTTAATGGCAAAATGTTCATTCCAGGGGAATGGGGTAAGATAGAATTTGACCACCACCACCACTTCTAAATGCAGACCCAAGGTGACCTGGGCAGATTATTTAAATAACATCAGCGTATCAGTTTTATATGCCTAATCTGTCCTTAAAGAGCATTAATGTCAATTCAAAATTTGAAACACTTTGCTCAGTTCAAATAATCATGCTGACTTAAGGTTACCTTCATGTGTGAATCTTGACTCATTTCTGCTCATACCCCATCCCTAAAGCTAAAATTAGATCTGTTAGAAACAACCCTGAGATTTCAGTTTCAGGTGCTCCAAATCGTTTTAAAGGGACTCAGACTCCAAATGACTCTCCAAAAATCTAAATCTGTGTCTGCCTTGAATCTGTCTCATCTCAGAATACTGGATGTATTAAAATCCCAACAATCTTTTTAGCTCCCTGCTTTTGCTCCTGAATGAATGATCATCAATTTTAACATTATTCTCCCTGTTCTTGCTTTACTTAGTCAGAGGGAATAGTTTTCATCTATTACTCCATTATTTTATTTTCACATTTTAAGCAAATGATAGCTGGCTGTTAATTGTCTGAATTTATGCAATCTGTCTTCATAATATAATCCTCCAAAATTGGCATATGTCTGCATAGTCAATCATTTGTGGATTTATTTGAAAAGTATTGATGAACAATTTGGATTAATTGTTTAAAATGGCATTAAAAAAGAGATTCAGGCAGTACCTGTAGCCTTTGTTGAAGAGTTAGTTGTTTTGCTGTAAAAGGTGTGCTAAAGAATGATGATGCTAATTAAGGTTGAAGTAAATATCCATTTCATTCAGCTGTTTTGCTTTAAACTGGACACTTCCCTAAGGGCCAACTGAAGGAAAGAGAGCTGCTAGCCAAGTCAATGCTGTCGCTCAAATCCTTGACATTTGGCTGTGAACGAAGTTTCTTTGTGTCTAAATAAAATTGAAATCTGGTCCTTTGATAGACATTGTTATGGCCCATCTTATTGGGAATGATCGCATACTTTGTAATATACCAATAAATACTGCATATGACTACAGTCTTTTGTTTATTTTTGGGGAGGTCATAGCAAACAGACGTTGCAGTACCTTAACCAAGCTGCTGCTGTCCTGTTGAAATGTTTGTACAATGTCATGGCTGTTTTCTGGATATCAGAACTCTGATTGACACAATGATACTTTATTACCTGAGAAGGGATTCTTCTATTTTTATTAAGATTAAGGAGCTGAAGTGAAGAGTTCCTGATGCCCATGTGATTGGCATCTATAATGTTTTATTGTAGGAAACCATAAAACATACTACATTCTATCCCAGCTATTGCCTCCTCCAACTGATGAAAATGTTATCTTTTACACAGGTACTAAAATTCGAACAAGACCATTGTACCAAGAAGCGAGTGATAACACAAATAATAAGTCTGTTCAAATCAAGAGGCACTGACCTCCACCGTAATTGTGGGCACTGCTCCAGTTAGATATTCAGTTCAGACTGCTGGGACCTAGATACATCTACTAACTCCAAAGGAGACTTGAAAATGTAGGTTTGGTGGTTGAAGGAATAGCGGATACAAATACTCAATTCCACAACTCTCTGAATGGTGCAAGCATGCATCTTGATGAAGATAATTGCACCATGTGAACTGATTATACAACTCTGAAGTTTTAGATTCTTCAAAAAGTCCCCAAAGTGATTTCATGCCAGCCAATAAAGAGATAGATTTCCCTTGAGTGTAATAAAGACATTCTGGGTGGAATCATCTTCATACCATTCTTCATCTTCAGACATGCGCTCTTGGTGTGGGAAGTGTATAGAGGGCTTGCCATTTTTGCCTTGTTTAATTGATTGATAAGAATAAGTTAATTGGAAGGAATGTGGTAGGATTCAAGTGTAACAGCAACTTGGTCTATGTGCAATCCCCCAATATTTGGACAGTACCGCAATTAGAATTTTGACATGCTTAATACATATGTTTGCAGACTATTTAATGCGAGCAATGTCTCCCAAGGTGGGCTGAGGTGCATAGATAGTACAAAAAATTGTAAACTTTGCTTTTATAAGAGTCATCCTTGATCCTTGTGAACATTATTCTGTAACAACAGGCCTGATTTTGTTACACCTATTTGAAACAAAGATGGTAAGGAAAAGACTCTTCTGATGTGGTTGTCTCAAATGCTGTAAGCCTGCATTTTCTGACTACTTCATTTGGATTACAATGTATGAAGTGCTTTAGGTTGTCAGCAATGAAAATGGGAATGATTTAGGAAATGTGGTTTCAGCAGCAACCTGTACATTGGCATGCTCTCTAAATACAAATGTATCTTTTCATAAAACTGTGAACATTGATCTCTGCCAGCAAATTGGTTGATAACAGATAAATTATCAGAATTTTATTAGAGTTGATGTTGATAACTGGTCCAATAGATTGAAGAGATTTTTTGCATAAGTGCTGCTTACCAATTTAAGATATATTTGTTGAGCATGACCAGGGTTTTGTCCTACAGCCTGAAGGCCACCCGAAAATGTCGGCAACCCTGGAGGAAAACCTTAGAATAATTAAAGAGGTGTGTTTCCTTTTTTCTTGAGCAATTTCTTCATTAGAACATTTTTAGTGATGGGGCAAATAGATTTGAAATAATACCACAGTTACTTCACTGCCTGCAGTAGCTGTTGCTTGTGGCTACAGCTATCAGGAGCTCTACTGGAATGGCTGATCATGCTCGTCTACCTTACGCCATCCCCACACATCCATAGAGCCCATCTGTGACCATTCTGCAATTTCTGTCATCCAAATGTACCTAGGTTGACTGTCTTTATTTGGTCTCCATTTTCCCTTTGAAATAACTGCACAGTGGCCAATGTCCCATCACCAAGTCAACCTTTATTTACCATGCACTGGCTATGGCTAGCCAGCTCAGAGACAGTCCTCCACTGAGAAGATTCTAATCTCCAGGTTATATTTTTTAACCTTTTCTTTTAGACCCCCACACTACCACCTTACAGCAGGTAGTGCTATTTAATCCCCAGCACCCATGTCGTGTGCATGCAGGTATAGGACACCATGAAGAGCAAGTGCATAAATCTTTATTCATATTCTTCAGATTATATTTTTTCTTTTGTTTTTCTTTTTTCCTTTCTTTTCTACCCTCACACTACCACTTATCAGTGGTTCTTACTTTTCCCCAGCATCCACATCGTGTGTGTGTATAGGTGTCGGACGCAATGAAGAAGAACACGTGTGTAAATCTTTATTCATATTCTCCAGGTTATATATTTTCTTTCCTTCCCCACATTACTGCCTAATAGTGGTAGTGCTTATCTTTCCCCTGCACTCATGTCATGTGTATGCAGGTGTTGGACACAATGAAGAACAGCAAGTGTGTAAATCTTTATTCATGTTCTCCAGGATATTTTTTTTTCTCTCTTTTTCTAGCCACACAGAGTCAGTCCCATGAACTGAAGCAACTCTAAATCTCCTGGTTATTGTTTTGTTGCCCCCATATGACCGACTAACTGCGGTAGTGCTTATATTTTCCCCAGCACCCGTGTTGTCTGCATGCAGGTGTAAGACAAGTGAACGACAACAGGTGTTAGGAAGAAAGGAAACACCAGAGTGGCCAGTGACAAGCAGTGCCCTTCTCATCAAAGGGTAATGCTGCACATTCTCCATGTTATATATTTTTAAAAATCTTTTTTATTAAACCAATAGACAGTTTACAACACAGTTAACGAGGGAGAGGAGCAGCAAAGCTAGGCTCCAAACCCTACCATTCAACCAGTTTTCAGGAAATGAGGACAAACCTCAAATCCCACTTTCAATCATCACAAAACAGTAACAAATACATACAAGACAGTCAAATTACATTTTTAAAAAGTGCATAGAATACAGACACCCCAGCAACTCACCGGTTCCTTCCACTTTCCGGCCACTTTAAGGCAGCCCGCTCTTGCACCCCTTCCAGTTCTTGGTCCGCCGATGCCCCTTCTGGTTCTCTGTCTGCTTTGACACACTTACCGGCCACCTCTAGGATGATAGCAGTCAGGACTGCCTACCCAGGTTCCAGCTTCCCTAACCGCCCTTCACACCTTCTGGCCACCTCTAGGACAGCCACTCCGGTACCTGCCTGGTGTGACAGCGCTGAGGATGGCCTACCCACCTTCCGGCTCTCTGTCTGCCCCAACGTACTATCTGGCTCTCACCCACCCCAATGTGTCATCTGGCTCATGGACTGCCCTGACACGCCTTCTGGCCACTTCTAGGACAGCCTGTCCCCTTCCCGGAGATGACTGCGCACAGGGCAGCCCACAAGCCTTCTGGATTTCAGCCTGCCCCTATGCACCTTCTGGCTTTCAGCTGCTCTGACACACCATCCGACCACCTCTAGGACAGCCCGCCCGATTACCCCTTCTCGGGACGACAGCACTCAGAACAGCCTACCCACCCTCCGGGTCTCAGGGTGACCGGCATCAGGATGACCTACCCACCCTCTGGCTTTCAGGACAGCCTATCCACCTTCAGGTTCACAGGACAGCCTACCCACCGTCCGGCTCTCGTGACAGCTTTCGGGGTGACCTATGAGCCTCCCATCTCAGTAAGGCCTGCCAGACTCAGGGACACACAAGACAGTGCAGGTGATAACCCAACAAACAACAAGACAATCAATTACAACAAAGAGTCCTTTCTAGTAAACAGTGTCCATTACAAACAGTTCTCTTCAAAATGTAGAGTCCATTCCCAAGAACAAAGTTCACTCTAGTGTACGAAGTGCATTGTCAGAAATGGAGTCCACTCCAACCTGCAGAGTCCATTGCTAAAAAGAGTCCACAATTGAGGGAAAAGTCCACTCCTGAAGGCAGCAAATGCACACCCCACAGTACACAGGTGTTCAGTTTCCATTGCATCCTGGCTCATCCATAGAGAACCAGGCCCACTCACAGGAACACTGTACATTGTAAAGATGCAGTTAACTCATAGGGGTTTGATCCACTCTCAAAGGCAGGGTCTACTCCCAAACTCCAGGATACAGCAAGTGCTCACCTCCCAGCACACACCTCCCAGGTGTTCAGTCTTTACAAAAGCCTAGTCCCAGGTTCAGGCCGACCCACAGGAACAGCTCACCTGGAAAGATGTATTTTCTCACAAGGGCTCAGTCCAAGCACCAAAAACAGTGAAATCACATACAAAAAAACAAGGAAAATTATGGCTCAGCTCTGCCACAAAATCAACATTGTCCTTTTCTCAAAGTGAAAGAGAAAGGAGTAACAAACAGGCTGCAACCAGCCAGTGAAACAACAATCCCCTAATGAGAACTGAGATACACCTGAAACACATTGACTGTGTGAATCAGGCAGTTTAGAAATTGGTCCTCACTAAAAAAATACCATTTAACACACTGGCTGAATAATTCAACCAGTTTAGGAATCAGGATTCTTCCCCTCAGAAAAAAGCGGAAACCAACAGTAGCAGTAACACACTGACTGTGGCCCAACCAGCACAGAGTCAGTCTCCTAAACTGAGGAGACTCTAAATCTCCTGGTTATATTTTTTTCCTCCCCACACTACCATCTACCAGCAGTAGTGCTTATATTTTCCCCAGCACCCATGTTGTGTGTGTGCAGGAGTGAAAGACAACAGGTGTACAAATCTTTATTCAATTTCCACCACCAGGAAGAAAGGAAACACCTAAGTGACCAGTGACAAACAATGCCCTTCTCATCAAAGGGCAATGCTGCATGTTCTCCAGGTTATATTTTTTCTTTTTTGTTCCTTTTCTTCCCCAGAACCCATTTTGTGTGTGTATAGATGTAAGACACAGTGAAAAACAACAGGTGATCTCCTGGTTACATTTTTTTTCTTACTCCCACACTGCCGCCTAACTGCAATAGTGCTTATATTTTCCCCAGCACCCATGTTGTGTGTGTGCAGGTGTGGGACACAGTGAAAGACTCAAGGTGTACGAATCTTTATTCAATTTCCACCACCAGGAAGAAAGGAAACACCAGGGTGGCCAGTGACAAGCAATGCCCTTCTCATCAAAGGGCACTGCTGCATGTTCTCCAGGATTTTTTTTGGGGTGGCACTGCTGCCTATCAGCGTCAGGGACCCCGGTTCGATTCTAGTCTCTGGCAACTGTCTGTGTGGATTTTGCACATTCTCCAAGTGTCTGCGTCGGGTTCCTCCCACAATTTAAAGATGTGCAGGTTCAGTGAATTGGCCGCACTAAATAGTGTTCAGGGATGTGTAGGTTAGATGCATTAGTCAGGGGTAAATTTAGAGAAATAGGGGAGAGGAATGGGTCTGGGTGGGATACTCGGAGGGTCGGTGTGGACGTGCTGGGCTGAAGGGCCAATTTCCACACTGTAGGGATTCTATGATTAATAGTAAACTAAATGATATCACTTGAATGGGTCATAAGGTTGAGAATTACTGCTGTTGATGATACTGTTTGAAGACTGAGACTCACATTGTAGTCAGTGAACAGGAAGTTCTCCAGGTTATATTGTCAAACAGGGTTTTCCTGATTGGCTCAGGGTTAACAAATTCAACAAAGAACCTTGTAGTTAATGAAGTCTATCAGGTTCCAATCACTATAGCCTTCTAGAAGCAATCTTTGTAGTTGTTCACTTCTGATCGAACGGCTGAATACTTTTCTCCTTCCTGAATGCCACATCTTAAGAATTATTTTGGCTTTTGCAATTTCGCGAATCTCTCAATGTGTCTGTAAAATTTTAACAATAGGTCATAGCATTCACATTTTAAAGTTCTCGATTTTCTTCCACGATCTTTAATTGTTACCAAGGTTTCTGACGCATACAGGAGCATGCAAGGATTGCAGAATCTTATGAACTTAATTTCTTAATTATTACAAGCTTGTTTTTCTTGTTGTTATCACATCTTTCATGCTCCCAAAATTACATTTGGCTATCCCTATTCTTTTTCTGATTTTTGTTATTGCATTTGCCTTTTTTTTTGTAAATTTGTCTGAAATAACTTCTCTCTCCCTAACAGCACTGTGGGTGCACCGATAACGCCATGGTTCAACATGATGGTTCATCACAAATGTTTCCAGTGATATTAGGAATGCACAATAAATATTGGCCTTACCAGTAATGTCCATAGTCCATGGGAAAAGTTTTAAAAGACCGATATTACCAACTGGATTGCATTGACTGAAAGGACAGTAGAAATAAATTCAATAATAACTTAAAGAAGGGCATTCTTCAAATCCTGGAAAGGAAAATTATCCACAGGGCTAAGGGAAAAGAGCAGAGGTATGGAACTAATCAAACACTCCTTCGAAGAGCCAACAGAGGGCTGAGGGGTTTAATGCCTTCTTGTGCTGTATCATTCTGTGTTTAGGCAAGAGTTGTCCAGTCAGATAATGAAAAGTCTATTTACTTTACAGTTAGCGTGGGAATGCAGGAAACCACAAGAGGCCAGGTGTTGGATGACCAGGGGAGTTGGAAATGCAATCTCATGCAATGAGACTTTGAGGAATGCATAAATGAATACACAAATCTAGATAAAGGAACTGAGGGCATTCTCGCTAAGTTTCCAGATGATACAAAGATAGGTAAAGGGACTGGTAGCATTGAGGAAGTGGGGAGGCTGCAGAAGGATTTGGACAGGTTAAGAGAGTGGGCAAAGAAGTGGCAGATGGAGTACAACGTGGGAAAGTGTGAGGTTATACACTTTGGCAGGAAGAGTAGAGGCATGGACTATTTTCTAAATAGGGAGAAAATTCAGAAGTCTGAAGTGCAAAGAGACTTGGGAGTTCTAGTCCAGGATTCTCTCAAGGTAAATTTGCAAATTGAGTCAGTTGTTAGGAAGGTAAATGCAATGATGGCATTTATTTTGAGAGAACTTGAATATAAAAGCATGGATGTACTTTTGAGGGTCTATAAGGTCCTGGTCAGACCACATTTGCAGTATTGTGTACAGTTTTGGGCCCCATATCTCAGGAAGAATATACTCATCCTGGAGCACGTTCAGAGGAGGTTCACGAGAATGGTCCCAGAAATGAAAAGCTTAACATATGAAGAACGTTTGAGGACTCTGCATCTATACTTGGAGTTTAAAAGAATGAGAGGTGATCTAATTGAAGCATACTGAATGGCCTGGACAGAGTGGATTTTGGGAAAATGTTTCCATTGGTAGGGGAGGCTAGGACCCGAGGGCATAGCTTAAGAGTAAAGGGAAGACCTTTTTAGAAGGGAGATAAAGTGAAACGCCATCAGTCAGAGAATGGTGAATCTATAAAATTCAGTTCCACAGAAGACTGTGGAGGCCACCTCATTGAATTATATTTAAGACGGAGATAGATAGGTTATGGGGAGAAAGCGGGAGAATGGGATTGAGAAACTTATCAGTCATGATTGAATGTCAAAGCGACTCGATGGGCTGAATGACTTAATTTCTGCTCCTATGTCTTATGGTCTAACTTCAGTGGGAATGCTGAGTATTTAAAGTTAGCCATTAGTATGACGATTAGAGCAGAGCTATTTGCAGTCCAGTTGCTGTCATGGAATTTATATTCATCTCAAGCCAAGTAGTCATGCAGTAAAAGTCACATTCATATACACCGTGTCTAGTGTACTAACTACTGTCCAAATTCTCATTGTTGTGCCTTGCTAATTTTCTTGTGCTGCCTGTATCTCAATTTTATGTGATTTGCTTTTTGCTGTATGTGATTTGCCCAATTCCTTCTACGATCCTTCCATTTTCTGACATTTTTTTCAGCTACCTTTGGAAGTGTCTCACTTATTTCTGCTTTTACCTATCCCTCTCAATGCTGTTATTTTTTCCCCGAACTCATCTCCCAGAGGTTGGTGGTGGAGGGTTGTTTTTCAGACTGGAGGCCTGTGACCAGTGGAGTGCCACAAGGATTGGTGCTGGGTCCTCTACTTTTTGTCATTTACATAAATGATTTGGATGCGAGCATAAGAGGTATAGTTAGTAAGTTTGCAGATGACACCAAAATTGGAGGTGTAGTGGACAGCGAAGAGGGTTACCTCAGATTACAACAGGATCTTGATCAGATGGGCCAATGGGCTGAGAAGTGGCAGATAGAATTTAATTCAGATAAATGCGAGGTGCTGCATTTTGGGAAAGCAAATCTTAGCAGGATGTATGCACTTACTGGTAAGGTCCTAGGGCATGTTGCTGAACAAAGAGACCTTGGAGTGCAGGTTCATAGCTCCTTGAAAGTAGATAGTATAGTGAAGAACGTGTTTGGTATGCTTTTCTTTATTGGTCAGAGTATTGAGTACAGGAGTTGGGAGGTCATGTTGTGGTTGTACAGAACAGTGGTTAGGCCTCTTCTGGAATATTGTGTGCAATTCTGGTCTCCTTCCTATCGGAAAGATGTTGTGAAACTTGAAAGGGTCCAGAAAAGATTTACAAGGATGTTGCCAGGATTGGAGGATTTGAGCTATAGAGAGAGGCTGAACTGGGTGGGGCTGTTTTCCCTGGAGCGTCAGAGACTGAGGGGTGACCTTATAGAGGTTTACAAAATTTATGAGGGCTATGGATAGGATAAATAGACAAAGCCTTTTCCTTGGGGTCGGGGAGTCCAGAACTAGAGGGCATAGGTTTAGGCTGAGAGGGGAAAGATATAAAAGAGACCACACAGAGGTTGGTATGTGTATGGAATGAGCTGCCAGAGGATGTAGTGGAGGCTGATACATTTGCAACATTTAAGAGGCATTTGGATGGGTATATGAATAGGAAGGGTTTGGAGGGATATGGGCCAGATGCTGGCAGATGGGACTAGATTGGGTTGGAATATCTGATTGGCATGGACGGGTTGGACCGAAGGGTCTGTTTCCATGCTGTACATCTCTATGACTCTATATCAACCAGTCAATTAATCATTAACTACAAACAGACAATCTGACTTACAGCAGATGGAATTCTGCAGTAACGGTTCAACATAATGTTTTTTTCTTTGTGCTCTTAAATCTTAAAGCAAAGGCTCTTTGGGTATTTTGCAAATATGTATCATGTTCTTCATTGTTTGATTTGAACTTTGTACTGACAGTAATTTTTGACTTGAAATTTCTGCTGACAAACTGGAGTAGCCCCAGAACATTAATGATATCAAAAATGTTAAGATTCTTCACCCTGCTTGTTATGAATGAGCGATATCAATGTTTGAGAAAGGAACAGTGGACTTCTCCACTTTTAATATCAAGCATTTCTCAATCACCTGTAATGTGAGATTTAAGGGGAAAAAATACCCTCCTTTCCACTGACTACAATGTGAGTCTCAGCCTCCAAACTGTATCACCAACAGCAGTAATTCTCAACCATATGACTCATTCAAGTAATATCATTTAGTTTACTGGAGAAAGTGAGGTCTGCAGATGCTGGAGATCAGAGATGGAAATGTGTTGCTGGAAATGTGTTGCTGCGCTTTTCCAGCAACACATTTCCATCTCATTTAGTTCACTATCAATTATAGAATCCCTACAGTGTGGAAACAGGCCCTTCGGCCCAGCAAGTCCACACCGACCCTCCGAGTATCCTACCCAGACCCATTCCCCTACCCTATTACTCTACATTTACTGCTGATAATGCACCTAACCTACACATCCCTGAACACTATTTTGTCTGGCCAATTCACCTAACCTGCACATCTTTAGATTGTGGGAGGAAACCAGGGCACCTGGACGAAGCCCATGCAGACACTGGGAGAATGTGCAAACTCCACACAGACAGTCGCCCAAAGCCAGAATCAAACCAGGGTATATGTAGCTGTGAGGCAGCAGTGCTAACCACTGTGCCACAGTGCCACCCGATCCTTTGTGGTGTGAGAGGTTTTGTTTTGTTTCACGTAGTCATTGGGGATTAGCCTTGAATTAACTCGAGTCTATTAAGTTGAGCACAATTACATACAAATACACCACAATCTTCATTTCTGCTACAATAACTGGAATAACCTATGATTTGGAGATGCCGGTGTTGGACTGGGGTGTACAAAGTTAAAAATCACACAACACCAGGTTATAGTCCAACAGGTTTAATTGGAAGCACACTAGCTTTTGGAGCGACGCTCCTTCATCAGGTGATAGTGGAGAGCTCAATCCTAACACACAGAATTTATAGCAAAAATTAACAGTGTGATGTAACTGAAATTATACATTGAAATATTGATTGTCTGTTAAGCCTTTCATCTGTTAGAATACAGTGATAGTTTCACTTCTTTCATGTATAAATCACAAAACTTTTTAAAAAAAAAGTTGTATTCTCGGGTTAGCTGTTAATAATGGTGATAGCTGGACAATATGTTGAGGGTGTTGGCCCCCTGTGTTCTCTAGGCCCGCTACATTGATGACTGCATTGGCGCCACCTCGTGCTCCCGCGAGGAGGTTGAGCAATTCATCAACTTCACCAACACATTCCACCCTGACCTTAAATTTACCTGGACCATCTCTGACACCTCCCTCCCCTTCCTGGACCTCTCCATCTCCATCAGTGACGACCGACTTGACACTGACATCTTCTACAAACCCACCGACTCCCACAGCTACCTGGATTACACCTCTTCCCACCCTACCTCTTGCAAAAATGCCATCCCGTATTCCCAATTCCTCAGCCTCCGCCGTATCTGCTCCCAGGAGGAGCGGTTCCACCATAGAACACACCAGATGGCCTCCTTCTTTAGAGACCGCAATTTCCCTTCCCACGTGGTTAAAGATGCTCTCCAACGCATCTCATCCACATCCCGCACCTCCGCCCTCAGACCCAACCCCTCCAACCGCAACAAGGACAGAACGCCCCTGGTGCTCACCTTCCACCCTACCAACCTTCGCATAAACCAAATCATCCGCCGACATTTCCGCCACCTCCAAACAGACCCCACCACCAGGGATATATTTCCCTCCCCACCCCTCTCCGCCTTCCGCAAAGACCATTCCCTCCGTGACTACCTGGTCAGGTCCACGCCCCCCTACGACCCACCCTCCCATCCTGGCACTTTCCCATGCCACCACAGGAACTGTAAAACCTGCGCCCACACCTCCTCCCTCACCTCTATCCAAGGCCCCAAAGGAGCTATCCACATCCATCAAAGTTTTACCTGCACATCCACTAATATCATCTATTGTATCCGTTGCTCCCGATGCGGTCTCCTCTACATTGGGGAGACTGGACGCCTCCTAGCAGAGCGCTTTAGGGAACATCTCCGAGACACCCGCACCAATCAACCACATCGCCCAGTGGCTCAACATTTCAACTCCCCCTCCCACTCTGCCGAGGATATGGAGGTGCTGGGCCTCCTCCACCGCCGCTCCCTCACCACCAGACGCCTGGAGGAAGAACGCCTCATCTTCCGCCTCGGAACACTTCAACCCCAGGGCATCAATGTGGATTTCAACAGTTTCCTCATTTCCCCTTCCCCCACCTCATCCTAGCTTCTAACCTCCAGCAACTCGATCCCTGACCTGTCTGGACTTGTCCGACCTGCCCAGCTCCTTTTCCACCTATCCACTCCACCCTCTCCTCCCTGACCTATCACCTTCATCTCCTTCCCCACTGACCTATTGTACTCTATGCCACTCTCTTCCCCACCCCCACCCTCCTCTAGCTTATCTCTCCACGCTTCAGGCTCTCTGCCTTTATTCCTGATGAAGGGCTTTTGCCCGAAACGTCGATTTTGCCTGTCCTCGGATGCTGCCTGAATTGCTGTGCTCTTCCAGCACCACTGATCCAGAATCCCCTGTGTTCTCTGTCTATGCCAGAGAATATGGAATAACCCAGGTTCTCTAAATTCCTTTGTTATCTCTTAATTTCTGGTATAAGAACACAACAAGAGTTGTTAACTTGGAAGTTGCAAGTGCTTCAATTAAATCTTAATTGAAGGTTTGTGCCAAATAAACAAGAGATGATAGTGATAGTAAGCCATCTAAATCTTTGACCAACATCTATCTTGTTACTATATCCCTGCATTCAAAACCCATCTCGGCATGACCATTTTTCCTACCTTTCCATGTCCTATTTATAGACTTCCAATCCTATTGTAAAGTATACTGCGATGCTTTATTGCATAAATAGTGCTGTTCATGTATGTTATATGTCTCCTGTAAGGTAAAGAAGTGGCACATATTGCAAGGACCTAAGCTTTAAATTGTAATATAGTGATTCCATCATTGTGCATCACAATATCAAATCAAACCAATGGTCATATTCCAATGAATTTACATCAAATATAATTGATTTTATCTCAGTATTAAATTAAACCACAATGCACATCACTGTTGAGGTGCTGTCAGGAAGCTGACAGATTTGCCAATTAGCCTTCTTCATGCAGTAGAATTTTTAACCTTAGCTTTTCATAATTAGCATTTCTTGCCACATTCAGTAAATCGTTTGTGCCAAATCCATTTTTACACTTGTTATTTCTTGGATAATTGCTCCAGATTTATGTCTTGAGTTTCAAATGTTTAATCCATATGCTTGCAAAACAGTCAATGCATCAGGTCTTTTCTTGCCGAGACAATAGGTAGAATGAATATATTACTTTCCAGATAGCCTTTGTGCAAAGGTCTACATACCGACAGTCTAACTTAAAAGCCACAAGCAAAAGTGTGGTAATATTTTGTGTTGCAAATACAAACTTGAAATTCAGAAAATATTTTACGTGTTCATTTTATAGATATAAACTTCAGTTCTACCCAAGAATAACAATTAATTAGATTAATTATTAAGACCTAACTTTCAAGCTGTGTTTTATTGTGACTCCATGTTTGCATTCCGGAGGATGATTCTCGTTTCTAGCAGAATGAATTTCTGTTATTTTGATTTACAATTTATGTATTTAGCTCTTTTTATTTATTAGAACTTTGTTAATGTAGATTTCTAAACTACTTTGCATGTCCTTAGAATATCGAGAAGCACTTAACATCTAATTATTACTTATGAAATGTAATTTATTTGTTTAGAAGTTCTACCTAGATATATCCTTTATAGGTGGTTTGTTTCGCTAATAAATGAATAACCAGATTTCTAGTCCAAGTGTTTAAATTTGATATTAATTTTCCCAAGGGATTTGAATTTTACTTTTGAAGAATAAGCTCCGTTTTAAAGGAATTTTGTTTAAAGTACCTTAATCAGATTAGGCATTGTGGCTGCATGATTTGTTGGGTCAAAGTTTATTACTGGTATGATAGTGCTTACTTACATTTTAGCTTATGTAACACACACGACAAAGAGTGGATACTTGTTAAGACATATGTCTTAAAGTTCATTAACAACTCTAATTATTTACACTGTTACAATATCTCACCTCTGGTTCAGTGCTTACAGTCTGCTGTGTTACAGATATAGAACTGACTGACCAAAGCCACTACATTGATTTCTATCACATCACTCTCAATATTTGCTGCAATATCTTCCCCACTCCCTGGCACCCATCCCCAAACCCCAACACTACCTCTGTACTGCTTACTCACTCACTTGGAACTCCTCCCCACTAAAGTTAACAACTATTCCCCAATTTTTGTTTCACAAAATGTTTGCCTGTCACCCATTCTAAGAGAAAGATAGCCCACAGTAGAGCAGAAAGGGTCCAGTTGAGTTGCTGTACTGCCCATCATTTGGCTCCTTTGAGCAGAGGATTCTTTCTCTGACCTGCCCAAAAAGGCCTTGGACTGGTACCAGAGGCAGCCCTTGTTGTAGTGTGCCAAGACCCCATGAATGAAAGCTACCCCCTTTGACTTGACTGCAGTTCGACTGGGACAACACTACCATTATAGGGCAAGCCAAACAAAGAATAGCCAGGGAATTCCTAGAAGCATGGCACTCATCCACAAACTCCATCAACAAACACATCGACCTGGACCCAATATACCGGCCACTACAGCGGACAGCTGAAACTGACAACCGGAAGCGGCAGGGACAGGCCACTATAAATGCCGGAGGAAACACCACAGAAGCGCTTCACAGGAGGCTCCCAAGCACTGAGGATGTCACCTAGACAGGGAACGAAACGTTTGCAACAAAATTTCCAGCTCAGCGAACAGAACCACAACATATGGGAATATTTCAAATGGCAGTTGATCAGAGTTCAGCAGAGGCAAGTTCCTGCGAGAATGAAAGACAGGTATGGCAAGTTCCATGAATTTTGGGTGACCAGAGATGTTATGACCTTGGTAAAAAAGATAAAGGAAGCATACGTGAGGTCAAGGAGGATGGGAACTGACACAGCTCTTGAAGTATATAAGGAAAGAACTTAAACAAGGAATTAGAAGGGCTAAAAGGGATTATGAAAAATGGTTGGCAATCAGGATTAAGGAGAATCCCAAGGCTTTTTATACATAAAGCAAGGGAAAGGGTTGGCCCTCTGAAGGACAAAGGAGAGAATCTAGGTGTGGACCCAGCAGAGGTAGAGGAGGGCCTAAATGAATGCTTTGTGTCGGTATTCACCAAACAGAAGGAATGGTATGGTCTCTGAGGACATGTCAAATTTCAAGGCCAAGTTGCTGTTTAAAAAAGAAGAGGTGTGTGTCTTAAAAAAAATTAAAGTAAATAAGACCCCGGATCCTGACGGGATCTATCCCAGATATTGAGGGAGGCAAAAGAGCAAATTACTGGAGCATTGACAGACATCTTTATATCCTCTTTGGTCCTCTTAGGTGAGGTCCCAGAGGACTGGAGAATAGCAGATTGTTCTGAAGGTATAGATGTGTACTGTCTCTTTTAAGAGAGAGAGAGGAAGCTCGCAAGGACTGACTGAAAGCACAGAGTGTACTGAACAATTTAAAAATGTAACATTTGGTTGAAACATAGCTGGAGTTGCATTGCCATGGAATAAAAAGAAATTCAAATTGGACCAATTAGTTTAAATTATGCCCCAGAGACCAAAATCCAATCAAATTTGAATTTTGCTGCTTGGGATGACATCAAACTAATGAAATGATCCAATGTTTTGAGGGATAAAACCAGACATTTTGAACAGAGCACCAATAAAATAGACTGCTAACTGAATAACTCTATGAAAGGTCGCTGTTCATAAGAAAGGTTGTGCAGCAGAAAACTGAAGGAAAGACCACCCAGAAAAATACAGAGGAAAATCTACAAAGGTGAATTTACAAAGCTGGCTCATCTTGAAATATGATTAATTTTGTTTTGTAAATCTTAATTTTTTTTTATCGGACTAGTATTGTAGAGTGGGAGGTGAAAGATAGGTTTAAGAGAAAGGAGTTGTACATAGCTGATGTTTTAACGTTCTCTGTTGGACTTAAAGAATAAAATTGTTAATTTTTACTTTAAATAGTGACATCTGGAATTGTTCTTTGCCTCTCAAAATTTAACAGACTACGGTTCGAGGTGAGCTTCTCTGAGTGTCGGGTTTAAATTAACAGAGGGGTTTGCCCCATGTCATAACACAATGTTGTCCCATTGTTTGAGAAGGGTGGCAGGGATAATCCTGGAAATTACAGATCTGTGAATCTCATGTCGATAGTAGGGAAATTATTGGAAAAGATTCTGAGGGACAACATCTATATGTTTGGAAACAAATGGACTTATTAACTATGGACAGCATAGCTTTGTGTGGGAGAGGCCGTGCCTTACTAATTTGATTGAGTTTTATGAGGATGTGATGCGGATGATTGTCTGTATGGACTTCAGTAAAGGCCTCATGGCAGACTGACACAAAAGGTGAAGTCATATGGTATTGGGGGTGAGCTGGCAAGATGGATACAGAACTGACTTAGTCATAGCACACAGAGGGTAACTGTGGAAGGATGCTTTTTGGAATGGAGGGTTGTGCCTAGTGGTGTTCCACAGGGATTAGTGCTCAGACCTCTACTATTCATGATCTACATAAATGATTTGGAGGAAATGTAGCTGGTCTAATTAATAGGTTGACGGATGATAAAAAGATTGGTGGAGTAGCAGACAGTGAGGAGGATTGTCAAAGGATACAGCAGGAAATAGATCAGTCGGAGGCTTAGGCAGAAATATGGCAGTTGGAGTTTAACCTGGACTAATGTGAGGTGAGTGCATTTTGGAAGATCAGGTAGAGGTGGAAATTATATAGTGAATGGCAGAATCCTTAAGAGTATTGACATGCAGAAGGATCTGTGTGTGCAGGTCCACAGATCACTGAAGGTGGCAGTGCAGGTAGATAAGGTAGTTTAAAAAAAGGCCTATGGTATGCTTGCCTTCATTGGGAGGGGCATTGAATATAAGGATAGGCAATTTATGCTGCTGCTGTATAGAATTTTAGTTAGCCCGGACTTGGAATATTGCATGTAGTTCTGGTCACCACACTACCAGAAGGATGTGGATACTTTGGAGAGGGTACAGAAAAAGTTTATCAAAGTATTGTCTGGTATGGGGGATTTTAGCTATGAAAAAAGGGTTTGTTTTCACTGGAATGCAGGAGGTTGAGAGGTAACGTGATAGAAGTTTATAAGTTGATTAGAAGTTTGTATGAATGTACAGATAGCATGGAAAGTATGAAGCTTATTACTAGGGTGGAGCGGTCAATTACTGGGGGATACAGGTTCAAGGTGTGAGGGGGGGAAATCTTAACAGAGGTGTGCATGGCAAGCTTTCATACAAAGGGTGGTGAGTGCCTGGAACACACTGCCAGAGTGGGTGGTGGAAGCAGACAAAACAGCAGCATTCGAGAAGTACCTGCATGAATAAATGAATAGAAAGGAAATAGAGGGATATGGATCCTGTAAGTAAAGATAGTTTTAATGTGGAAGGGCAAAATGTGTTGGCGCAGGCTTGGAGGGCCAAAGGGCCTTTTCCAGTTCTGTATTGTTCTTTGCCTGGTATTTCTGGCCGATGGAGCAAAGGATAAATGGCAAGGTATGGAAGCTGCCAGCATCCAGGTAGGCTCCCAGTGAATGAGCGCCATTACACCAAGTGAACAGATTGGAGTTTTAGCCTGCCTAGTGCTTGAACTGGGTGTGTGCCCCTGACTCCAATGTGTGCTTGCTGCAGTATTATAACAATAGCCGTCATTGCAACTCACAATGCACCACTGAGACACCAAAGTCTACTGTAAGTGGATCAGAGATTGGCATGAGGATCCTTGGTAAATATTGGATGCCAATATCTCTGGATGTGAAGTGCATGTTGCTGGAGTGTCCCTGAGATGTTGATACCTGACATTCATCCTGGAGATTGTTTTGGAGCAAGTTGATGTGCCAGGTAAAGGTTTTGGTTTCCATGTTGAGTTTTCCCAATCTCTAACTTGTTTGTTAAGGTGGGAGACTGAATATTCAATGAGGCAAGTCTGTGCCCCTACCAAGGCAGTTAACAAGCATTAATTCCTGTCAATTGGCATTTTGCTGCTGCCTAATGAGAATCTTTCCATGCATTTATAAAATTATAGAAGATGGAGTGAAATGATCTTGACATTGAAATGAGTCTCCCCGTGCTTGTGGCATTATTGTGCCCATGTCTTGCCATAGTCCAAGACCCCTGTAGGATTGTGTCCCAGTAGTTCTTTTCTCTCGGTCTCTGAAATATGTGTGTGTATATTTTTAACGTAGTGAGATGGATAAGCATTTATACTTCCATATTATTAACTGTGTCTATTGACTATTTATTGTATCTTCATTGATTAAGATTGACTTTGATAATAAACAAGTAACTGTTAAGATTTGTGGCTGTGTGATCTTGTTGAAAACTTGATAGAGATAAGAGGCAGAATCTTTCAGGGATTTAATCAAACTGGGCTATGTTGGGACATGTGGTAGAATTGGATGAGAAGTGTGATGAGGCCCATCTCAATTTCTGAGGCATCTCATTCCATCTGTTATGCTTTTCATTAGTGGCAAGGTGGGTTTCTCAAGGCAGTGGAGAGTTGCCAATTAAGATGCTAATTGTTAGTTAAACCTTTTTTCAGTAAGAACGACTGTAATGTTTAACGTTTTAACGTTGCTTCTTTCTCCTGCTTTGCACCTAAGACTTTGTACCTAGGTACATTGGTACCTAAGATAGTGCTGTAAGTGGTGACTTTCACTACTTGTGAGCAGATGTGGCCATAAATTTAAACCTGATGCTGCGACTGGCCTCATTATCATTCACCATCCTAGCTGACCTAACATGCAACCCTTATGTTACCAACTTTCAAGTTTGACAAGTTAGATGTTGAGGGAACTCAACATGGAAACCAGAACATGTGGCTGGTGGATTCACCTCATTGTTTGCTTGAATGAATCCCCATGTTGTCTAGGAGGAAACTGTAACCCAGAAAATGATGCAAGGGCACCAATCACACACACACCTTTCATTCAAGGTCATTCATATGTGACATCCCACAACCCCTCTGAAATATCCTGAAACCTCTGTGATGATTTGGCAGTGTTCTCTGGGAGCACTGCCTTGCATTGCAGCATGCACTGGTAACTAGTACTGAAAGGCTGCAGCAGGGACACTTTACTCATCAGCAAGCACCCAGCACATGGGTTGGACCAGAGTGCATCTGAAGGCTGCTCACTTGAACTTAACATTCTCTCACTTGCTACTTACTGGCTTGCCATGCCATGCTGTGTCAATGAGTGCAGTCACATAACCAGGCAGTTTACCTTGCTTGACAGCAGTCCTGTATCATGGGTTAGACATATTGCTGTGCAGTAACTTTCAAATTCTGACTTGCACCTTGTGCCAGCAACTTGCATAACAACCACACTGCATAGGGAGCAAGAAAGCAGCCATGTCTCCAGATATTAGGGAAGCAGACCTCTGCAAAGTGTATGAAGACACATGCCTGATACAGGGTCCTGGCACAGTAACTGAAGGGTAGCCTCTGAGACAAGTCCAAGGGATTGGTCGCAGTCAGACATCATTTTGCAATGTTCTTGGTCTGGGATCTATGCCTTTGCAGTCCAGACATCGGCTTATGGTCAGTCCTTTCGCTCCATACTGGCCAATACAGGGACATGGACAGGAGCTCGCTAGCTTCAAGGTTGAGACGGTGTATAACCAACCACACCAGGCGTGGCCATCCCATGCATGGGAAAGGTCAGTGCATGTATATGAGTTGGGTGGAGATTTAGGGAAGGGTGAAGCCTGTGGGATTTAAGGGATGAGCTACTAGAAAGGATGTGGTCTCACTAGCATCTTCAGGCTGAGCTGGAAGCCCAAAGCAGAGGAGCACCTATTGTCATCTTCCATCATGCTGAAAATTGAAAGTGTATGATGGGAAGGGGTGGGGGAGCGGAGAGTGAAATAATGGGTTAGCACACTTGAAATGGGTGGGTTAAGTGACTCCACTGTGAGGGAGGGGACCACAGCACAGCCCATTCAAATGACAATTACAAGGAAACAACATCAGGCACATACTCATACAAGGAAAAATACACAAGCCCACAGGCTACCTACTCCTTGGTCATCCTACAGAAATGACTGTTTGGATGTTACATCTCTCTGGCAGAGTTACTGCTTGACAGGGATGGCACAGTGGCTCAGTATTTAGCACTGCTGCCTCCCAGCCTCAGGGACCTGGGTTCAGTTCCAGCCCCTGGTCACTGTGTAAACTCCACACAAACATTTTCCCTGTGTCTGCATGAGTGCTCCAATTTTCTCCAAAAGTCCAAAGATGTGCAGGTTATGTGAATTGGGACTGATTGGGGATAGTCAACATGGGTTTTGTGCATGGAAAATCATGTCTCACAAAGTTGATTAAGTTTTTTGAGGAAGTAACAAAGAGGATTGATGAGGGCAGAGCGATAGATGTGATCTATATGGACTTCAGTAAGGCGTACGACAAGGTTCCCCGTGGGATACTGATTAGCAAGGTTAGATCTCATGGAATACAGGGAGAACTAGCCATTTGGATACAGAACTGACTGAAAGGTAGAAGACAGAGGGTGGTGGTGGAGGGTTGTTTTTCAGACTGGAGGCCTGTGACAAGTGGAGTGCTCCAAAGATCAGTGCTGGGTCCACTACTTTTTGTCATTTACATAAATGATTTGGATGTGAGCATAAAGGGTACAGTTAGTAAGTTTGCAGATGACACCAAAATTGGAGGTGTAGTGGACAACGAAGAGGGTTACCTCAGATTACAACAGGATCTTGACCAGATGGGCCAATGGGCTGAGATGTGGCAGATGGAGTTTAATTCAGATAAATGCAAGGTGCTGCATTTTGGGAAAACAAATCTTAGCAGGACTTATACACTTTATGGTAAGGTCCTAGGGAGTGTTGCTGAACAAAGAGACCTTGGAGTGCAGGTTCATAGCTCCTTGAATGTGTAGTTGCAGTTAGATAGAATAGTGAAGAAGGTGTTTGGTATGCCTTCCTCCATTTGTCAGAGTATTGAGTACAGGAGTTGGAAGGTCATGTTGCGGCTGTACAGGACATTGGTTAGATCACTGTTGGAATATTGTGTGCAATTCTAGTCTCCTTCCTATCGGAAAGATGCTGTGAAACTTGAAAGGGTTCAGAAAAGATTTACAAGGATGTTGCTAGGGTTGGAGGATTTGAGCTATAGGGAGAGGCTGAACAGGCTGGGGCTGTTTTCCCTGGAGCGTCGGAGGCTGAGAGGTGACCTTATAGAGGTTTACCAAATTATGAGGGCTATGGATAGGGTAAGTAGGCAAAGTCTTTTCCCTGGGGTCGGGGAGTCCAGAACTAGAGGGCATAGGTTTAGGGTCAGAAGGGAAAGATATAAAAGAGTCCAACTTTTTCACACAGAGGATGGTACGTGTATGGAATGAGCTGCCAGAGGAAGTGGTGGAGGCTGGTACAATTGCAACATTTAAGAGGCATTTGGATGGGTATATGAATAGGAAGGGTTTGGAGGGATATGGGCAGGGTGCTGGCAGGTGGGACTAGATTGAGTTGGGATATCTGGTCGGCATGGACGGGTTGGACCGAAAAGTCTGTTTCCATGCTGTATATCTCTATGACTGTAATTGCCCATAGTATTCAGGAATTTGTAGGCTAGTAGGTGCATTTGTCATGGGAAATGTAGAGTAATAGAGTCGGGGAATGGGTCTGGGTGGGATATTCTTCGGAGGGTTAATGCGGAATTGTTAGGCCAAATGCCTGTTACCACACTTTAGGGATCCTATGATCTATGATAATTCATTGACAGCTTCATTTTTTGTGCACAGAGAGTTGAGCATTAGAGATGTTGAATGAGGAGGACAAAAGATATTAGCGTGACCCAATTCCTCTTGTACACAATGGTTACCCTGCTTCTAGCTGTGCAGCAGGTGTTGGCCACTTACTTGTTTATTGGGACAAGGATGTCTCTGCATCACCATAGGCGCCGTCCAGATCTTCTCCCACAAGGGCAAGGCTTCTCTCCTCATAGTGATGAGCAGTTGAATGTCAGGCACAATCCATTCACACAGCCTTGCCCTACGCTGTTATGGAGCATCTACTTGTAATGTTGGAAATGGCAGGGAATACATGAGTTGAGAGTGTGTGGCATGGCTTTTAATACTATTGTATGTGAGGTGTTCCAAGGTACTGAGGAGGCAGAGACCTGCAGGGGTAATGGGGTGGAGCTGGAGCAATGAAGCTAAGTGAGGGAAGATATTGTATGCCCCAGTGAGAGTGGTACAACAAGAGTCTCGATAGGAGATTGGTGCATTGGTATGATGCAGTGAGTGTAAGGCAGCCAAGGGAAGAGTGTGGCACTTACCCTGGTGCAATGGAAAAGGTCATTGACCTTCTTTCAACATTGCTGGCTTTCTCCACTCCCTGAGGCCTTCACAGACCCAAGGGAGGACCTCAGGACCAGGCTCGCAGCCTTTGATAGTGTGGCCTCCCCTGCTGCTCCTCCTGGAAGAGAACTCTGATCCTTCTCCCAGTCCTTTTGGATTAGTGGTGCTGGAAGAGCACAGCAGTTCAGGCAGCATCCGAGGAGCAGCAAAATTGACATTGCTGACCTTCTGGATGCTGCCTGAACTGCTGTGCTCTTCCAACACCACTAATCCAAAATCTGGTTTCCAGCATCTGCAGTCATTGTTTTTACATTCTCCCAGTCCTGTCCACCAAGAGCTCCCGGTCCCTGTGGGAGAATTATGGCACCAGATTAGATTAGATTAAATTCCCTAGAGTGTGGAAACAGGCCCTTCAGCCCAACAAGCCCACACCGACCCTTCGAAGAGTAATCCACCCAGACCCATGTCCCTCTGACTAATGCACCTAACACTATAGGCAATTTAGCATAGCCAATTCACCTAATTTGCACATCTTTGGACTGTGGGAGGAAACCAGAGCACCTGGAGGAAAGCCATGTAGACACGGGGAGAATTGCAAACTCCACACAGACAGTCGTCCAAGGCTGGAATTGAACCTGGGTCCCTGGTGTTGTGAGGCAGCAGTGCTAACCACTGAGCCACCGTGCTGCCCCACAATACACATATTCATCTTCCCTCACACTGTCTGGCATGCTCACACCCATAGTTGCTCACTACCCTATTTTTATTTTCTCTCTCTCTCTCTGTGGCACACACATACCTGTTTTTACCTCACTATATCATACATGCTCTATCTGTCACCCCTCCCACAAATACATTCTTACCCCCAAACATTTGTCTTCTCTCTCACGCTCATGCTCTGTGTCTGTTTCTATCGCTTTATAGAAGAATCTACAGTGTGGAAACAGGCCATTCAGCCCAACAAGTCCACACTGACCCTCCAAAAAGCAACCCACCCAGACCCATTCCCCTACCCTCTTACTCTATTTTTTTTAACTCCTGACTCATGCACCTAATCTACATATCCCTGATTACTATGGGCAATTTAGCATAGCTAATTCACCTAATTTGCATGTTTTTAAATTATGGGAGGAAACCCATGCAGGCACAGGGAGAATGTGCAAACTCCACACAGACAGTCACCCAAGGCTGGAATTGAACCCAGGTCTCTGGTGCTGTGAGGCAGTAGTGCTAACCACTGAACCACTGGGCTGCCCAAACTCACTCACTCATTCATTCTGTACAGGCTTGAGAGGCCCCTTCATGGAGATTACTGCAGAAAGGAGACTATGCCTTGTCTTGCCCTCCCCATCAGCTTGCTGACTCACAGCCTTTTCCTCCCACATTCTGTCTCTTGCAGTTTCTCACACCCTGTCAACCCTGGCCTATAAACTCTCCACTGCTCCTAACATGCAGGCTTCCAATTTAGGCATAATGAAGGTAGGGGAGATGGTGTTATGGTGGCAATATCACTAAACTACTTATCCAGAACTCCAGGCTACTGTTCTTGAGAATGGGTTTGAACCCATATTCTAATATGCCAACTACCCTTTGGACAAATCTGCAGTGCATGAAAGGAGCTTTGATGGCATTTTTAAAGTTTACAATATGACTTATGTAACTTACAATGTGATGGAGATGCATGATATTGAACTGGGCGGTGCATTAAATTAACCATATTGCAATTTGGCCTCTAACAACAACAACAACAACAACAACAACAACAACAACAACAACTTTTCACACCTTTCACAGAGTTCCAAGACACTTCTCAGGAGCATTATAAAATATGGTATGACACTGACTCCATTTAAGACCATGGCCGTATTGGCATGGAGTTTCTGCTGGCTAGTCTTTTGTTATTCTAGTCGACATGGGAGGTGAGCACAGATCCCATAGGATCCCCATCACAGCATACTCCGAAGGAATTTCCTCAGAAATTGTAGATTCCACTGGACAATTTCTGTAGGCTTGGAACCTTCCAGAAGTAACTGTCTCAATCCAAATTTGGAGGGTTCCACTGCAGTTAAATAACAGTTAGTTGAAACTTTATTGCTGGAACAGCACAGCAGGTCAGGCAGCATCCAGGGAACAGGAGATTCGACGTTTCAGGCACAGGCCCTTCTTCAGGAATGAGCAGAGAGTGTTCAGCAGGAGAAGATAAAAGGTAGGGAGGAGGGACTTGGAGGAGGGACGTTGGAAATGTGATAGGTGGAAAGAGGTCTAGGTGAGGGTGATAGGTCGGAGTAGGATGGAGGCGGAGAGGTCAAGAAGAAGACTGCAGGTCAGGAAGGCGGTGCCGGGCTGGAGGGATCCGGCTGAGACAAGGTGGGGGAGGGGGGATGAAGAAACTGGTGAAGTCCAAGTTCATCCCCTGCGGTTGGAGGGTTCCCAGTCGGAAGATAAGACGCTCCTCCTCCGACCGTCGGGTTGTTGTGGTTTGGCGGTGGATGAGTCCAATGACCTGCATATCCTCGGTGGAGTGGGAGGGGGAGTTGAAATGCTGTGCTACAGGTTGGTTGGGTTGGTTCGTCCGGGTGGCCCAGAGGTGCTCTCTGAATCGCTCCGCAAGTAGGCGGCCTGTCTCCCCAATATAGAGGAGGCCACACCGGCTGCAGCGGATGCAGTAGATGATGTGGGTGGAGGTGCAGGTGAATCTGTGGCGGATATGGAAGTTTCCTTTGGGGCCTTGGAGAGAAGTGAGGGTGGAGGTGTGGGCGCAAGTGTTGCACCTCCTGCGGTTGCAAGGGAAGGTGCCGGGAGTGGAGGTTGGGTCGGTGGGGGGTGTGGATCTGACAAGGGAGTCGCGGAGGGGGTGCCCCCTGTAAAAACGCCATCCCATTCTCCCAATTCCTTCGTCTCCGCCGCATCTGCTCCCAGGAGGATCAGTTCAAAATACGTACAACACAGATGGCCTCCTTCTTCAAGGACCGCAATTTCCTCCCCGACGTGGTCGACGGTGCCCTCCACCGCATCTCCTCCACTTCCCGCTCCTCCGCCCTTGAGCCCCGCCCCTCCAACCGCCACAAGGACAGAACCCCACTGGTCCTCACCTACCACCCCACCAATCTCCATGTACAGCGCATCATCCGCCGTCACTTCCGCCACCTCCAAACAGACCCCAGCACCAAGGATATATTTCCCTCCCCTCCCCTATCAGCTTTCCGTAGAGACCACTCCCTCCGCGACTCCCTTGTCAGATCCACACCCCCCACCGACCCAACCTCCACTCCCGGCACCTTCCCTTGCAACCGCAGGAGGTGCAACACTTGCGCCCACACCTCCCCCCTCACTTCTCTCCAAGGCCCCAAAGGAAACTTCCATATCCGCCACAGATTCACCTGCACCTCCACCCACATCATCTACTGCATCCGCTGCAGCCGGTGTGGCCTCCTCTATATTGGGGAGACAGGCCGCCTACTTGCGGAGCGATTCAGAGAGCACCTCTGGGCCACCCGGACGAACCAACCCAACCAACCTGTAGCACAGCATTTCAACTCCCCCTCCCACTCCACCGAGGATATGCAGGTCATTGGACTCATCCACCGCCAAACCACAACAACCCGACGGTCGGAGGAGAAGCGTCTTATCTTCCGACTGGGAACCCTCCAACCGCAGGGGATGAACTTGGACTTCACCAGTTTCTTCATCCCCCCTCCCCCCACCTTGTCTCAGCCGGATCCCTCCAGCCCAGCACCGCCTACCTGACCTGCAGTCTTCTTCTTGACCTCTCCGCCTCCATCCTACTCCGACCTATCACCCTCACCTTGACCTCTTTCCACCTATCACATTTCCAACGCCCCTCCTCCAAGTCCCTCCTCCCTACCTTTTATCTTCTCCTGCTGAACACTCTCTGCTCATTCCTGAAGAAGGGCCTGTGCCCGAAACGTCGAATCTCCTGTTCCCTGGATGCTGCCTGACCTGCTGTGCTGTTCCAGCAATAAAGTTTCAACTTTGATCTCCAGCATCTGCAGACCTCACTTTCTCCTCCAGTTAAATAACAGTTACCCAGGTAAAGTTTGACAATAGAAATCCAGTCTAAGTCCTGAGTAACTATTTGACTGACTCCCACCTTGCCTCAAAACCCCTTCAATTTACATCTGCTCCAAACACCTTACAGCTCTGCAACTTGACCTTTCTCAGACCAACCACTTCATTCTCCCCATCACCCCCCATCCCCATCCCCTTTTCTTCCCTCATGCTGATCCTGGCCACTCTACTGCCTTTTGGACTTTATACCTTCCACCAAACCTCCCCTAAACGACCCATCATTTACCTGGCCACCTTGACAACATTTGCCTTGGTTCCCTACCCAGTTGATATCTTATTTGCCTAACACTGCTCTCCCTACAGTCTGCATAAGATTGCCACTTTGCGGAAATTGCAGCCCATATTCAGATTATAAATTCAGATTATCAAATGAATGGTTAAAGAGGTAGTTTTTAAATAGTGTTTAAAGGGGAAATTAAGTAGAAAGGTGAACACTTGGAGTGCAGGTTCATAGCTCCTTGAAATTGGAGTTGCAGATAGATAGGATAGTGAAGAAGATGTTTGGTATGCTTTCCTTTCTTGGACAGAGCATTGAGTGTAGGAGTTGGGAGATCATGTTGTGGCTTTATAGGACATTGGTTAGGCCACTTATGGAATATTATGTGCAATTCTGATTACCCTCCTATAGGAAGGATGTTGTGAAACTTGAAAGGGTTCAGAAAAGATTCACAAGGATGTTGCCAGGGTTGGAGATTTTGAGCTACAGGGAAAGACTGAATATGCTGAGGCTGTTTTCCCTGGAGTGTCAGAGGCTAAGGGGTGATCTTACAGAGGTTTATAAAATCATGAGGGGCATGGATAGGATAAATAGACAAGGTTTTTTTTCCCTGGGGTGGGGGAGTCTAGAACTAGAGGGCATAGGTTTAGGGTGAGAGGGGGAAGATTTAAAAGGGACCTAAGGGGCAACTTTTTCATGCAGAGGGTGGTGCGTTTTTGGAATGAGCTGCCAGAGGAAGTGGTGGAGGCTGGTACAAGTACAATATTTAAAGGTCGTCTGGATGTGTGTATGAATAGGAAGGGTTAGAGGGAAATGGGCCAAGTGCTGGCAAATGGGATGAGATTAGGTTAGGATATCTGGTCGGCACGGACGAGTTGAACTGAAGAGTCTGTTTCCATGCTGTGCATCTTTATGACTCTATCTAGGGAGGGTTTTCCAGAGTTTGGGATCTAGATAACTGAAGAGATTTGTGAATAATGATGAGAATCAAAGTCAAGATCAAAAATTGAAGTTGCTGGAAAAGCTCTGGCAGCAACTGTGAAGAGAAATCAGACCCTTCCTCAGAACATTCCTCACAAGACCCAAAATGTTAACTCCGATTTTTCTTCACAGATGCAGCCAGACCTTCTGAGCTTTTCCAGCAACTTCTGTTTTTGTTTCTGATTTACAGCATGTGCAGTTTTTTCAGTTTTTATCAAAGTCAAGATATCGCTTGACTTAGACCAATATACGTTAGCAGTGATAGAGAAATGGATTTGTTGCAAGTAAGATCTAGAAAACATTCTTTTGAATAACTGCAAATTTGAAAGTCAAAACTTAGGAGGCAAGCCAAGAGTTTGTTAGAATTGTCAAATGTAGAAGTAGCAAAGGCATGAATAAGAATTTTCAACAGATGAGCTGAGACAAGTGAACTGCTTGATGATGTGGAGGTGAGGATCAACAATTTTAATGATGGCATGAACATGGGTTTAGATTCCATTTCAGGTCAAATTTGACACCACTGTCCCTGACAGGCTCAATCTCAGACTGTTGCCAGGGAAGTAGATGAAGTTAGTCCCTAAGGAATGGAATTTGAGGCAAGGACTGAATCCAATGGTCAGATGCTTTTCAGTAATTTATTGGAGGAATTTTCCCCAATACTAGTTGTCAGTTAATTAGGCAAGGCTAGGATGGAGGACCTGTTTGGGGCTTATCAAGCACTGGGAATGAAATCAAGAAACAGGTGCTCGAGGGTCATCATCTCCAGATTACTGCCCAAGCCATGTGCAAATTGGCTTAGTGATAAGAAAATTAGGGAAGTAAAAACATGGCTAAGGGAAGGTGCGGGAAAGAGAGGTTCCATTTCATGGGGCATTGGCATCAGTTTTGGAACCGGGAGGATCTGTACTGATGGGACAGTGTCTACCTGAATCAATCCTGAAGCAGTGTTCCAGCGAAAAGGGTAAGTAGGGTAGTCAATAGGACTTTAAACTAGTGAGTTGGGGCAGGGGGAGGGAAAGGGAAAATGATAGGGAGTATGATGGTAAATAGAAAGGTAAGCAGAGTTTAAGTTCAAGGCAGACTGTGAAAGAAGCGAAAAGGAAGGATAACTGAGGAGATATTATTAGAGATGTTGGAAATCATGATGGTAAGCTAGCTCGCATAAAAGCCCGTAGCATTTGTAACAAGGTTGATGAGTGAACTGTACAAATCGTTGCGAATGAATATGATTTGCTAGCCATTACAGAGACACAGTTACAGGATGGTCATGACTGGGAGTTAAATATCCAGGGCTTTTAGACTATTCTGAAGGACAGCCTGGAAGGTAAAGGAGGTGGTGTAGCTCAGATATTCAAGGACGACATCAGGACAGTGCTGAGAGATGATGTAGGTTCTATGGAGAATGAGATCGAATCCATTTGGGTGGAAATTAGAAATTCCAACAGGAAAAAGTCACTGATAGGCATAGTCTATAGGCCACCAAATAATAGCATTACATTGGGGCAAGCAATAAAGAAAGAAATAACTAATGCCTGTAAACATTGTATGGAAATTATCATGGGGTATTTTAATCTCCATGTAGATTGGTTGAACCAGCTCGGTCAGGGTAACCTTGAGGAGGAGTTTGTTGAGCGTGTCCATGATCGTTTCCTTGAACAGTATGAAGTGGAACCAACGAGGGAGCAAGCTGTCCTAGATCTGGTCCTGTGTAATGAGACAAGAATTATTAATGACCTCATAGTTAGGATCCTCTTGGAAGGAGTGATCACCAATATGGTTGAATTTAGAATATAGATCGAGAGTGTGAAGATAAAATCCAATAACAGGATCCTAGGCTTGAACAGGGGGACCAAAATATAATGAGGGAGGACTTGGTTAAAGTAGACTGGCAGCAAAGATTTTATGGTGGGACAATTGATGAGCACTGGATGACTTTCAAAGCAACTTTTCAAAGTGCTCAGCAAAAGCATATTCTAGCGAAAAGGAAGGACTATAAGAAAGGGAGTAATCTGCCATGGATGTCTAAGGAAATAAGGGTGGCTATCAAATTGAAAGAAAAAGCATACCAAGTGGCCAAAAACAGCATGAAACTTGAAGATTAGGAAAACTTTTAGAGTCAACAGAAAGCTACAAAAAGAGCTATAAAGTAAGAGAAGTAAAATAGAACAAGAGAAAAAACTAGTACAGAATATGAAGACAGATAGCAAAAGTTTCTATAAATATATAAAACGAGAAAGCGTGGCTAAAGTAAACGTTGGTCCTTTAGAGGATGAGAAGGGTTATTTAGTTATGGGATATGATGAAATGGCCGAGTATTGAACAGGTATTTTGTGTCAGTCTTCACAGTGGAAGACACTAATAACATGCCAGTAATTGACAAAGAGACCAAGGTAGGTAAGGACCTGGAAACTATCATTACTACAGAAGAGCTAGTGTTGGGTAAGTTAATGGAGCTAAGGATTGATAAGTCTCCTGGCCCCAATGGAATGCATCCTAGGCTACTAAAAGAGATAGTGGGAGAAATAACAGGTGCACTGGCAGTAATTTTCAAAATTCGCTGGACTCTGGGGCAGTCCCAGCAGATTGGAAAACAGCAAATGTGACACCACTGTTTAAAAAGGGAGGTTGACAAAAGATAGGGATTCATAGACCGGTTAGCTTAACCTCTGTAGTGGGGAAGATGCTTGAGTCTATTATCAAGGAAGAAATAGTATGGCATCTCAATAGAACTTGTCCTCTTGGGCAGAAGCAACATGGGTTCATGAAGGGCAGGTTATGCTTGACACACCTTCTGGAATTCTATAAAGACATTACGAGCAAGGTGAACAATGGGGACCCAGTGGATGTGCTGTACTTAGATTTCCAAAAGACCTTCGACAAGGTGCTGCACAAGAACCTGCTGCATAAGATAAAGATGCTTGGCGTTAGGGGTAAAGTATTAGCAGGGATACAGGATTGATTGCCTAACAGGAAGCAAAGACTGGGAATAAATGAGTGCTATTCTGGCCGGCAATCAGTGACTAGTGATGTGCCTCAGGGATCGGTGTTGGGACCACAATTATTTACAATTTATATCGATGATTTGGAATTGGGGACCATGTGTAGAGTGTCAAGGTTTGCAGATGACACTAAGATGAGTGGCAGAGCAAAGTGTGCATAGGACTGTGAAACTTTGCAGAGGAACATAGATATATTGAGTGAGTGGGCAGAGGCCTGGCAGATGGAATACATTGTAAATGAATCTGAAGCCATACATTTTGGAAGGAGTAATAATAAAAAGGATTATTACTTGAATGTTGCAGCATGTTGCTGTGCAGAGGGACCTGGGTATCCTTATGCATGAATCTCAGAAGGTTGGTCTGCATGTATAACAAGTAATTAGGAAGGCAATTGGAATTTTGTCCTTCATTGCTAATGGAATTTGAGTTTAAAAGCAGACGTAATGTTGCAGCTGTACAAGGTGCTGGTGAGGCCACACTGGAGTACTGTGTGCAGATTTGGTCTCCTTACTTGAGAAATGATGTACTGGCACTGGAGGGGATGCAGAGGAAATTCACTAGGTTGATTTTGGAGTTGAGGGGGTTGGCTTATGAGGACAGACTGAGTAAATTGGGATTATATTCATTGGAATTTAGAAGTTTGAGGGGGGATCTTTATAGAAACATATAAAATTATGAAGGGAATAGATAAGCTAGAGGTAGAGAGGATGTTTACACTGGCAGGTGAAACTAGGACAAGAGGGAATAGCCTCAGAATTAGGGGGAGCAGATTTAGGACTGAATTGAGAAGGAATTTCTTCACCCAGAGCATTGTGAATGTATGGAATTCCTTGCCCAGTGAAGTAATTGATGCTACTTCAGTAAACATTTTTAAAGCTAAGGTAGATTTTTTTTTGAACAATAAAGGAATTAAGGGATACGTTGAAAGCACGTGTAAGTGGATCTGAGTCCACGAAAAGATCAGACGTGATCTTCTTGAATGGCTGAGCAGGCTTGAAGGGCCGGGCGGCCTAATCCTACTCCTCATTTTTATGTTCTTACCTATGTTCTTTATTAAATAACTTATCAATAGTAAAAGAATGAGAATAAGTGGCATTGAGCTAGAGGTAGGTGTCATCATGGTACATGTGAACACTAAGTTTTGGACGATGTCACTGAGATGGAGATGAGGAAACAGGAAATCTATGAATCAATTTGAATCAGTCATGGTGCCTTGTCCATAATCTATTAGTTAACTCTTATGAGCTGGTTTATTGATGTACAATTAACACTATAGAACTAAATGAACTTTAGGAATTTTTGGAATTCCAATGAGAAGCCCCATTACATTCTAGAAATTCTACAGTATATGCAGGTTACTGGAGTTCCTGCACCACCAGACACAGTGTATGCTGGTCATTAGAAGTTCAGGTGAAACAGAAGCTAAATCTCTTGGCTTATGCAATATTTTCATCAACAAGTACAAGTATAACCGTACTGTATTCTTGTTCCCATACCATCTGTCACCAGTCACTAGCTACTGAAATATCCCCCAGTGGGAAAGGGTGGAATGAAGGCATGGAAACAAGGATCTGGGAAAGGGAATACAGGAATGAATGCACCGGAATTGAGAATATGGGGCATAGGTCTTGGAATGAAAACATAGGAGAAGAGGGAATCTGACTTAATGTACAGGAATGAGGAGTGTAGCCGGACTGTACCTTACAACACACAATGCTTGATGTTGGCATTGGGCAGCAAGTGGAGCAAACCATTCTTGATGATAAAATTTCTTCATTTGATAAACACACTCAATCTGATGCATGATTTTCTAAGTAATTACAATCCACAGAAACCTGCCATGTTAAAAAAAAACAGTAGTACACCAAATAGAAGAATTTCTAATTTTTACTGTTTAGCCTTATTAGAATGAGGTATATACATTTGAAAAATACAATTTGGTTGTTAATCTTCTGAAGCACAGATGGTGTCACAGTTGAGTCTGTTCCAGTCTCAATGTTTCTATCTGCAGCCTGACCAGCAGAGTTGGTTGGATAGCATTGAGTCCAAATCCTGTCTAATATGTTGGCTGTTTTTTCTTTGCTGAAACTGAAACTCATGCTGTAACTCTGCAGCTGCTCTCTCATTGCAGGTTGATAAAACCCAATCTTCTGTATTGTGCTGGACCTGCACTTGTGCATTTATCCTTTGGAAAAGCTGCATTCTTTCTTTTGTGGCCGTCAATTTTGTTTGTTTATATTTTGCTGTGTGGCATCTGATCAAAGTTTGAGGCCACTCAGATGACAACAGCTCATGGGAATGTGAAAGAAACTTTCAGCTGAGTTTTCAAGTTAACTGAAAGCGATCCAAGCATTTCCAGACAAAATTGCATTTCACTGGTCTGGTATTTGGAATCCTGGCACTCGCAACTGACCGTTTGCTCAACAATAGAATCTCTTGGCTTGGGACTTGCACCCTGGAGTGAGCCAAATAGAATAAAGGAAAAATAAGAAAGAAAAACATATGCCGTATGGAATAAAGTGGCAGGCAGGCAGGAGGCCAGAATCCTCTGGGAGTGGAGCATTTTCTAAGACGTTTAAATATTGACTACATTTGAGGGTGGCAGCATCTTGGACTACGTCCGGAACATAATTGAGAAAAGGAGCAAAGCTAAATGTCAGGGTATCTGATAGGCATTTCTATAACTGCTAATTAACTGGTAAGGAATTGCATTCATCTGTAGACATACCCAAGGATACATCAATGACAGTGAAGGAGCCAAGTCAAAACCCTGGAACTCCTTCCCGGACAGCACTGTGGGTGTCTCTAAACCAAATGGAAAACAATGGTTCAAGAAGGCAATTTGCCCTCACCTCCTCAAGAGCAATGAAACTGCTGGCCTGGCCAGTGTCACACACCCTGAAAACATCATTTCCTTTTTAAAAGCATCTTGTGCTCTTTCATTTTAGTCTGTTTAAATCTTGTTGATTAATGAACTCTAACTCCTTCACCCCTTTCGGGAATGCATCACATTCTGAATCCTACCTATCGCCTTTTTGAAAACCTGCCAATTTTTTACTCCAATCCATCTCTCTCACCACACTGAAATTAGCCTTCCTCCAGTTAAATATCTTTAGCTTAATTTTTCATTGTCCTTTTTCATAACTGATCTAAATCTGATCTTCTTTTACTTCTGGCACCATTTTGACTTGCTTGTAAATTTGTCTCCTCTCTTTATACTTTTTAGTGTTCTATAGCATAAACCGATTAATGGATGAGCTCCTTTAAGCCGTATAAAGTAGATTCTCCTCAGTGCTCTACGTGTTTCTTTCACCTATGCTACTGTCTACCCTCCTTCCATACTCTTACTTTCCTGAATGCCTCCTAACCGGGAAAATTCAGTTTCAAACAGTTCTCTGTTACTGCATCTTTAGCATAAGTCCCATGTGGCATCTTGTGGTCACAGTTCACTTACTAAGGCACTTGCATTTATCTGCATGCAGTGCAAACCTATGCTCAGTTACCTTGCAGCCTGTACACACCCATCTTATCCTTCCTATTTCTGAACTAGCTTGTTGTTTAGTGCTGAAAATGTGTTGCTGGAAAAGCGCAGCAGGTCAGGCAGCATCCAAGGAACAGGAGAATCAACGTTTCGGGCATAAGCCCTTCTTCAGGAATCTGTTGTTTAGTGCTGCCTATCTGATTCCTTTATGCATATTATTTCTTCTCTTTTTAATATTTAAACCTGCTACCCATTTCCTTCTCAATTTAAGCCCTCTATGACAGCATTACTTAACCATCCAGCAAGTGCAGTGGTTCCCAACTCCATTGAAATGAATATACTTCTTGTGAACAGATCCTTCATGACCTGGACCTAATCCCAAAGAAACAGAACTCTAAAGCCCTTCCTCTTGAGCTATTTCTTCGTCCACACATTAAACGTTTTGTTTCTTTTATTCTCCTATTTTCTAGTACCTGGGTGTGCTGGTAGCACTGGGGATTCCTAAAGCTCTAACTAAAGGATCTTAACATCTTTCCTTCTCACATAAGTTCTGTTCTATGTTAAAATCAATTCTCTTCCACTTAAAATGTTCTGCTGCACCTCCATAAAGAATCAATGAGGCAAAGTATAATAGAGATTAAATCCCAGGTATCCATGGATACTGATTTTAAGCACGAGACCAAATGAATGTCCCAGTTCAGCTGAGGACTCAATTTAGGCCTCAACTGAGTTGAGGCCTCAATTTAGTTGAGGCCTCAACTGAATTGATCAGCTCGTGATGGGTCATGACAGGACTGGCTCTGGATAATCAAATGGTGCTATATTGTCAGGGTGACTATACTTACTGTTGGCTACATTGAAGAACAGTGATTTCTGGCCAAAGAAGCTAAAGAACTATGTTTGCTGTAAATCAGAAACAAAAAAACAGAAATTGTTGGAAAACCTGAGCAGGTCTGGCAGCATCTGCAAAGTAAAAGCAGAGTTAATATGTAATGTCCAGTGATCCTTCTTCAGAAGTGATTGTAGCTAGGGAAAGGTTGGTATGTTCTGAAGGTGGGAGGCAGAGGAGTAAGTGAAAGATGGAGATGAAGCCCAGAGAGAGATAATAGTTGGTCAGAGAAAGGAATGGTGCAAAGGACAGCTTGGAAGAATTGATAACTGCTAATGGGGGCCATTAATAGCTGATGATGGGATAATTGTAGCAGCCCATGTGATGACAAGACATGGTATGTCGCAGTTAGGATAAGGACATAGTCATAGAGTCACACAATTGCTCCAGCCCTTATTGAACTCGATTATTGAGTCCTGAAGTATGAAGGATCCCCAGGTCGAAAATGAGATATTGTTCTTCCAGCTTGCACTGAGTAAGTCTGAGATATTTGTTGGCCAGAGATCATGGTGGTGTGTTGAAGTGTCAGGCAACAAAGCTCAGTCATCTTTGTGAACAGAATATAGGGGTTCCACCAAGTGGGCATCCTATTTGTATTTCATCTGCCCAAAGTAGAGAGACCATATTGCAAACAGCAAGTGTAGTACATTAGATTGAGTGATGTGTAGGTAAATTGTTCCTTTACCTGGAAGGTGTGTCTAAAGCCTTGGATAGGAAAGACTAAGTAAACAGGTGGATATTATGCCTTCTGGGTTTGTGCTGTTGGGATGTGTTGGGAGTGGAAGAGGAGCGGACCAGGATACCTACAAAATGTTGACAAGGGAGGGCTGGAGAATATGTTTAGTGGTAGCATCCCTCTGAAGGTAATGGAAATGGCAGCTAATATTCTTATGGATGTGGAGGGTGGTGAGATGATAAATGAGCACCAGGGAACCCTATTGCTGTTGTGGGAGGGGAGGAAATGGAACGGCTGAGGGCCCTGTCATCCACTGTGGTGGGCAACCCTTGGTTGAGAAAGAAGGTGAACATTTTGGAGGGCCCCCAACTCCCACCCCTGCCACCCCCCACCTCCACCCTTGTAGGGGCTGGCATCAGCAGAACAGTTTATTCAATTGATTTCTGGGCGGTTTATTCCAAATTTTGGCAGCAAGTTCCTAAGAAGTAATTAGTGCTCTGAGTCCGAACCCTGATTTCAAGAATTGGGCACCTTAGTTATTTGAAGGTATCAGAATTTCCAGTTTGGTAGTCAGGGCAGATCAGTCATGAGAGACTTGTTTCAACCAATGCTAACTTATCACCAAAAAAAAAACTCATTGGGGGCTGATCATCTTGAGCAAAAATGATCACTAGATATTTGTGAGTAAAATCAGTAAGTAGTGTTTGAGGACAAGCGAATTCTTACTTTCAGTTCCCTAGACACAGAATCTATTTGTGGCTCTTAAACTATTTCTGTCTGAGATGGGCACAGACAGGATTGAGTAAGCCTCAGACCTACAGTTTAATGCGATGGACAGGGGTTCTTTGGTCCAGAGCTACAGAACATGTTGCAAATGCAGAAGTAATTATTTTCTGGGTATCTCAGTCTTCTAATGACTGCGTTGTCTAATCATGAATGATTAATAGAATTCAATCTGTGTATTTCCTCAGTCTTCTTGGCTTGTGTATTTATAACTATGTCAAGTATCATCTTGGTGTCATCTAACCAAGCAATACCTATCTAAGGGGTTGATATATTAGGACACGTGATGACCTTGAACTTTGTATGTATCAAAGTGTAATCATGTCTTAAGGTCACAACAAATAATAGGACCATCTTGCCACTTTCATCCTGAAAGATCTACATTCCTCTTTTTAAGAATCTAAGGTGCTTCTACTGCTGTTCTACCTATTATCCTCAAATAAGTTTTACATTAGCGTTCATTAGCAGAGGGATTGAATTCAAGAGTCGTGAAGTGATGTTGCAACTATACAGGACTTTGTTAGGCCACATTTGGAGTACTGTGTGCAGTTCTGGTCGCCTCACTTTAGGAAAGATGTGGAAGCTTTGGAGAGGGTGCAGAGAAGATTTACCAGGATGTTGCCTGGAATGGAGAATAGGTCGTACGAGGATAGGTTGAGAGGGCTAGGCCTTTTCTCGTTGGAACGGCGAAGGATGAGGGGTGACTTGATAGAGGTTTATAAGATGATCAGAGGAATAGATAGAGTAGACAGTCAGAAAATTTTTCCCCGGGTACAACAGAGTGTTACAAGGGGACATAAATTTAAGGTGAAGGGTGGAAGGTATAGGGGAGATGTCAGGGGTGGGTTCTTTACCCAGAGAGTGGTGGGGGCATGGAATGTGCTGCCTGTGGGAGTGGTAGAGTCAGAATCTTTGGTGACCTTTAAGTGGCAATTGGATAGGTACATGGATGGGTGTTTAAGCTAGGACAAATGTTCGGCACAACATCATGGGCCGAAGGGCCTGTTCTGTGCTGTACTGTTCTATGTTCTATGTTCTATTTTCTGTTAATAAGTTTGTGTTGTACCACCCTCCTTTATCCTGGAAAGCTGGCTGTATCAGGCAAATGGAGCTAACCATTACTAAAAACACCGATTAGGAAGATCACTCTGAATTATTTTATGAATAATTTAGCGCAGCCAATCGACCTAACTTGCCCATTTTAGGACTGTGGGAGGAAACTGGAGCACCAGGAGGAAACCGCACAGACAAAAGGAGCATGTACAAATTCCACACAGTCACCTGGGGTTGGAACCGAACCCAGGTCCCTGGTGAAGCAGCAGTGCTAACCACCGAACCACTGTGCCACCCTCATTCTGAATTAAGTGCACATCATTTCAGGTAATTGAAGCAGCAGTTTGTACTTTATTGAAAAATAATGAGCTGTGGATTAAATCCCACCATCCTTTGGTGAAACTGACTAGTTCACTATCAGCACTCTTGCTTTCCATGGGTCTGCAAACTAAGAACTTTAAGAAACTGATCAAAAATGATCAAAGTTAGAGACTCAGAAATATTTAAAGACTTCTGGTAAGGCCACTCAAGGGTTAACAACAGTAGGATGCAGTTTCAGTACGCCATCTTCCCACTAGAATAATCAGACTCCTACAACCACCACAGACTCCTGAATTACCTTTATTTCAGGTGAGCCAGCAGTTTGCCCATTTTAGAGACCTGTCTGCAAGTTTCATTTTGTGGGCATTGGCCATTAGGGAGCCAGCCAAGATTAACTTTCACTCACTTCCAGATTTCCAATTGTTTGCCTCTTATTTAATCAACGAAACATACAGCCATCAACTGAATTCCTCCTCCATTGTTTCAACAAATCTTTGAGGGTTTACACAACAGTTATTTCCTTTGTGAACTATCCAAATAGAAACATTGCAACTGTGAGGATTTTTCAATATCCTCTCCACCCACTCCATCTCTGGAGTATGGAAAGGAAGCTTAGTGCTCTGGCTGAGCAAACCATTACATATTAGCATGTGGCTTTCCAGTTAAGAACCACCCAGATGACACCATACAGCTATAATATTATGTAATTTAGTTGAGTCATTGTGGACCAGATGAATCTGAATTCAGTGCTTATCAGATTGCAGTAGAAAGCAGCATCTCCTCATTGTGATTATTTATTTAGAGTTTACTTGTGTCATCTGGAGTCATTCTTTTAAGTTCCAGGGTCAGCACTACTACTCCTGCAGCTACCTTGTCAATCTATGCAAATAGTGATGTAAATTAGTCCTTAAAGCAATTAACTCTCAATGTGAGAGGAGAAGCATACTTATTCAAAGCTTTACTAAGTAAAGTGAGCTGGTACAGTGAAAAAAAGCCTGATAGGGTAAGTGTTAAGATTATCTCTGTGGGACATGGGGCTTGAACAGTGGGCTCACCTGATGGCTCAGATTCCTTATATGAAATTTAGCGGTATCCGCTAACAATTGCAAAGCTTAAGCCTCCCGTTCCAACAGATAGATATAATTGGTCCTTCCACCATTTCTTTCTACTGCCTCAAATAGAGATATCTGCAATTAAAACGTGTTCTTTTTGTATTTCAGATTATTTTAGTTTCTGAAGTACAGTCTGTTTCAGCTTTCCTTTTGTGTGTACTGTCATTTAACTACCTCCTAAGCTTTTCATGTTTTTTTTTAATGTAGTTGGGGCTCCTCAGTAGAATGGTTATTCATTTTAAGCTAGTTTCTGGAATATTTGCTTTGCATAGAAATTTTAATATGGAAACAGGCCTCGTTTTGAATTAAGCACAGAATACTAAGCAGACATGGAGTATCCAGAATAAAGCCTGGAATGGGATAGTGGGAAATTCCGGTGGTGATGGTGTTGACCTTCCTCAGTTTGAAATTCTTACCTGGGCCAGAAAGATTTATTCAGAAATAAATGTTTTCTGCTTTAACTGGTAATTATTTCACATTTCTGGCAAACAAAATTTGTTTTGAATTATCTTGAAGTTTTCACTCCAAAAAGATGGTTGTTTAGAAAATGGATCAGTGGATTAGAGCCTGTAATTCTGAGACTAAGATTAAAGGACATCACAAAAAAAACACTTGCATTTATGCAGAAAGCTAAAGAAACACAAGTAAAATCCAGGCTTTTTCTGCTCCCAGTAATTGACTGCTTGCTTCATTGGAAAGATGGTTTCTGTTTTCATCAGAATTCCTTCTTTGGCAGAAACTGGCTCACTCTTGGGAGTAGCAGGGATTTGCCTGGAGCTTGTTTTGTGGATCAAGTAGCCTCAAACAGCAGTAAACAGAAATGCATTGAACACAAACCCTTTCCTGATACTTTAAATATGAAATACTGAATAATAAAGTCCAATTAGTCATTCTTAGAGAATATTACCCTGCAGCGCATAGTTTTTTTTTCCACGGTTGATAATGAATGGTGGAGTATCAAATTTAGTTAATGTGTTCAACACTCAGGGAAAGGGTCAGATTCAAGGGATGTTTTAATTATGGTTTACAGATTTTTCGTAATCTTATAAAAGAGATTCCCTCTTTGTTTAAACATACACTAATTACAAGCTCTTTTTGTTTCAGAATATATATCACAGTGATATATATATTATATATATACATATATCAGGCTGAATAGCATATTATTGTTTAATGTGCTTGAGCTTTTGTGATCAGTTTTCTTTGAACATTTCTAAATTTCTTGTTTTGTTCAGGACAATATGCAATGCCAACTAGAGAAACCCCAAGTAGCCAAGTTGTTTCAATCACCTCAAGGTGATAGATTGCTAGAAAACTCTCCAAACTAAAAGTCATTGTTCATAAATCTTTTATGCAGTCATTTTAGTTTATTATCAGAGAAACATTTAAAATTGTACAACATTTACCAGTTGCAGCAAATTTCTAACAAATTCATATTTAAAGTTCTGTGATCATTTAAGCATGTACAAACAACCTAAACATTGTTAAGCAACAGTTAATGTTTGTTACTAGTTTGTGTTTTCAATTATGTGGCCTGTTAACCTTCCACCCTGAGAGAGGCTGGAGTTCACAAACAGAGGTTGAACTACTGGTTGGTGACAATAGCTTTCACATTTTTAAAGTTATTTAACTTCTTTTTCAGCCATTGATTACAGTGAAGCCAGAAATAAATGTAAAATTAACAAATATGGAAGGCAAAGTTCTATTATGAAGTGTTATTAAATATTCATAAAGAATACATAGAGGAAATGCAATAGTTGCTCGTTCCTGTCTGCTACAAAAATAAAATAGGAAAGATGGCCTGACTGTCTAACAAAGGAAGTTAGGATCATATTAGATCCAAGGAAGTGGGGGAGAGAAAGGCTAAAACAAGCAGCACAACTGAGAATCTGGAGCAGCTTGAATTTCAGACAAGGATATGGTGGCTGAGTGGTTAGCACTGCTGCCTTACAGCACCAAGGGCCCCAGGTTCAATTCCAGCCTCTGACAACTGTGTAAGCTCCCCACAGACATTCTCTGCATGGGTTTCCTCCTGCAATCCAAAGATGTGCAGGTTAGGTGAATTAGCTATGCTAAATTGCCCTTCGTGTTCAGAGATGTGTGAGTTATGTACATTATTTAGGGATAAATGTAGAATAATAGAGGCAGGGGAATGGATCTGGGTGGATTACTGTTTAGAGGGTCAGTGTGGACTTGTTAGGCCAAATGGCCTGTTTCCATGCTGTTGGAATTCTATGATGAGATAAAAGGATTGATATTAGAGGAAAATAGACTATGAGCTAATTGTAGCATTTTCTATATGTTTCTGAAAAGAAAAAGATTAGTGAAAACAAAGGTAGATCTTTTAAAGTCAGAAACAGAAGACATTATAATGGGGAACAAAGATGGCAGATTAATTAAGTACATATTTTGTTTTGGTATTCACAAAAGAGGACTCAAATAATATTCCAGAAATGTTGGGGAAGATCAATCTGGTGAGAGGGAGGAACTGAAGGAAATCAGTTGTTTTAGGAAAATGGTGCTTCGTAAATTGATGGGACAAAAGGTCAATGTATCTCTAGGGCCTGATAATCTACAAATCACATTAGTTTTGGAAGTGACCCTGGAAATAGTGGATGCATTGGTGGACATTTTTCAAAATTCTACAGATTCTGGAATGTTTTCTATGGATTGGAAGGTAGCTAATTTAGTTCCACTTTAAAAAAACACAAAATGGAGGTAGATAGAAAATAGGGAATTTATAGGCTGGATAGCCTGATGTCTGTAGTAGAGAAAATGTTGGAGTCCATCAGAAAAGATTTAATAGCATAGCACATGTAAAACATTAACAGAATTGGACAGAGTCTGCAAATCTATTGAAATTTTTCCAAGATATACCTAATAGAGCTCATAAGAGAGATCCAGTGGGTGTGATTTACTTGGATTTTCAGAAGGCTTTGAATAAGTTCCCCAGTCAGAGATGAGCACGTAAAATTTAATGTGCATGCATTTGGGGATAGTTCCTGACATGGATAATAAACTGGATGGCAGACAAGAAACACAAAGTAGAATTAAAAAGATCTTTATTTGAGTGGTAGGCAGTGCACTAGTGGGGTTTAGTCCAGGGAGGTGGTGGCCTAGTGGTATTTTTGCTAGATTTTTGATCCAGGTAATGCCCTGGGGGACTAGGTTCAAATCCTACCATGGCAGATAATAGAATTTGAATTCAATAAAATATCTGGAATTAAGTCTAATGATGGCCTTGAGTCATTGTTGATTGTCAGGAAAATAAACATATGGTTCACTAATGTCCTTTAGGGAAAGAAACAGCAATCCTTACTTGGTCTGGCCTACATGTGACTCCAGATCCACAGCAATGTGGTTGACTCATAATTGCCCTCTGGGCGATTAGGGATGGGTAATAAATGCTGCCTAGCCAGAGATGCCCTCATCCTGTGAATGAATTAAAAAATAATTGAAGTGTTTGGATTCCAGTTGTTCATCATTTTTATTAATAGTCTAAATGTAATATCTCTACGTTTGCAGATGAGACAAAGCTAGATGGGAAGGTGAGCTGTGAGGAGGATGTAGAGATTTGGACAAATTGAGTGAATAGGCAAATGCATGGCAGATGAAATACAATGTGAGGCTATCTTTTTTTGGTAGCAAAAATAGGAAGGCAGATTATTATGTGAATGGTGATAAATTGGGAAAGAGGTGTACGAGACCTGTGGGACTTTGTATACCAGTTACCAAAAGTAAGCATTTAGGTGCAGAAGGCAGAAGGTGAAATAATTCCACAAAGGCTGGTGCCCTATCACCAGGCCACCCTTTTATATACATGTGCACAGTTCATTACACTGACCCAGCTAGCACTACTAGAGTGAGCAAAGCCCCTGACACTCCTGTTTATATCTGTCTATGTCTTATTTGGCTATAGAAGGAGTGCAACAAAGATATACTTGTCTGATTCTTGTGATGGCAGAATTGATACATGAAGAAAGATTGATTAGGATATTATTCACTGGAATTTAGAATGGGGCAGGGCTTCTCAAACCTATGAAATACTAACATGATTATGCAGGGTGAATGCAGGAAAGATGTTCCTGATGACTGGGGAGTCAGAAACAGGGATCATCATCTATGGACACAAGGTAGGCCATTTTAAACTGAGATGGGAAGAGAAATTTTGTTACGCAGCAGAAGTGGTGAAGCTGTGCTATTCTCTACCACAGAAAGCAGTTGAGGCCAAAACATTAAATATTTCCGAGACGGAGTTGAATATAGTTGATAGAGCTAAAGGGGTCAAAGCGTATAGGGAGAAAGCAAGAACAGGGCATGAAGTTGGAAGATCAGCATGATAATATTGAATTGCAGAGCAAGCTTGAAGGTCTGAATGGCCTACACATAACTAAGTTTCATTAAATCTTGAATCTACTTGGAGCTCTATTTAAAGCTCCTAAGGCTCCATTCCCCTTAGCGACTGTTGCCAAGCACTGTTGTGACATTTCCAATGTTTTCTCAGCTCTCACATCCTGACCTGTTTCCTGATTGACATTATTCATTTTGCAATCCCAGTTCCAACTGATGACACCAAGATGCAACATTTTGCAATTGAGTGTCATAATTCTCTGAATCAAATTAGCTTTCATTTAGTTTTGTTATTACCCTGACTTCTCCCATACGTGCTGAAAGTATACATTTATGTAAAAAGTTAATTTCATTTGGCTCTGATGTTTATTTGACTATGATTGTCACAAAATATCAGACCTACACTAGGTATTCTTTCAGATTCAGTATCACCATTCTCTTGCTCAATTAAATTCCACTATTTTTTAATGATGAGTTCATCTTTTTACTACCCAATATCTAGTTATGCCTTGATATGATCCAATGACTTGAATAGGGAAACTCATTGTTCTATGAACTTGTAGATTGCACAGATAATCTTAAATAATAATGTCAAACTTGTCAATGTACAGATTTCCATAATGCAATCAACTACCTGTTGTTCTGTAAGACAAGTGGTTGTTCTTGTTAAGACCCACCTGGTCTTCCATTGATAATTAGCAGGTCTTTTTACTCTGCATTGAAAAAAGAATTGGTAGTAACACTACACCTCAATCATCCAAACCCCAAAGCAACACTGTCATCAGTGGTGAGTGCCATAACTGAATACCTCAATGTTGCATTCATGGAGGAAATCAATTCAGCTATAGAAAGATGAAATTTCAGATCTTGCAACACAGTCTGTTACCTATATTTGAACCAAGGCTGTGATGAGGTCAAGAGTGGAGAGGTCCTGTTGGAATCCAATGTGAGCAGGTATTGCCAAGTCGCTAGTGCTTGATAACACTGTTCATGATCTCTTCCATCATTTTCCTGCTGATCAAGAGCAGACTGATGTAGTGATAATTGGCTGGGTTGGATTTGTGCTATTGTTTTGAGTATAGGGCATACCTAATCAATTTTCTCATTGTGGGTAGAGGCTGGTGACGTAGCTGTTCTGGAACTACTTTTCTTGTGGCAAAGCTAGTTCTGGACCAGGTTGTCAGAATTGTTTTTGAAATGTTGTAAAGGCCCATAGCCTTTACAATATCCAGTGTCTTCAGCCATTTCTTGATATCACATGGAGTGAACTGAATTGGCTGACGACTGGCTAACACTGGTAGGACATTTCCGAGGAGGCCAAAGTCATCCACTTAGCACATTTCACTGAAGATTGTTGCAAATATTTCAACCTTAGCTTTGCACTGATGTGTTTGGCTCCCCATCGTTGGAGATTGGGATATTTGTGGAATCTCCTGCTCCAGTGAGTTGTTGTTTCAATTGTTCACTATTGTTCACAAATGGATGTAGCAGGACACCGGAGTTTAGATCTGATCTGTTGTTGTAGAATCTCTTAGTCCTATCAAACTCACATAGCTAATGCTGTTTACATGTAGTTCTGTGTTGTCATTCCAAGACACTGGATTGAAGCTTAATTTTCAAGTATTCCACTCTTCTGTGGGCCACAACTGATCCTCTGACTTGATGGTAATGGCAGAACTGGAGATATGCTGGGCCAGGAAGTTACACATTATGTTTCATTCCAATTCTACTGCTGCAAAGGGCCCACTGCACTTCCTTAAATGTCCAGTCTGGAATTGCTTGATCTGCTTTTTATCGATGTGATTCAGCACGATGTGGTGTTACAAGACACAATGGAGGAATCCTTAATATAAACAATTTGTCTCCAGAAAGAGTAGCAATGATGGTCATTGCTAATAGTGCTTTCATGAACAAATGCATATGCAGCAGAGAGATTTGTGAGGATGAGGTCAAATATATTTTCCCCCATTTATTAGTTTCTTCGCCAGCTGCTGCAGATACAATCAAACTGTTATGTCCTTTAGGACTCAAAGGACTCAGTCAGTAGTTGAAAAGCTGAGCCGGTCTTTGAGTTGGCCATTGAAGTACCCCACCCAGCATTGATTCTGTCCCTCAATCACTATATTTCCTTCCACTGTTGCTCAACATGACTGGAAACGAATTCATCTGCTGAACTGGGTGTTTGTGGACAGTGTATAATAAACAGTGGGAGGTTTTCTTGGCCATGTTTGACTTGATGCCGTGAGACTTCATAAGGTCCAGAGTCAATGTTGAGGACTATCATGGCATCACCCTCCTGTTTTGTATACCAATGTACCATGCACTTCTGTTCGGTTTGTCCTACCAATTCTCCCAATTTTGGCACTAGCCCCCAGAGATTGGTTTAAAAACTTGTGCAGAATTGTTAAGTTTGTATTTTCCACTGTTGTTTCTAATGCCCAGGTGGTCCACTTGCTTTCATTCCTTTGTTTTATCTAAACAATAAGAATTTTCAAGTGTGGCTTGCTTGGCTAACTTAGAGTTAACTGGATTGCTCTGGATCTCGATTTGTGTCTACCCCAGTCCAGATAAGGACCGCAGATTTCCTTCCACAAAGGACAATAGTGAACAAGAGCATTTTTTAAAATCCCAATCAAACTCTTATGTAGTTGCTGTTTTCACATATATTTCATATAACATACAGTTTTAAAATTCAAATTCTATATCTGCCATGTTGAAATTCAAACTGGAGTCCTCAGAACATTAGTTGGGTTACTGGATTTCTAGTCCATCAATAATACAAACATGACATTACTTTGAGTCACAGTTTCTTTGCTATTTCTTGATGGACACCTTGGAATACCCTCCCTAATTGTGGATCATGGTTGTACCTATCCCAAATGGACTGAAGCACTTCAATAACTTTTTTCATCTTTGAGTGACAAGTTGTTGATAGAAGCATGATTGAGGCAATGTGCATTGATGTAATATGGCATTTTAAAGATCAATTCACTGATCTTGGCCATTTATGTGAGGCCATTGAGAAGCTTACTGCACTGTGTACAATTGCATGAGGCTAGATTCCTGCCAGTTGATAAGGCTCTAACTGCTTTCTCGGAGATTGTGTGGAGAACCTTCTGCCTCCTGTCGATTGAGAAGGTTGTAAGCATTAATATTAAAGAGTGCCTGAAGCACAGCCCACTTTGATAATGTCATAGGGGTTCGATGTGAGCTCAGGATCTTAAGCGAGTCAGATCTACTGTCTCAGTATTTTTCTCTGCAATGATGTTTGTCATCTCAATGGAATTTTTATCTAGTTGTTATCATGCAATAAACTACAAGAATGTCTTCTCACAAGACTAACAGATGTTTCTTCTCTATTTCACTAGGGGAAGAAGGCCCTGAATATCCCTATCCTAATAGAATGTGATGATAGTAAATAGGTCATATAATGTGATGAAGTCTCCTCTTGCGACACTCTCCTTTTGCCCACTTCCTCCGCTAAGGCACTGAGCATGGTGTACAAGAAGATTAGATTACAACTTCTGCCTTTTTGCATCATACATCAGTGTTTATCTTGTTGACACTCCTGTCTGCAACCAGTTCCAATACCTGCTCCAGCTGCACACATTTCTCATTTTAAATGCTTACCATAAGAGCATAATAAGATGCTTACTGCAGCTATATATGGTTGGGTTTAGCGGTGCTAGATTAACACAAGCTTAACACAAGGTCTTCTGTTGCAGGATGCACTCTCTCAGTGACATTTTAACATATTTTGTGCGCTGTTTGCAATGGAAGCAACGGGCGTAGATTCAATATAGATAATCTTTGTTTGGACTCCATCCAACTTTAAAGCCTCTGTGTTGAGTCTTTAGCTACCATCTTTCTTACAGTTTCTCAATCTCATCTGGATCTTTACTTTTCCTGTCAGTGTCTAAAGATGAGCGTGATAGTGTGTTTCTCATACAGTGTCACAATTTAAAAGTCACAAGGATAAAATGAGAGATACAGTACAGTATAGAGATATCTATAGTCTGAGGAGGCAAAAGACAATAATGGTCCACCCTTCACATACCTCATAATAATGGAAAATGAATGTAAGTGATAAATGAACTGAATTATTTTGTGGGATCACTGCATGCAAAATATATGAGGAGGCCGAAAGAAGCTGAAGAGAAATCCAGGGAACAACATATTCAAAAGGACATAATGAGGTTCATGGGTAATATGGAATGTTACAAAATCATCATAATGGCTTCATAGGTGGTAGATATTGTTTATCAAAGCTCCAGGAGTTCTCAAAAAATATTGTGAAGATAGAACACCTTTGCGATCTATTAGAATCATCTTTACTCAGTCTTACATCCATTTACAAAGTTACAAGTTCATATATATCCTAACCCACTTATATATAGTTTCAGTAAGTATCTTATTTTGCTTTTATGGTAAGCATTATCTCAAGACCACTAAATCAACTTAAGCCAAATTAAATGATGAACAGTCCTTAAAAAGGTAATGAAACAAAAAGTCAAATGTGAAAGCAAATTTAAAAACAAATTAAAATGGTTCAGGTGGAAATAATGCACTCCAACCCCTGTGATATCCACTGAATTTAGAAGGCCGCAAGGTAATCACGGTTATAACGCTCCCCAACTATGCCCCTTGCCGGGGCCTTGTTTAAGGCCATAATAGTCACGCCCAAGAGCAGACCCATGAGGATGCCCTCTGACCTACTCACATCTTTCTGAACAGGGTGGCCAAAGACCATAGAGCGAGGCTGAAGTGCAACCAAAATCAAGGATCAACCCCCTCCAAGTGAAACTGGAGCTGTAGTCTAGCGCACTCAGTGTACCTGCAGAACACTGACTCCTCCAAGGCACTGAAAATACGTGCATCCTAGGCGTCAGTGAAACATCTTGATTGCCTATTGCGTGAGTTTGCTGTATGCAGTACTCTCCCTACCAAATCCTTGATGTTAAAGGTATTGTTACATCAGCTTAAGTGAAATTCCAATTAATGTCCATTTCACAGAATTAAAGACAATTAACAAAGGAAGACTCAGTAGATTTTCACACCACAACTAGCATTTACATAGCATTTGTGAAGTAGTAACATTCTCAAGTTACATTTCAAAGGCATAATCAAAGCAAATTTAATAATTTTCAGCATCGGAATGAGCAAACAATTGGTTAAAAAGGCACATTTTAAGGACCATCTTAAAGAAGGAAACAGACTAAGGAAGTGGAAATGTTTAGGGAGAGAATTACAGAATTTGAGCCTTGGCATCAGGGATGCTGAAAAGCCTAAGAATGCACATATCTTGGGTTGAGGAGGTTCCAGAGATGAAGCGTGGGAACATGGAGGGATTCAAGAACAAGATAAGCATTTTTAAATCTATACTGAGTGTCTTTGAAAAATTACAGGGAGAATGGGGGAGATTTTTGAGCTGATTCACTTACTGAATGAATCAGAGGATGGAAAGGTTTGTTGTTAAGGAAGCAACCATTTTAAACAGCTGACTAACAGGGTATCAGAGGGGTTGGTTCTAGGCCAGTTTTGTGATATCAAATTTTAATGATTTATAAAAAAAGCTGGTAACCAAGCTCTGCATGTGTGGTAATTCCAATTTATAAACTAAGTAATCATAAACACACATGACCACCTGGGTGATTGGCATAAGAATGGGAAATGTTTAGTACAAAAAAGGCAACATTAGTTTGAAAAATGGAAGGAAATGAAAGGATCTTTTAAATGTGGACAATTGTCAGGAAATGATATGGGAGAAGATTCTAAAAATTTTGTGAATGCATCCTTAAACTGACCACACAATGTGAAGATGTGATGAAAAGGCAAGTAGGAAATGACAGTGAGTCAGCTCGTGCAAAAGAGCAGTTCCCTGCCCCCCACCCCACATTCAGGAAGTGATAGTTTCAAGAAAGTATTTGTTTGCAACCATAGCGACTATCAAATTCTGAACATAGAACAATTTCGTGGGTTTGGAATGGTGGGATAGTGAGGGGAAGACAGCACGGTGTCGTTGGAGTAGATACAAATTTTGAGAAGTAAGTTAATAAATAGAATTAAGCCTGTTCTAGAAGGAAGGACTATAAACACTGGTGATGTTTGAATAGAGGAAATGATACTGTGATATTATTATGGACCTCAAGATATTGTAGGGTGCTAATAAATTGATCTCCAGAAAGATGTTTGATATTAACCCTCTAGTACAAGGAGGTACAAATTCAAACTTAGATGAGAATAGGTAAAAGCACATTTTAGAAATGTAATGTACATGTGAAATTGCTTAATCAATGAGGCAAATCCCCCCCCCAACAATACAAAACATATCAACAGGGAGATACATTTTCAATTGATAGGTTTTATGAATGAGCATGAAAGAGAGCAAAGTCTCTAATTTTTGCCACTAGCCCAGCAAATCAGTGTTTTTTCCAATCCTGGCAAGTACATTGTTCTGAAAGACATTGGGGCATCTTGGAGAAAGGCGACTGTGGATTATTTAAGTATGTTTCCTTGTACTGTGATGTTTTGGAAATTGCTTGTGTTTAAAGCAGCTGTCCTATCTGTCACATCTGGGGCATTTGAGTTTCAAAACCTATAAATGAGTTGCATGATTTTTTACAGAACAATATTCGAAGTAAAAATTAAACCACAAGCATGAAATTTGTGAGAGCTCAAAATCAAACGAAAACAAGAAAGCCCACGCGCAAAGGTATTGTACTGCACAGCAGCAAAAAATTGAGACCTCTCATCTGTTCAAAGTCAAACTTCCATCATTTACAGTTGTAGACTGAAACATGGAGCTGTGTTTTACATGAACCCTAGCTTCAACTTGTTGAGGTAAAAGTTCTGCCTCCTTGTTTCTGCACTTACAGTATATTCTGCATTCATAGACAGGGGTCAGTGTGGGGGCAATGTGGGGAGACAACCAACACTAGAACGTGGTTTATTCTTGAGTAAGTTTTTGTACCAGCTAGTATGAAGGGTTCAGTAGTAGAAAATATCTAATTTGAGGCACTGATGTCCCGGAAGATAAAGTTATCTTAATTTCACAGCCTCCAACACTTTCAGATCATTGAACAGTATCACAATAAAACTGTTTATAAGTTGCAGAGGACTATTTTTAGTGAGAAAGGGGCAGAACCCTGCTAAACACTGGCCCAGGCTTGAACTCCTTTATCAGGGCAGCTTCGTACTTAGATGGAGAGGGAGTACATGCATAGTGATTGAGGTATTTACAAACTGACACTTGGAGAACCACCCTTCCCTTCTGAAAGTGAAATAAAGTAGCTAGATCTTCTTTTGTTACGGGGTGTGGTGATGTCTCTATATATTTTGTGTTTGCTTAAAAAAACGGTTGATGTAATGCAGACATTTGAGGAACTACGAAACTCATTTTTTCGAACAGCTTATTATATATCAACCACATTTTCCCAGTGAATAGTGTTTTTGCTAGCTGCAGACAGCCTGTACACTGAGGTGTCATGTGCTGCTGTTTACTGAAAGCCTGGATTGATACATTGTAGTTGGAACAATTCAAAGTAAGTACAATCACTGGAGGTTAGTGACTTGGATGGATGGGTACACTCATCGACTGAATAGTTGTGTGAATTACAGTTTTCCTTTAGTGTGTATACTATTTTGTTTCTTGTATTATCTTACTTCAACCCAGGAGGTTTATAAAGCAAAGTACCTGCAACTTTATTGCAATGTTGATGCTTTTTAACTTTTAGGAGAAGAGTTTTGTGGGTGATGGCACAAATTGGGCAGTGCCAGATCATCTGCCAGTTAGGCTCAGTGCCTGATATTCCATTTAATTGCAGTGTCTGCAGTTAAATATCAGGTGCTATGGATAACAGGCATTTGATCTGACACCACCAGTTTCACAGTATCTCTGACACAAATTTCCATCCAGAAAATTGTCATAATTTAGTCTAACGTTGCAATGTAGTATAATGGGAGTACTGTAAGAGATGCTGTCTCTTCAGTGAAATTTACAAGGAGCTATTGTTTAGGTGAATATAAAGAATTTAAGGGTAATACTTGAACATGAATAGTACTATGAAAGAAACAGAATGACTTGTCTGTCAACATGTCTGCTGTTTGTTTGATATTGTGTATAAATTAACCTCTGCATTTGCTAATATAGGCACAAGAAGTAAGTATGACAAATAATTAATTGAGTGTGAAGCACTTTGGAATACCCCACGGAAGTCATTAGGAAATGCAACCTGTTCTATCTGAAGGAAAGCATTGTTTCAAATTTAATCTGTGTGACCTACTGATTGGAATTAAAGGAAATAGTTCAAATGATTTGGCGCTATGACCTGGCATTCTGGGTTGAACATTTTGAAGGCGAGCAGGGGCAGGACTGGAGTGGGGCAGGCCTGGAATACCTTGTCATTTATTGATGTGCTAATTGGAGAGCAACATCCACCATTGAGCCATTTTCAAGCAGACCCTGTCAGGAATGGAATGGCAGCTGTCCACAAAGTTTCTGCCTCATGCTGACTGAAAATGTTAATGGCCAATGCAGGAGGACCAGTATGCCAGAAAGATTTAATAGCTAAAAGGATAACACGAGATGTCATGTTTTAAGACTTTTAGTGTAACTCAAGACTAATAACACTATTGACTGAATACCATTTATATAGACAACTTATAATTTAAACAATAATGAATAACTTTTCCCTCTTTCTAGTTTTACATTTATTGAGCTCATGCTAAGCAAATCTTATAACCTCATTTTAATTCCATTTGAGTGTGGTCCTTCCAATTTGAACACAAGCTGTCACCCACATCCCTGCAATGGTGAACCGCAAAGTTTCAACATCTAGCTGCGCTCTCTCTCCCAGTTCCTGACAGGTTAGCTCAGTCTCTGAGTTTTGAAGAATATCCTAGGCTTGCAGAGGAGAACAGAGAACAGTTTCTATCTGGAATCATAGAGATGTCCAGCACGGAAACAGACTCTTCGGTCCAACCCGTCCATGCCGAGCAGCTATCCCAATCTAATCTAGTCCCATTTGCCAGTACTTGGCCCATATCCCTCTAAACCCTTCCTATTCATATACCTAATCCAGGTGTCTTTTAAATGTTGCAATTGTACCAGCCTCCACCACTTCCTCTGGCAGCTCATTCCATACACGCACCACCCTCTGCGTGTAAAAGTTGCCCCTTAGGTCCCTTTCTTTCCTCCTTACCCTAAATCTAGTTCTGAACTCTCTCACCCCAGGGAAAAGACTTTATCTATTTATCCTATCCATGCCCCTCATGATTTTGTAAACCTCTAAAATGTCATGCCTCAGCCTTCAATGCTCCAGGGAAAACAGCCCCAGTCTATTCAACTTTTCCTTATAGCTCAATCCTCCAACCCTGGCAACATAATTTTAAATTTTTTCTGAACCCTTTCAAATTTCACAACATCCTTCCGATAGGAAGGAGACCAGAACTGCATGCAATATTCCAAAAATGACTTAACCAATGTCCTGTACAGCTGCAACATGACTTTCCAACTCCTGGACTAAACACTGTGACCAATAAAGGAAAGCATACCAAACACCTTCTTCACTATCCTATCCACCTGCGACTCTACTTTCAAGGAGCTATGAATCTGCACTCCAAGGTCTCTTTGTTAGCAACACTCCCTAGGACCTAACCATTAAGTGTATAAGTCCTGCTAAGATTTGCTTTCCCAAAATGCAGCACCTTGCATTTATCTAAATTAATCCCATCTGCCACTCCTCAGCCCATTGGCCCATATAACGTGGCAACTTGAATCATATGAGCTAATAATTCAGGAAAAATGGTGATTAGCTATCCATGAGACCTCGCATCTCTCTTATCTTAGAAGTCAATGGACAGTTCAGATGCTCCCACACTCTTGACTCTAATCTCCAGCATTTGCAGTCCTCACTTTCGTCTAGTTAGAGCACACCTTTTTTACAGCTTGATATTTTCATAACTTTTTGCAACTTTGGAGACTCATTTCCACTGTTAGCACAAAGGCTTCTGCCATTGTCTCCAAGCATAAACACCTTACACCTTCTTTCCAATCAAACGATCTGGATCCTCTTCGATCTCTAGTAATCAACAACCTAGTTTTGGGGTCAGGCAGGCTTTAGAACAAGTAAAATGATTTCCTGTGTTTATCTTAACTGAACAACACATTCCCAAAACATGACAATCTTCTAAATCCTATAATTGTAACACTATAAAAATTATGTAGTGATTTGTTTCTGACAAAGTGCACTGTCATAATCCAGATGTTGTTCTCTCGGCATATCCTTGACCCCAGAATGAAAATCCAAGCCTTTTTTATTTGTTGCCCCCCTATTTTGTTTAAATATGATGATTGATAGGGTGATAATTTTCTCCCTAAATTTTCTTCCTCTTCCTAGCCAACCAGATATTTTTCCTGACTTCAGGATGGTTTTGTGATTCACTCATGAAACTAACAGTTCTAAATTATTGATCTTGCAGATTTGGCTAATTGCAGAGTTGGACAATTTTCCATGAGTATATACTTAATTAGACTACAAATTTGAGTTTTTCAGTTCTTCATATGCTGACCTGAACTGCCTAAAACATTAAGCAAGTGAATAAATAACATTGCAGAATGCTTCGGTTGAACAGTCATTTTCTATGTTGTAATTTCTATGTAATTCTATGCAATATGTGGTTTAACAATCAGTCTAAGCAATTTCAACGTTATGAGCATTTTGATCTGAGATTTATCCCCCAATTGATTTCTGCTTTTCAGTTTTCTGAATCACCATTGTAAAGGATGTGATTGGAATGATTTTAAAGGAGCGATTGTAAAAATGTACAGATCTGCACAGAACATGGTTGTGCAAGAGAGATGAGATGTAGAAGAAGGAAGAATGTAAAGAGGTCAGGGTGCAGTTCATTGTTTGAAGTGCAGATGCGAGAGTTCAATTTGGAGCCATTGCATCTTATTCAGTAATGATGCTGAATGCTACTTCCTAAACTTGTGTTGCTATCATGATTTAAGCTTGGCATTTGCCAGTTGATTTTCTGTCAAATTCATAAAAAATGAAAAAAAAGTCAGCTATCAAATGCTTCAGAAATAAAAAGTTCATTCAAAAAACGAAATAAACAACGAGATATTTCTAACATATTCGGTTCAATCTGCATTTGCCTTACCATTATTTTCTATTTAACTGTTAAATCTTAAGGAGTTCCATCCATTCTTATTTTTTTGAGGCATTTTGGCACATACTGGCCAGCAAGGATTTTCAACTGGGCTGTGTATCACCCAGGCAACTCAAGAGCCTTTACCTTAACTGTAGCCCTGGAGGGAGAAAAAAGTCATGGCTTAAGTTAAAAATTGAGGTGAAACTGGGAACTAAGGGAATTTGGGAGATGGGTGCGAGGGATGGTGGATGGGTGATCCTATTTTTCATCATTGATAGACAATCTTGTATAAAACTTTACATTACCTGTAAGGCATAACTTATAAGGATAATAAGGTTTGTGGTTGTTTACGCATCAGAGAGGCAGATATTGTAAATCGAGAAATGATACTAACCATTTTGTTGATCAAAACATTAAAGGAAGTGGTTATGGTCTCAGAGAGGACAGTACAGGAATGAAGCAGTAACTGATTGAAACAGGATTATTGAGACTGAAATCGATGATACCCATCTCAATGACTGAAAAGTTTGATCCCTTTTCCAGGACAGAATGGAACCAAAAGCACTACTATTTATGATGCTGACTCCCCTTCTCCAAGGGCACTGGAAATAGTCATTGTGCCCCTTAAAATATGTAAAACATTTCTCCTAATTTGTAGGGTGAGGAGCAGAGCATGTTTCTTCAGCAGATACTGTAGTTAACTAACAGCCAGAAGAAAATATCTTGTCTTTTTCCTCCTGGCTTTACATTATTCCTACAGGGACACACCCAAAAGAATCATCTCCCACCCCCACATCCACTCTCCTAATATTAGAATTGTACCCTTTAAGTTATACTACCTTTCTTCCCAGTCTCCCTACCAACATATATTGCTTTACATTGCACTCATTTTCATCTGTCCTGCATGCATTCTACTAACCTGACTCTTTCCTCTTTCCCTGTCCTCACAGTTTATAATACTTCAAAGGGCCTGTGTCAACAAAGTGAGCAGTTGAAATTAGTCTCCTCAAAATTAGCATGATTTGGAGATGCCGCAAAATTAGCAAGCTGCCTCTGGTGACTTGCAGTTTCGATATGTATTACTTGCTTACCACAGGAATGTGCTCAAAAAGTGGCCACAATCAATTGCTACTCAAATAAATGGATCAGGGAAATGGCTAAGATAGCATTGGTCTGAAAGATGGGTTAATGTGACCAAAGATTTGAACTGCTATAAATGGGAACAAATTCATCAGAAAGCATGCAGTGATAACTAAAGCTATGGGCTGGAAAAGGAATTGGAATGATAAAGACATCTGTAAGCCACTCAGGAGGTTAAAAATCACAGGCAACATCATCTGTTAAATAAAAAGCTACATATCAAAGAAAGTAGCATATATAATACGAGAAGTTAACAGAGGCAAAATGCAACTACATGTAAGCAATTGACCTGAAATCTTAGGTCAAAATTGACCTACCTTTATAAGGATGGTGCCAGGGTTGGAGGATCTGAGCTACAGGGAGAGGCTGAACAGGCTGGGGCTGTTTTCCCTGGAGCGTCGGAGGCTGAGGGGTGATCTTATAAAGGTTTACAAAATTATGAGGGCTATGGATAGGATAAATAGATAAAGTTTTTTCCCTGGGGTCGGGGAGTCCAGAACTAGAGGGCATAGGTTTAGAGTGAGAGGGGAAAGATATAAAAGAGACCTAAGGGGCAACATTTTCATGCAGAGGGTGGTACGTGTATGGAATGAGCTGCCAGAGGATGTGGTGGAGGCTGGTACAATTGCAACATTTAAGAGGCATTTGGATGGGTATATGAATAGAAAGGGTTTGGAGGGATATGGGCCGGGTGCTGACAAGTGAGACTAAATTGGGTTTGGATATCTGGTCGGCATGAACGGGTTGGACTGAAGGGTCTGTTTCCATGCTGTATATATCTATGACTCTATGACTATGACTCTGTCTGGGATTGGGCTCTGAAAGAATCAATGTTTGTGCTGAACTGATATCATGCAGCTGCTGGGTGTTCAATCTGTTGGAATCTAACACTTTCCGCAAGGTGTTGGCTGACCTGCTGAGTTTTTCCAGCTTTTACTTTGTTCTTATTTGAGATTTCCAGCATCTACAGTATTTTGCTTTTGCTTTCATCCAATACCTGTACATAGTACAGTCAGTTCTGCTAAAACACGAGTTTCTTCAACATAAATTGGCTATAATGTGATTGAAGAATTTCGACCATTATTTGTAGAACATGAACTTTCCTGACCTGTATTGGCTATAACGTGATTATGGTCCCATTGTTTTAAATGGTGCTGCAATTATATGATTTTCATATAACATGGGATCGCATGGAACAGAGCTATCGTGTTCTATGACTGTAGCTTGTCAGGCCTCTTCAGGATGTCCCCTGCACAGCCCAAATGAGAACAATGATAGAATGTGATCTAAAAATATGTTGTTCCACTTTCTCCTAGCTCAGGAACCACACCCTGCAAGATCACCATCTTAGTAGTCAAAGAAAGAGAGCTTTAAACTTTGAAACTTGGAGCATTTGAACACTCATGGATAATCTCAAGGCATCTGAAAAGAGGAACTGCAACTGTATGTGAGCTGTTCGAGTTCCAAATTGGCATTGCACCCTCCATGAAATCTCTCTTAGAGAAGCAGCTGACAAAATAATCAGGGAGATAAACTTTTGATTGAAAGAAATGGCAGACAGTTACTCTGATATCAAGAATAAGATCTAGGATGCTTTATCCAAACTCCCCAGTTATGAAAATTAAAGACTTGGGACACTTCTTCTGCAAATCAGCTGTAACCAATGTGCTACCAACATTTGTAGTTATATCCCAACCGTTGATTCTGAACAAGATCTTAAAGAGAAGTTCTCTTCTGACCTTGATGAAATTCTTTCTGTTATCTTAGAAAAAAACATAATTTTCAGTGTGCTTTTAGTGCCAGGGTTGACTGTGACTCCACTGTCTGCAGTGGAACTATTTGGAAAGCTAATGCAAATGGTATTCTTCTGCCAACAAAATTGAGTTCAGCATAGCCTCATAATAACAAACCTCCTCTTCTGCTGGAGATACTACAAAAAACCCATGTGGAGGCATCATAGATCAAAACACTCTCACACCTCTTGGATTATATCATTCTTTAAGTCAATGATCTAATGATGTTTTTATCACTGCATTCATGTGAGGGACTGATAGCTGTAGGGCAGATCATAGATGTTCTTCATTTCGTGATGAACTTCAACCACTATATTATGTAGACATCACAAGACCCAATGTTCCAAAAGGAAGCAGATCAATCTCAGCCTGAAATCAGTCAACTGAAGAGAAATAATCCAAGTGTGGTTCAATGACCAATCAGGAAACTCTTCACACATCTGTCTCAATTCCCCGAAATTGGAATCATTTATAATAGTGGCCACAAACTTAAAGTATTTTGTTGAATGTAAAATTCTTTAGACCGTCCTGAGATATTGAAAATTCCTTAGATGTAACTCATTTCATATCATATGGGTGTATATAGAGAGTGTATATTGAGAGAAAATTTGAGGAAGGTGCCTGAAGGAACAGGAACAGACATAATGGTAATGTTACATGTGGGGCAAAGCAACAATGAAAGATATGATAGAAAGTCCTTAAAAGTCATACATGTGATTAGACATGTAAAAAATATTCTGTGCTTTGTAAAGGAGAATGTGTTCAGCAAAAAATTTGAATCCATAACTAAATTACTGACAACTGAGCTGAACAAAACTTTGCTACTTTCAGAAGTAGTAGAATATTTTGACACCTAAAATAATGACCGGTGTCTGAAAGGTAAACTGCAAATCAATGAAGCAGAAGTGATGAATGTTGTGGAGGTATGATGTAGAGGTACCAGTATTGGACTGGGGTGGACAGCGTTAAAATCACATAACACCAGGTTATAGTCTAACAGGTTTATTTGTAAGTACTAACTTTCAGAGTACTTCTCCTTTAGCAGGTAACTAGTGGGGCAGGATCATAGGACACAGAATGTTTAGCAAAAGATCAGTGTCATGCAATTAAGAAAAAATAAACAAACTGAGATTGCTGTTCAGTCTTTCATCTTTTAGAATATTTTGCAGGTTTTGGTTCATTAATATGTAAATCCCAGAACGTTTCTCTGTCTATGTCTCTGTGGCTCTGTGTCTCTCTCACTGTCTCTAAACCTATTGCCCAAATCCTAAGGATCTATATCCCTGTGCTCCCCCATCTACTCACGCATCTGTCCAGATGCACCTTTAAAGAATTGACCAAGCCTGCCTCTGCTGGCAACGTGTTCCAGCTACCACCCTCTGTGTAAAGTGCTTTCAGCGCATATCCCTATTAAACTTTTCTCCTCTCACTTTGAACGCATACTCTCTTGTTATTGAATCCCTCACCCTCAGAAAAAGCTTATCTCCATCCACCCTGTCTACACCCTTCGTGATTTTGTAGACCTCAATCAGGTCCACCTTCAATCTCCTTTTTTCTAGTGAAAACAAACCTAATCTATTCTACCTCTCTTCAGAGCTAGCACCTTCCATACCAGGCAACATCCTCGTAAACATTCTCTGCATCGTCTCCAAAGTGTCCACATCCTTTTGGTAATGCGGTGACCAGAAATGCATACAGTATTCTAAATGCGGCCGAACCAAAGTTTTGTACAATTTCAGCATGACCTGCCACCTCTTCTCATCAATACCCTGTCCGATTAAGGCAAGCATACCATATGCCTTCTTGACCATTGTATCCACCTGTGCAGCCATCTTCAGGGTACAATGGACCTGAATTCCCAGATCTCTCCATTCATCAACTTTTCCCAAGGCTCTTCCATTTACAGTATACTTCACTCTAGAATTAGACCTTCCAAATTGCATCACCTCACATTTGCCCAGATGGAACTCCATCTGCCACTTCTCCATCCAAATCTCCAGTCTATCTACATTCTCCTGTATTCTTTGACAGTCCTCAATGCTTTCTGCATTTTTGACAAGGGATAGCGTTACAGCTGTGCTGAGGGAGGATATTCCCAGAAATACACCCAGGGTAGTTATTTGGGTGGAACTGAGAAATAAGAAAGGGATGATCACCTTATTGGGATTGTAATATAGACCCCCCCAATAGTCAGAGGGAAACTGAGAAACAAACTTGTAAGAAGATCTCCGCTATCTGTAAGAATAATAGGTTAGTTAAGGTAGGGGATTTTAAATTTCCCAACATCGACTGGGACTGGCATAATGTTAAAGGTTTAGATGGAGAGGAATTTCTTAAGTGTGTACAAGACAATTTTCTGATTCAGTATGTGGATGTACCTACTAGAGAAGGTGCAAAACTTGACCTACTCTTGGGAAATAAGGCAGGGCAGGTGACTGAGGTGTCAGTGGGGGAGCACTTTGGGCCAGTGACCATAATTCTATTCGTTTTAAAATGGTGATGGAAAAGGATAGACCAGATCGAAAAGTTGAAGTTCTAAATTGGAGAAAGGCCAATTTTGAAGGTATTAGGCAAGAACTTTCGAAAACTGATTGGAGGCAGATGTTCGCAGGTAAAGGGACGGCTGGAAAATGGAAAGCCTTCAGAAATGAGATAACCAGAATCCAGAGAAAGTATATTCCTGTCAGGGTGAAAGGGAAGGCTGGTAGGTATAGGGAATGCTGGATGACTAAAGAAGTTGAGGGTTTGGTTAAGAAAAAGAAGAAAGCATATGTCAGGTATAAACAGGATAGATCGAGTGAATCCTTAGAAGAGTATAAAGGCAGTAGGAGTATACTTAAGAGAGAACTCAGGAGTGCAAAATGGGGACATGAGATAGCTTTGGCAAATAGAATTAAGGAGCATCCAAAGGGTTTTTAAAATATATTAAGGACAAAGGGTACTAGGGAGAGAATAGGGCCCCTCAAAGATCAGCATGGTGGCCTTTGTGTGGAGCCACAGAAAATGGGGGAGATATGAATATTTTGCATCAGTATTTACTGTGGAAAACGATAAGGAAAGTATAAACTGTAGGGAAATAGATGGTGACATCTTGCAAAATGTCTATATTACAGAGGAGGAAGTGCTGGATGTCTTGAAACGGTTAAAAGTGGATAAATCCCCATGACCCGAGAACACTGTGGGAAGCTAGAGAAGTGATTGCTGGGCCTCTTGCTGAGATATTTGTATCATCGATAGTCACACGTGTGGTGCCGGAAGACTGGAGGTTGGCAAACATGGTGCCACTGTTTAAGAAGGGCGGTAAAGACAAGCCAGGGAATTATAGATCGGTGAGCCTGACTTCAGTGGTGGGCAAGTTGTTGGAGGAAATCCTGAGGGACAGATGTACATGTATTTGGAAAGGCAAGGACTGATTCGGGATAGTCAACATGGCTTTGTGTGTGGGAAATCATGTCTCAAAAACTTGATTGAGTTTTTTGAGGAAGTAACAAAGAAGATTGATGAGGGCAGAGCAGTAGATGTGATCTATATGGATTTCAGTAAGGCGTTCAACAAGGTTCCCCGTGTGATACTGATTAGCAAGGTTAGATCTCATGGAATACAGGGAGAACTAGCCATTTGGATACAGAACTGGCTCAAAGGTAGAAGACAGAGGGTGGTGGTGGAGAGTTGTTTTTCAGACTGGAGGCCTGTGACCAGTGGAGTGCCACAAGGATCAGTGCTGGGCCCTCTACTTTTTGTCATTTACATAAATGATTTGGATGCGAGCATAAGAGTTACAGTTAGTAAGTTTGCAGATGACACCAAAATTGGAGGTGTAGTGGACAGCGAAGAGGGTTACCTCAGATTACAATAGGATCTGGACCAGATGGGCCAATGGGCTGAGAAGTGGCAGATGGAGTTTAATTCAGATAAATGCAAGGTGCTGCATTTTGGGAAAGCAAATCTTAGCAGGACTTATATACTTAATGGTAAAGGCCTAGGGAGTGTTGCTGAACAAAGAGACCTTGGAGTGCAGGTTCATAGCTCCTTGAATGTGGAGTCACAGGTAGATAGCATAGTGAAGAAGGCGTTTGGTATGCTTTCCTTTATTAGTCAGAGTATTGAGTACAGGAGTTGGGAGGTCATGTTCCAGCTTTACAGGACATTGGTTAGGCCACTGTTGGAATATTGCATGCAATTCTGGTCTCTTTCCTATTGGAAAGATGTTGTGAAACTTGAAAGGTTTCAGAAAAGATTTACAAGGATGTTGCCAGGGTTGGAGGATTTGAGCTACAGGGAGAGGCTGAATAGACTGGGGCTGTTTTCCCTGGAGTGTCGGAGGCTGAGGGGTGACCTTATAGAGGTTTACAAAATTATGAGGGCTATGGATAGGATAAATAGACAAAGTCTTTTCCCTGGGGTTAGGGAGTCCAGAACTAGAGGGCATAGGTTTAGAGTGAGAGGGGAAAGATATAGAAGAGACCTAAGGGGCAACGTTTTCATGCAGAGGGTGGTACGTGTATGGAATGAGCTGCCAGAGGATGTAATGGAGGGTGGTACAATTGCAACATTTAAGAGGCATTTGAACGGGTATATGAATAGGAAGGGTTTGGAGGGATATAGACCATGTGCTGGCATGTGGGACTAGATTGGTTTGGGATATCTGGTCGGCATGGGCGGGTTGGACCGAATGGTCTGTTTCCATGCTGTTCATCTCTATGACTCTATGACTACTCCACCAATCTTTGTGTCATTTGCAAACTTTCTGATCAGACCACCTAGGCTCTCCTCCAGACCATTTATGTATATCCCAAACAATTGTGGCCCCAGCACTGATCCCTGTGGAACACCTCTGGTCACCTTTCTCCTTTTTGAGGAACTCCCTTCAACTACTACTCTCTGTCTCCCGTTGTTCAACCAGTTCTTTATCCACCTAGCTAGAACACCCTGCGCACCATGTGACTTCACTTTCTCCATTAGTTTGCCATCGGGAAATTTACCAAACACCTTACTAAAGTTCATGTCTATGACAATTACAACCCTTCCTTCACCTAACAACTTGGTCACTTCCTCAAAGAACTCTATTAAGTTGGTAAGGCACAATCTCCCCCACACAAAACCATGTTGCCTATCACTGATAAGCCCATTCTCTTCCAAATATAAATAGATCCTATCCCTCAGTACCTTCTCCAGCAACTCTCACACCACTGACATCAGGCTCACTGGCCTGTAGTTACCTGGAATATCCATACTACCCTTGCTAAAGGAGGACACTATATAGGGCTTGTGCAGTGAGGCATTATTGGTAAAGCTGAGAAATAAGAAGGGTGCAGTTACATTGTTGGGGCTATATTACAGGCCTCCCAACAGTGAGCGTGAGGTAGAAGAACAAATAAGTAAACAGATTATGGAAAGATGTAGAGGCAACAGGGTGGTGGAGATGGGAGATTTCAATTTTCCCAACATTGACTGGGATACACTTAGTGTCAGAGGTATGGATGGGGCAGAATTTGTAAGGAGCATCCAGGAAGGTTTTCTAGAGCAGCATGACAACAGTCGAACTAGGGAAGGGGCCAGAAGATTCTGAAGTTATCAGAAAAAACTTGAGTGCAAAAATAGTTGTTGATTAGATTCCCTACAGTATGGAAACAGGCTATTTGGCCCAACAATTCCACACCGACCCTCTGAAGAGTAGCCCACCCAGACCCATTCCCCTATCCTATATTTACCTGACAGTGGGCAATTTAGTATGGCCAATTCACCTGATGATCTGCATATCTTTGGATTGTTGGAGGAAACTGGAGCACACCCACACATACACTGAAAGAATGCACAAACACCGCACAGACAGTCACCTGAGGCAGGAATTGAACCCAGGTCCCTGGCACTGTGAGGCAGCATTGCTAACCACTGAGCTACTGTACTGGGGTTATTTTTTATTTTCATAATATTTTCCCATCTTTCTTGCCACTACTCGTGCCACATCAGGGAAGGAAAATTCTATCTTTAAATTTCTTTATCTGGGTGCAACTCATGAAATGTTGATTATAACTTGTCATAAGTTCGGTTATGACCATGTACAGCACTCTATATGTGACTGATCATTTTTGATGCTCTCCAGGATGGTTTTCATTCACAAAATCTTTGGAGGTTGTGCCTGCATTATATTTAATCTAATGGTCATTTATATTGTTTGGTAGCTTGGTATATTCAGCTCATGTCTGTCTCCACTTTATTTTGCAAATTAAACACTAACTGGGGAGTTCTACAATATCTGTACATGTTCAAAGATACTTTATTGCTCCATGACATTGATTCATTGATTGCCTGTTGCTGCTGGAGGAGACTCAGTACTTTAGTTGCAATTGATTGTAAAGACTTGACACAGGATGCTGGTATTTTACATTTCCTGCTGATTAATATGACATACCAATGGATGCTCACATTATTGTTTATATCAGCGATAGAGGGTGATACAGCACAAAACTCATGCATCGAAGTCGGTAGAGTAACTGAAGTTTATAGTGAATTTATCTGTTTAACTTAGAGCAAATAAAAGCTACATTTGAACTCCAGCCACATTCCTTAAATGTTCCATTACAGCCTGCTTCTTGTCATCTTTTTGGACTAATATTGATGTACACATTTATTTATTGTCTTCAGCTGGATCAAACTTGGAACAGGAGAGTAAGAGGACTGCCCACTTCAAATCGTTATGGCAACAAAATGTAAATGTGTTCAGCTCCTCTACCAGACCACCCTGTGTGGAGGAATTGCATCAAGAAGCGCAGCTCAACCTTCAAGCTCTGCTTCAAGGTAAAAACAGACTGAATCTAATGGCGTGACTTGTGATGGAAATGTCAGGCTAAACAGTTAAATATAGATTGGCTGTGTCATTTCTCAGGAGAGAGGGGGTAGAATGAAGCCATGTTGTCAACGGCAGCAGCCAAGTCATTTGTTTTTTTTGGATTAATTCTCTCTTCCTCTATATTTATGCTTGTATTTGTTAGTAACTTCTGGTACCTTGTCAAAATTACCATTGTACAACTCTGATCCTAAACAGTAAGTTTAAGTTTTATTTTATTATTTTAATTCATTCATGCAATATGAGCATCATTGGCTAGACCAGCATTTCTTTTGTCTATCCCTAACTGCACTTGTTTATGTGGTGGTGAGCCACCATCTTGAATCCCTGCAGGCCATATGGTATATAGGAACTCATAGGAACATTAGGAAGGGAGTTCCAGAATTTTGACCCAACAACAGAGAAGTAATGTTGATATAATCCCAAGTCATAATGCTGTATGGTTTGAAAGAGAACTTGTTGCTAGGTCAAACTTCAGGAGGTGGTGGTAGTCTCATGAATCTACTGCGCGATTTGTCCTTCTTGGTTCAAGAAATTGTGGCTTTGACAAGTGCTGACTAAGTAGCTGTGGTGTGTTTTGTGGATGGTATATGTACAAAGCTGTCACTCCTCCGATGGAGGGACTGATTACTAATGATTGTGACTAATGTGGCAAATAATTGGGTTATTTGTTCTAGATGGTATCAGTCATCTCGAGTCCGCTTGAGTTAGGAAGTGGAGAGTATTCCATCACATGCCTAGCTTATGTTTTGTTAATAATGGACAGGGTTTGGAGACCATAGTGTTAAAGGTGTAGATGGAGAGGAATTTCTTAAGTGTGTACAAGACAATTTTCTGATTCAGTATATGGATGTACCTACTAGAGAAGGTGCAAAACTTGACCTACTCTTGGGAAATAAGGCAGGGCAGGTGACTGAGATGTCAGTGGGGGAGCACTTTGGGGCCAGCGACCATAATTCTATTAGATTTAAAATAGTGATGGAAAAGGATAGACCAGATCGAAAAGTTGAAGTTCTAAATTGGAGAAAGGCCAATTTTGACGGTATTAGGCAAGAACTTTCAAAAGCTGATTGGAGGCAGATCTTCACAGGGAAAGGGATGGCTGGAAAATGGGAAGCCTTCAGAAATAAGATAACAAGAATCCAGAGAAAGTATATTCCTGTCAGGGTGAAAGGGAAGGCTGGTAGGTATAGGGAATGCTGGATGACAAAAGAAATTGAGGGTTTGGTTAGGAAAAAGAAGGAAGCATATGTCAGGTATAGACAGGATTGATCAAGTGAATCCTTAGAAGAGTATAAAGAAAGTAGGAATATACTTAAGAGGGAAATCAGGAGGGCAAAATGGGGACATTAGATAGCTTTGGCAAATAGAATTAAGGAGAATCCAAAGGGTTTTTACAAATATATTAAGGACAAAAGTGTAACTAGGGAGAGAATAGGGCCCCTCAAAGATCAGCAGAAAATGGGGGAGATACTAAATGAATATTTTGCATCAGTATTTACTGTGGAAAAGGATAAGGAAGATATAGACTGTAGGGAAATAGATGGTGACATCTTACAAAATGTCCATATTACAGAGGAGGAAGTGCTGGATGTCTTGAAACGGTTAAAAGTGGATAAATCCCCAGGACCTGATCAGGTGTACCTGAGAACTCTGTGGGAAGCTAGAGAAGTGATTGCTGGGCCTCTTGCTGAGATATTTGTATCATCGATAGTCACAGGTGAGGTGTTGGAAGACTGGAGGTTGGCAAACATGGTGCCACTGTTTAAGAAGGGCGGTAAAGACAAGCCAGGGAATTATAGACCGGTGAGCCTGACCTCGGTGGTGGGCAAGTTGTTGGAGGGAATCCTGAGGGACAGAGTGTACATGTATTTGGAAAGGCAAGGACTGATTCGGGATAGTCAACATGGCTTTATGTGTGGGAAATCGTGTCTCAAAAATTTGATTGAGTTTTTTGAAGAAGTAACAAAGAAGATTGATGAGGGCAGAGCAGTAGATGTGATCTATATGGACTTCAGTAAGGCGTTCGACAAGGTTCCCTGTGGGATACTGATTAGCAAGGTTAGATCTCATGGAATACAGGGAGAACTAGCCATTTGGATACAGAACTGGCTCAAAGGTAGAAGACAGAGGGTGGTGGTGGAGAGTTGTTTTTCAGACTGGAGGCCTGTGACCAGTGGAGTGCCACAAGGATCAGTGCTGGGCCCTCTACTTTTTATCATTTACATAAATGATTTGGATGCGAGCATAAGAGTTACAGTTAGTAAGTTTGCAGATGACACCAAAATTGGAGGTGTAGTGGACAGCGAAGAGGGTTACCTCAGATTACAATAGGATCTGGATCAGATGGGCCAATGGGCTGAGAAGTGGCAGATGGAGTTTAATTCAGATAAATGCAAGGTGCTGCATTTTGGGAAAGCAAATCTTAGCAGGACTTATACACTTAATGGTAAGGTCCTAGGGAGTGTTGCTGAACAAAGAGACCTTGGAGTGCAGGTTCATAGCTCCTTGAAAGTGGAGTCACAGGTAGATAGGATAGTGAAGAAGGCGTTTGGTATGCTTTTCTTTATTGGTCAGAGTATTGAGTACAACAATTGGGAGGTCATGTTGCGGCTGTACAGGACATTGGTTAGGCCACTGTTGGAATATTGCATGCAATTCTGGTCTCCTTCCTATCAGAAAGATGTTGTGAAACTTGAAAGGGTTCAGAAAAGATTTACAAGGATGTTGCCAGGGTTGGAGGATCTGAACTACAGGGAGAGGCTGAACAGGCTGGTGCTGTTTTCCCTGGAGCGCCGGATGCTGAGAGGTGACCTTATAGAGGTTTACAAAATTATGAGGGGCATGGATAGGATAAATAGGCAAAGTCTTTTCCCTGGGGTTGGGGAGTCCAGAACTTGAGGGCATAGGTTTAGGGTGAGAGGGGAAAGATATAAAAGAGACCTAAGGGGCAACTTTTTCATGCAGAGGGTGGTACGTGTATGGAATGAGCTGCCAGAGGATGTGGTGGAGGTAGGTACAATTGCAACATTTAAGAGGTATTTGGATGGGTATATGAATAGAAAGGGTTTGGAGGGATGTGGGCCAGGTGCTGGCACTTGCGACTAGATTGGGTTGGGATATCTGGTTGGCATAGACGGGTTGGGCCGAAGGGTCTGTTTCCATGCTGTACATCTCTATGACTCTATGACTCTATTCAGGATGCTCATAGATGAAGCAACTGAAGATGATTGCGCCTGGGACACTACCCTGAGAAACTCCTGCACTGATTGCCTGTAACTAAGATGGATGACCTCCAATAACTACAACTATCTTCCTACCAGAGGACAGATTTCCCCCGATTTCACAGAATCATAGAAAGGTTACAGTACAGAAAGAGGCTATTTAACCCATTGCATCTTCGTCAGGCTAAAAAATAATCTAGTCACCCCTCTACTTCTATTTTCCAAGCCTCTATCTATAGCCTTGCAGGATATAATAATTCAGGTGCAGATCTGGGTTCCTTTTTAAACAATTTGAATGTTTCTACCTTCATCACCAAACCAGGCAGTGAATTCCTGCCATCACCACACTATCTTTTTCTCTCATGTCCCCCTTAAAACCTCTTCCAGTGACCTGCAATCTATGCTGTTGGTAATTGATCTCCCCACTGGAGGAAACAGGTCTTCACTGCCTACTCTACCTGGGCCCCTCATAATTTTGAGTCTTCATTTAATCATCCTTTAGCCTTCACTTTTCTATGGAAGGTGGCCGTAGCCTATCTAATCTTTCATCCTGTCTGCAGTTTTCAAGCCCTGGCAATATCCTAGTAAATCTCATCTGTACTCTCTACAGGTAATTTTGTCCTTCCTTAATCTGTGACCAAAATTGTACACAAAGTCTAGCTTGCCCTAATCAGCATTTCATACAGCTTCATCATTGACACCTCGCATTTGTACTGTATACATTGGTGAATAGAGGAAAGCATTACATATGCTTTCTTTATCACCTTATACACCTGTCCTTCCACCTTCAAGGAGCTATGAACAAGCAGTCCAGGGTCTCTCCCTTCTTTACCCTTCTTAATATCTGCTGTGTTTACTCTGTCTTCCCTACCTCTTTTTTATTTAACCAAGCTTCAACCTCTCATTATTTTAAAAGTCATACCTTACCTTTTTCTAACTCCCTAAAAATCATCTGCTTTCAGAATTGGATCCCCTTTCCTACCTAAGACATTGGTAGCAAAATGAGTAATAGGTTCTAGTTGTTCACATTTTCCCAGGAGCATATCTTGCGGTCGATGTGAGACATCCTTAATTGAGAGGCAACATATCACCCTAGAGTCACAACTAAAGCTGCAGAAACATCTATGTGTTCCCTGACTGACAAATCCCCTATCGCAACTGCTTCTCCCTTGTTCCTCCCTTCCTGCATAATTAACCCACCCAGGGTTCCTCGAATTGAATATGCTCCTCCAAAGAACCAACTGCCTCAGCGTATCGATGGAAAACTGATTCATGAGCAGGACCTCCAGAGGGATTCCTGCACTCATGGCCTACTTCTCCTGGATTATCTGGTAGTCCTTATTCTGCCTCAAAATCCTAGTCTATTGTATGACCACCTCTCTAATGTGGTTTCTGTGAACCACAGTGACTCCAGCAGCTGTTCAAGCTCCAAATAATGGAGCTCAAGTTTCTGTAACTGGTGGAATTTCTTGTATATAATTAGTTGAGTCACCAGTGGCATCTATAACTTCCCACATATCCCAAGATACTTGTCCACATAATCAAGTTACCCTTCCACCCCTTAAATTTATTTCGCTTATGTTATTTTTGACTGATAAGATTACAGTTTTGCTAGCACTTTTTGATGCCATACTTGGTAAAATATTGTCTTGACATCAAGGGCAGACCCTCACACATTTTTAATTCCGAAGTTCAGCTTTTTGGTCTAAGTTTGGACTAAGGCTGTCATTCAGGCAGGAGCTGAGTGGCCCAAACAGAACCCGTAGTGCCAGTATGCAAATTAATACTGAGCAGGTGCCACTAGACAGCACTACCAACCAGCCCTTCCATCACCTTGCTGATCATCAAGAGTAGACCAATGAGACAGTGATTGAACATATTGGATTTGTCCGGATTTTTGTGGACAGAGCATACCTGAGCTGCTTTCCATATTACCAGGTAGATGACTGGAACAGCTTGGTTAGGAACTCAGCTAATGCTGGTAAACAAGTCTTCATTACAATTGCCAAAATGTTGTCAACACCTACACATTATTCAGTACCGTAAATCATTTTTAGATATTACATGGAGTGAATCAAATTGGCAGAAGACTGGCATTTGTGACCTGGGGACCTCCGGAAGTGGTCAAGATCGGTCATCTATGTGGCGCTTCTGGCTGAAGTACAAGTCACTGTAACCATACTCAGCTTAGCATTGCACTGAGCACCAGCTGCTTTTCAGTTTTTGCTGCTGCTTCTTTCTCGAGGATCCTAATCCCAGCTGTAGCTTTGTGAACTCCTGCCCTGCTACGCCAGAAAATATGTGATGCATTGCTAACAGAAGTGGTTTTTATTTTTCATAATAGTTTTCAAACTGGGTCCATGACAATTGGAAGAGACTTTCTGGGGTCTGTGACAAGTGAATGATGTGGCAGGCCATATAAGGGATGATGATTGAGAGCAACTGAGTGAGTGGTGACCAGTGCCATACTTAACTCCCACTCATTTCCTCCCGGACCTCAAATCACTTTCTGCTTGCTTCACCCTTGCAACATCTTCTACTCCATTCCTTCACTATCTTTCTCTCTCTGTGCTCCCACTCTCTCTTTCTAATCCCTTCTTGTATTCTTGGGCTTTCATTCTATGCTCCTGCATTCTTCCCACTCCCTGCTCCCTGTACTCCTACGCTCACTGTACTCCCACTCTGGGCATCTGCTCTCTCCAGGTGTTGTTGTCCTTATGCCTCTACTGCTTCCTGGATTCTTGTTCTTTCAGGCCCTGGCACTCTGTGATCCTGCTTTTTACTTACTCCTGCCAACGATAGACAGACTGTACTGTAAGAAGCAGGAAACCCGAATCTCACAGAGTGACAACCTGTTTTCTGAGAAGCATCATTAAAATGTGATGTTACCATTAACTTTTTAACAATGGCAGCTAACCATTACAAGTAGGTTGTAATGATATAGTTTAGCTGGCGAGTCTAGGATTACTAAATAAATTTTAAACTATCCTTCAACCTAAAAAAAATTGAGAACTACTCACATATAGTGTGTTACACCTTGGATGGTAGATGAATCTGCCTTTTTTTCCAAATCAAAGAAAAATACTATGGATACTGGAAATCTGAAATAACATAGTCAATAGATCTAGAAGCTTCACTGGAGAGAGAAACAAAGTTAATGCTTCATGTGTGTGACCATTCATCGGGACTGGATGGAGTTAGAAATATAATTCAGCATATTATATTCACTGCTCAAGATGGAGTCAGCTGTACTAGGGAGACCATGTGTCGATTGAATGACAATGATGCAGAAAATCTCTGATTTCCCAAGTGTTATCCTGAGCCATTTGTCACCTGTCTTTACAATTCCGTCCTTTTTCCTCTGTGTGATATTTTTCAGTATAGATTTTAACAGTTCCAAACCATAATGTCTACCCCATTTTTGTTTCCTTTTTTACAGGTTTTGATGTTATTCTTGTTTACCTTTCTTACTTTTCAAGTGGGAATCATTTATCATATCTCCTCTTTGTCCCTTGCTCTACTTCCACTCTATATTTCTTGCACCAACTTTTTGGTCATCTCGTCTTTCCTGTCTTCAACATGAAGAATGTTACCCTTTCTTCGTTTCCCCATCTGTCCACTTTCAATTGCTGAAGCTTTTCTAATTTTTTCCTGGATGTTATGTATGGTCATTGAGGCGTAAACATGATTTCTCTCTCTGGATTCTGCACCACCTGCTGAGCATTCCCAACATTTTGGCTTTTTGTCTGATAATGCACATCACTCTTCTTAAATATTCCATTGGACATGTAACTGTAAATAGATCATCTTATTCATCAAAAGATGTGCAGGTTAGGTGGATTGGCCATGCTAAATGCGAGTTTACGGGGATAGGGTAATAAAATGGAGGGCTGTTGCACACTTGTTGGGCTGAATGGCCTCTTTCTGTACTGTATGGATTCTATGAAAATTACTACTTTAGATAGCAGAGATTTAGGATTGTGAAAGTTAGGCTGTGAATTTTTGTTAAATCACTACAACTTTGGTGGAACTGCGATGAACGATTAACCCATGTTCATTGTTTCTGATTAAGGCAGTGTGCCAACTTCATGCCAAGTGCTGGTTACCCTGATTGGAGTGTGGAGCCAGAAACATGTGGTTGCACTCCTTAGCAGCTGCCCCAAAATCGTGAGAATTAGTTAAAATCAGCCTGCATCTCTTAAAGCAGAAATGAATTTTGACTCGAGTAACTACTGGAAGGCAATCGACAAAAGAGTCAGGCCTGGGAAGACACAAGTTCAGCAAAAGAAAAGCTGGAATGCACTGGAGGCTCTGGTTGAGGAAGTCTATATAAGAGCAGAGAGGTTGTGGACCTGGAGGAGGCCAGCAGATTGTCCAGCCAAATTCTGAGAAGGCAGAGGAAAAAGAGAACCTTTCTGTCAAGGCCATGAATCAAACTCCCAAAACCTGGGTATAATGCAGAAATGGCTAAAATTCACCTCACATAGCTGGTCAAATTCAGTGAATGCATCTTCAAAGGCAGAATGGTTTTATGAAAAACTAATCATGTTTGACTAATTTGCTAGAGCTCTTTGAAGATGTAACAAGCAAAGTGGATAATGGAGATCTTGTAGATGTAATATATCTGGACTTCTGCAAAGAACTTGATAAGGTGCTGCATAAAAGGTTAATTCACAAGGTTGGATCATATGGGAGTAGGGGTAATTTATTAGCTTGGACAGGCTTGGACAGTGTTGTCCTCATTGCACAACACTCATTATATCTTGCCAAACTGAAAAGGACCCATTTTATACCTAATCTTTGTGTTCTGCTAGTTATGTGACCTTCTTGCCATGGTCTTTCATTTGATATAATAACTACAGTGGGACCTCTTCAAATGCCTTCTGAAAATCTAAGTACTCCAATTGATCAGTCACACATGATTTCCCTTTCATAAAACCATATTGACTCTTCCTGATTCCACTGAGATTTTTCCGAGTGACCTTAATAATAGATTTCAGCATTTTTCCTATGACCAATTTTAAGCTAGCTGGCCTGCTGTATTCTCCTACTTTTCTGTCTCCTTCCTAACTTGAAATGAGGAATCACATTTGCTATCTTCCAATCTGAAAGGACCTTTTCAGAAAATCAAACTTGAAACAAATGCATGAGTAGCTCACAAGACCCATATTTTAAGATGATAGGATAAAGTTCTGAGGAAGGGTCACTTGACCCAAAATGTTAACTCTGATTTCTCTCCACAGATGCTGCCAAATCTGCTGAGCTTTTCCTACAATTTCTATTTTTGTCTCTGATATACAACATTTGCACTTCTTTCTGTTTTTATAAAGTACATTAAAATCTGGGACATTTAAAATCTTTTTCATGGAGTGTGGGCTTCACTGGCTATACCATTGCCCATTTCTAATTGCCCAAGGAGCAGTTAGGAGTCAACCACATTGATATGGGTGTGGAGTCACATGTAAACCAGATCAGGTAAAGACAACAGTTTTCCCTACCTAAAGGATATTATAAAAACCCATCTAGTTCACCAACTAGCAACCATAGTTACATGGTTGCTATTAAGCTAACTTTTAATTCTAGTTCTTTATTCACTTAAAATTTTGCCAGCTGCTAGGGTGGGATTTGAAGCCGTGTCACATGCCAGAGGATTAGCTCGGGTTTCTGGATTACTCATCCAGTGACATTACCACAATGTCACCACCTTCCCCCTTACCAGGTTTTTATTTTGAATAGTGTTTTTTTGAGTATTCTATCCCTGATAATTTTCACTGTTTTAAGTCCCTCCCTTTCTTTCACCTCCTGATTGACAATTATTTATGGGATATTAATTGTATTGCCTACAATGGAAACTGTTGCAAAATATTTGCTCAGATCATCTGCCATTTCCTAATTTTCCATTATCAATTCCTCAACTCACTTTCTAGAAGACTAGCACTTGCTTTACTTGCTCTTCCCATTTTTAAGTACTGATGGAAGCTCTTATTTTTTCATATTTCTCACTAGCTTTCTATCATATACTGATTTCTCCCTTGGTAATAATTTTTTGTTATTGTTTATGTTCTGCTCAATCTACTGATTTGCTGCTCACATTTTCTGGCATTATATACTTTTTTCTTTTAATTTGAAACCATCTTACTTAGTTAGCTACTGTTCTTAGTCCTTCCCTTTTTAGTCCTCCTTTGTGATGGAATTCATCATTTCCATATATTCTGAAATATCTTCTTAAATGTCTGACATTGAGTGTCTCCTGAGTTACTGATTTAACCCGCTTCCCCCACTCCAGTATGAGTTAGCCAGAGTTCATTTCATGCCTTCAAAATTGCCCTTTTACTTAATTTATTTCCATATATGAAGGTCACTGATCCTTGAGACATGCCATAGATAACTGTGATGGGCCATTTGTGGGAGATGCTCTAGCTGCAGATTGACAGTGAGAGTGAAGCCAGGTGAATATAGTCTCGCTGAGCTATATGATGGAGGTGATAGGTTGGAGGAGGAGCTGCCACAGACCAGGGGACTCCGTAGTCTTTGACTTCAGGCGGAGAACAAATAAAGATTCTGCGATTGGCCTCAGGCTCCAAAGTTGGGAAAGTGTCAAAAAAACATTCCCACTGGTTCCTACATTAACCATAATTGGAAAATATCTATCTCCTAACAGATGTTACTTGACTAGAATGTTGGAGCCACTTCCCTTCTCACGTCTTCAGCCAAAATTGCAGATCTCACCTGAAGATGCCAGCAGCCATGATCTGCACATTTACAGTCATAGAGATGTACAGCATGGAAACAGACCCTTCGGTCCAACTCGTCCATGCTGAACAGATTATAAACTATTCTAGACCCGATTACCAGTATTTGACCTCTATCCATCCAAAACCTTCTTATTCATGTACCCATCCATTTGCCTTTTTAAATGTTGTAATTGTACCAACCTTCATCACTTCCTCTGGCAGTTCATTCCATACATGCAACACGGTCTGCTTTGCCCCTTAGGTCCCGTTTAAAATCTTCTCCTCTCACCTTATACGTCTGTGCCCTAGTTTTAGACTCCCCTAACCTGGGGAAAAGACACTGATTATTTACCGTATCCATGCCCATCAAGAGTTTATAAGGCTCAATAAGGTCACCCTTCACCTCTGACACTCCAGGTAATTTAGCCCGAGCCTATATAGCCTCTCCCTATAGCTGAAACCCTCCAACTCTGGCAACATCCTAATAAATCTTTTCTGATCAACGTCTTAACAATTCAGAATAACCATCCTGCTTGTTTGCTCAAAGAGCAGGTTAACATTGAAACACAACAGGAAGACAGTGGGATCTGAGTGTAGATAAGTTCCTTCATTTTATCAGTTGAAGTTTGCCAGACTGACGTGAAAACTGGAACCTTAGTATTTATGCTCAGGCCTGAATAATTACTGTACAGATGAAGCATTGATGAACTTCTGAACTTTTGTGAGTGGCAAGTGTCAGATTGCTTGGAAAAAGGGGAAGACACTCTTTTGAACTCTGAGAGTCAATATCTAAAAGGGTGGCATCATATAAGAGTGTTATTGCTTATCCTATTTGAAACCTCCTCTTCGGATTTCACACATTGCCTAACATTTTACTTCCTCTTTCCAAACGTGTAAGTCATATTGTTACAGCCATTATAAAATTTACTGCAGATGTTATTTATTAACCTTTCCTGTACTGATCACATTTTTGCAATGTGGTTTTCTCTTCTCAAGATACAGAACTACACAAAGATTATGAATTCGCAAATCCTGGAAATCTTTTAACACTTTTGCAACAAGTATGTGCTCTGTGTTAGCTAGACAGTGCATGCCCATTGATTGTTAATAAATTAGTTTATTTGATCATTATCTCATTGGATTTTATGGGAACTTACTGTGTACAAATTGGCTGCATTGCTAATTGCCTGAGCACCCCAATGTATAAAAACATAGAAGCCAGATCAATTAGTTGGAGTATTTTATAGATCTTTGGTCTCCATATTATTGAAAGGATAATAAGATACTAAAGAACTTTCAAAACATTAAACAAACTGAGGATCTTTTGTCAGAAACAAAATTGAGTGATGACCTAAATGAGGTGGTTAAAATTATGAGAAGGCTTGATAAAATAAGATTAGAGAAGATGTTTTTGATTTTTGTGCCATAAACATAACAATAACAACAGGGATATCAGGAAGAGCTTTTTTGCTTAGAGTGATTTAAAATGTGTTGCTTGCTGCTTTCTGGAATAGTTGAGGTGAACAGTCTTAGATGCAATTGAAGTAGTGCTAAATAAATGCATGTGGGATAAAGGAGAAACAGGATATCAGCAGCAATTTGTTTTTTTATGGGATCTTTTAAAGTTAAAAAAGAGCAAGATTGACATTGAGCCACATTACAAGACACCGGGGCCAATAACGTTTTTACTCAGTGAAGTAGATTTCAAGGAGTGTGCTAAGCGAGGTAGCAAGGCTGTGAACTTGCAAGAGTTCCAGAGCTTGAGTACTGGACAACCAAATCCATAATCACCAATAGTGCAGCATTTAAAATTGTGGATATTGAGGAGACCAGAATTAGAAACACATAAATCTCTTTAATGATTATGGGGTTGGAGTAGTTTACCAAAATAGAGAATAGTAAAGCCTTGGAGGGATTTGTAAACAAGCAATCCCTTGGTCTTAAGACTAACTTCCTGAATGAGAGCACTAAGGTCTGGGGTGATGGGTAAGTAGGACTTGGTACAGGAGCAGCTAAATTTTAAGTGATTTTTATGTTTATAAAAGGGTAGAATGTGGAATACTCACAAAAACAGACTGGTACCACCTCAGTAGGTGAGGTCGCACAGCAAACAACTTGATGGCTACAGACTGTGTCTTGCATTTTGCTGACTGTGATGCTTACAGATGTTCAAGAGAGAAAAGCTTTTGGACTGAGATCAGATGACATGTGGTCAACAGTAAAATAATGAATTAAAGGAGCTAGTGACAGCATAAAGGAGCTGGATTCATTAACATCCATTCATGTTAACTTATTAAACTAACAAACAGCTTCAAAAGAAGCTGACACTGACAACCAGCTCAATAGAGATTTATTGTAGATGAAGACTTTGGATGTAACAATACAGGCTTGTCACTAACTATAGTTATAAGCAACAGTCCATCAGTTTTATTATGATGCTTAATAAACTACTATCATAGGGCAAGCCAGACAGAGAATAGCCAGGGAATTCCTAGAGGCATGGCATTCATCCACAAACTCCATCAACAAACACAACGACCTGGACCCAATATACCAACCACTACAGCGGACAGCTGAAACTGACAACCGGAAGCGGCAGGGACAGACCACTATAAACACCGGAGGAAACACCACAGAAGCGCTTCGCAGGAGGCTCCCAAGCACTGATGATGTCGCCTAGCCAGGGGACGAAACATTTGCAACAAAAACTTCCAGCTCGGCGAACAGAACCACAACATGCTTAAAAGCATTCAAAGTAATGGTGATTTAGAAATTACCGATGGGATGTGAGTTCTGAAAGTATTAGATTATTTAAATGTTGTTATTTTCCATCCTGAACATTTTCTTTTTGCCACCTGAAGTGTTATATTTCTAAGTAATTTAATGCCAACAAATTAAATATCTTAGTCCACTTGTCAAATTCAGTCAAACAACGTTTTCAGACACCCGTTTCTAAGTGTATCTAAATTGTATCTAAGTTGTACCAATTCCACAAGTTCAGTGAATAGATGAAACTAAAGAATGTACTTCCACTAGGGAATAGTCAACTTACCTCCCACAGAAAGCAACTGAAACCAATATTAAATAATTTTAATCTTCTTATGAATGTGATGCAGTCAGTGGAACTTAATCCTCCAGCCAGGCCAGGATTGCTCACTTTTTTTCAGGCCTTCTTTAGGATACAATAAGCAAATATCTGCCTCTTGTGGAGGTGCAAAATCAGTGGATAGCCCAAAGTAAAATAAAATTTAGGTTCTATTCTGACCTTAAAGACAGGAGGCTGATTAAAGAGATTGGTGCTTTCAGATAATTAAGTATGAAACTGTTATTCTTACATTTCTTGGATGTTTTGTTGTTTTTGGAATTTTCCAATTTTGGTCTCAACATCCACCATTTCAAATGCTGCACTGTTGGTGGCCATGGATTTGATTATCCAGGTCTCAAGCTCTGGCTTTCTTTAATGTCACATGAAGTAGTCCATGTTCCAATGCAAGAAGGTCTGGACAAGTTTGGGCTGACAAGTGGCAAGTTACATTCTCACCATAGAAATGCCAGACTATGACCATCACCAATAACAGTCAAGCTAACCACTGCCCTTGACATTCAATGGTACTTCCATCGCTGAATCCCCCACTATCAACATACTGGAGGTTACCATTGACCAAAAACTCAACTGAACTCACCACATAAACACAGTGGCTACAAGAGCAGGTCAGAGCCTAGAAATTCTGTGAGAAAGTGAGGACTGCAGATGCTGGAGAGTCAGAGTCGAAAAGTGTGGTGCTGGAAAAACACAACAGGAGAATCGACATTTTGGGCATAAGCCCTACATCGGAAATAGTGTGTTGGTAGATCTAGATTCAAATCCCAGCTCTACCAGAGCCGTGTAATAGGGACTCAGATAGAGGTTGAGTTGATGCATCTTACAAAGTTGAGAGAGGGGGCGCTTGTGGAGCAGAGGTAGTGTCCATATCTCTGGGCCAGGAGACCCATTTATTAACATTTCATTATACCCTAGGAATACTGTTGTGAGTAATACACCACCTGACTCCCCAAAGCCTGTCTATCTATCTACAAGGTACAAGTCAAGACTGTGATGGAATACCTTCCACTTGCCTGGATGTGTGCAGCCCCAACAATACTCAAGAAGCTTGATGTCATCCATGACAAAACAGTCCACTTAATTGCCACCACATCCACAAGCATGTACTTTCTCAACCACCAATGCTCAGTAACAGCAGTTTGTATTTTTTATAAGATGCACTGCAGAAATTCACCAAAGGTCCTCAAAAGCATTTTGCAAACCCATGACCACTTCCATTTCGAAGGACAAGGGCAAAGATATATGGGAACACCACTACCTGCAAGCTCCCCTCCAAACCAATTACCATCTTAACTTGGAAATATATCACCGTTCCTTCACTGTTGCTTGTTAAAATCTTGGAATTCCCTCCCTAAAGGCATTGTAGGTCAACCTACAGCAGATGGACTGCAGCAGTTCAAGAAGACAGTTCACTACCACTATCTTAAGGGCAACTAGGTGCAGGCAATGACTGCTGGCCAGCCAGTGACATCAACATCCTACAAATGAATAAAAACATTGAGATATTTTGGTGCTGGTGACCCCCAAGGATTTAACTTTGTACCCATTCTCCTTCTCATATACACACTGCCACTTTGTGACATAATCTGAATACACATTGTTAACTTTTGCATGTATGTTCAGAACACCCAGCTCGACCTCAGCACCAATTCCTCCACTGTCTCTAAATTGTAAGACTGCTTATGCAACATACTCCAATTAAATCTTGAAAGACATAAGCTTTTGCTTTCATTCTCCACTCCAAAATGCATTCCCAATTGCTGAATCTATCCCTTTCTCTGTCAATAATCTGAGACAATTTGTCCATAAGTTTGGTGCCACATTGATTCCAAGACCAGCATCCTACAGTGCATTCCCATCATCCCTAATACTGCCTATTTGCACCTCTGTGACACCGTTCAAATTTACCCTGTCCCTGTTCGTTGTATTGAATTTCTCGCTCATGTCTTAGTTTTCTCTCAACTTGACTATTCCAATGCACTTGTGGCCAGTTTCTGACATTCTTCCTCTGTAAACTGCAGACCTGCCAAATCTCTGCCTGTGTCTTTAACAGCAGTAGGTCTGTTCCTGTATCAATTCTGTGCTCCCCAATGGCTCCCACTCATAGAGGTCCCAATCATGAGGGACGTAGATAAGTTGAATAGCAAAGCTCTTTTCCCAAGGGTGGAGGACTTCAAAACTAGGGGACACATTTTTAAGGTGAGAGGAGTAAAATTTAAAAGGGATCTGAGAGGTTTTTTTTATCATATAGTGAGTGGTTCATATGTAGAGTGAACTACCAGAGGAAATGGTATAAGCAGGTATGGTTACAATATTTAAAAGGAACATGAATAGGAAAGGTTTAGAGGGGTATGGGCCAAATGCAGGCAAGTGGGACTAGTTTCAGAAACATGGTTGGCATGGATGAGCTGGACTAAATGATCTATTTCTGTGCTCTATAACTCTATGACTCTTTGACCAAGCTTTTGATCGCTTGGCTATTCCTTTATGTGGCTCGATGCCATACTTTGTCTTATAAGGCTTGTGTAAAGCACTTTGATATATTTCCTCACATTTAGAGATGTTACATCAATATAAGTTGTTATTGTTGTTAAGGCCTGTGGAAGTTTGTGAAGTCAAAGGTGTTTGATAGGAGAAATTGGGCATGTGTAAAATGGGCATGTACTTATGTATTGCCCTTCATACATTACAGCTTAAGATCAAACTCACTCCAAAGAGATTTTCTGAAACCTCTAACCTCTCATTTAAACAGCAAAACATAAAGTCAGAGTTTCCATTTAAGTACTAACTCTACATCTGCAGGAACTGTAAAGAATGTCATAACTAGTGAAATTAATATTGAATTTTATTTTTTTCTTAACGTTGGAAAATATGGCAGCTAATGTTTATACAAAGTTCTGTAAACAGCAATGAAACAAATCGCCAAATAACAAGTTGACATTTCTGTCAGGGATCACCTAAATGACCGCTCTAAAAGTAACACCAGGTTTCTAAGAGGACAGGCTACCCATGACCAGCAGGAAGACTGTGCAGTAACCTGCAATATTTACCTGCCCTTTATAATTTCTGCACCCTCTTCAGGGACAATCAGCACCTGCACCTAATCAGTAAATTAGGAAAGTTCTGAAGCAATGCTGTTTGAGAGTAGAGATGAGTTGGTGGGTGGGGGAAGGTCTAACACAAATTGTTCCTACTGTGCTGTGGTGATTTGAGGACCAACAAAATCCAACTTTATAGCCATTTCACAAGCAGACACTAAACATCATCAATAACTGACCTGTTAAAAATGCTCTTTCACAAGTCCCATCTTCCTGGAGTTGTTAAAATGTGTTAATTAAAAATATTCCTAATAAAGGAACTTTTTAAGAATTGGATATTTCAGTAAATGAACTGATTTGTGAGAGAAGTCTTCATACAGAATATCTGCACACAGAGAGTGGCTGCACTGCTGGAGGGTACATAAAGTTTTGTTTGCTCAGGTTGTGAGCTATTGTTTCATAACTCCCATCATTATGAAGCAACTCGATTTCATCAGTGAGCCATTTGCATTGTCATTTAGATAATAAGCAACCTTTAGACAGTCTGTAATAGAACAATTATTGTGCCTGCAATTGCAAAGATTGGGATTCAGAATTAACTTTTAAATTTGGAAATGTTGAAATCTCAAGTAATAGCAATTTTCTTTTCAGCCCATCTTGATCCACGTCTCTTCCAACACACCCTAACATGTTGAAATGTGCCTCTTTCTTTCAGAAGAGTTCGGTGAACCTATTGTACAGAACGAAGTGGCTGCAAATACTTTTGGACACAAACCAGTTCTCAACAGAGAGGCTGTTCCTGACAGTTGCCCCAGAAAAGGGGAAAAGCGTATGGAATTTGTTTTGATGGTAAGATGTCCTTATTGTACCATATTAGTAAAATATAGCTGTCTTTTATTGAAAAATGTGTTCAAGAAAACACAGCGACAGGGGTTTTGCACAGGATATAATAACTAATTCTTAGTTTCACTCTGCTAACAGAAGAAAATTAAACTGAAAAAGTGCGTGGATCTATGTTTTATGGTGTGTCTACGTGTTTGTGTTGCGTGTGTCCGTGTATGTTTGTCCATCTATTCTATTGTGTGTCTATTTACAACTAATACCATTAAACCTCGAAACCTGGTTCAATGAACATTACAAGATGACATTGCAATCTCAGCACCAGTGAGTGTTGTGTCTGCCTTTATGTGTGCACATATTTGTTTGTGTTTCCGTATGTGTGTCTGTGTGGTTATGGGCATGTGTGCTTCTGGGGTTTCTCAGATAGGATAATGCACAGCATGATAATGTTTCTTATACATAATAATTCTCCTGACAATCACAGAGTTCCATGGTTAATGTCACATGGGTTGGAGAGGATAGATTTGGGGAAAGGCATCACAGTGGTAATGTCACTGGACTAGTAATTTAAAACCTAAGACTAATATTCTGGTTTGAATCACATCATGTCAGATGGTGAAATCCAAATTCAATAAAAAACCTGTAATTAAAAGCTAGTGGTGACCATGTAACAATCATTATGCCAGGTATATCCTGACCCACCACCAGGACAGACTCATCAGAGGTGATGGAAGAATAGCATACATTCAGGAGGGTGTTGTCCTGGAGGTTCGCAAAATTTGACTCTGGTTGCCATGAATTGCGAAATGGGTATGGAAACAAGCATTGAGGATGACACAGTCTGCCCTGAAGAGAGAATATAATATTGGAACCCGTGAGGGTATGCACTTTGGCAGGGAGAACAGAGGAGCTAAATATTATTAAAATGGTGAAAGACTATGGAAAACTGCAGCACAGAGGGATTTGGATCTCCTCTGGCATAAATCACAAACGGCTGGCAAACAAGTTTAGCTGGTAATAGGAAAGGAAAATGGAATGTTGGCCTTTATTTCAAAGGGAATGCAATAAAAATAGGGAAGTCTTACTAAAACTATACAAGGCACATCTTGAATATTTTGAACAGTGCTTGTCTCCTTGTCTAAGGAAAGTCATATTGACATCTGAGGCAGTACAGAGCCATTCACTAGATTGATCTTGGGCATGAAGAGATTTTCTTATAAGAGGTGGATTATGTTGGGACTGTACTAACTGGAGTTTAAAAGAGTGAGAGAGGACCTTATTGAAATGTACAGCATTCTTCGGGGGCTTGATGGGATAGATGTCGAGAGGTGTTTTCCCCTTGTGGGAAACTCTAGGACCAGAGGGCATAATCTCAGAGTCAGAGGTCACCCATATGAGACAGCAATGAGGAGAAGATTTTTTTCTCTCAGAAATAGCTAATCTGTGGAACTTGGTCTGCAGAGGTGGTAGTGGCTGTATCATTATGGCTGAAAAAGACATTTTTTTTAATAATTAAGGGAATCAAGGGTTCTAGGGGAAAAAGCAAGGTGTGGAGCTGAGGATTATCAGATCAGCCATAACCTTATTCAATACCATCAAGTGGATTTGATGGGCTGAATGATCCACTTCCACTCCTACATCTTATGGTCTTTTGAAATATTTTCTTCAAACTCTGGATTTTTTTTTAAAGCAGTGCTATATATTTAAAACATTTATTGAAGATCAATTTTTCATTGGTTTGTATATTCTGTTGGGTTAGCCAAGCACAAGATCGAGCAGTGAGGATGAGACAACCACCATTGGTATAAGACCACAAGAGCTATTTCTGAACTCGCCATCTACACCAGAGAAGCCACACAAGTGGATTCAGCCCATATCACCATCAACACCAGAGGAAAAAAGGTGGCACCACACGCGAACTACTCAGGTGGATCTTATACCTATCAATGTGACTGGTATGGTTTATTCCCTTTTCCTGTTTGTTAGGCTCACACTGTTGGCTGGGAGACAATCAAAGAGAGCCAGAACTGAAAGGCAGGGTTGATCACTGAATTGAGGACAAGGTTAGTCAGTGCGGAGTGGAGAAGGGAGTCAAGGTCGTTGGGGTGACAGCAACTGCCTTTCCTGCTCAGGGAATGGAATGGAATCTCCATGTTAGATGGCATTGCCCACCACAGCCAATGGGCCAAAGGGAAGCCACTCCTGGAACTTCCCACTGCCCCACCAGCAAAATGTGATCATTCAGCAGCCAGCTGACCTGGGCCTTACTCACTGATTTATTGCTAATTATCCTTTTACTGAAGCAGCTGGATTTAGTCTGTCTTCCACAACTATTTGTTTACATTTCATATTTCAGTACAAACTCCAGACTGTGACTTCCCTTTCCTAAACAGTTCCCCTCACTGGGGAATACCAAACTTTTTTTTGTTGAAATACCTATCACCAATTTATACCCCAAATAATCAAAAAATACCCACTGCCTCCTGGGGAAGTGTAATCAAAGTAAATGATACAAAAGGAAGAAAACCAGGGAGGGAACTCAATCAAAATGATATTGGAGGGGGAGCTAATGCAATTTAAAAGCTTAAAGGGCGAATACCGGCATTTTTTAAACAAAACCACCAAATCACAAATTTGGTGATCTCTTTTTATTTAAATTATTCACATAACTCTCCACCTTGCAAGATGGATGGATGTTGAACCTCAATCATTGAGTTAAAAATTAAATGTCAGGTGGCCATAGTCTTCTGGACCATAGGGCTGCTCTCTCATTACAGAGAGACAGCTGGCGATGTTTTAATTTGAAGTTCACCATGCCTCAGGTGAGGGGAGAGGTTGAGAAGGAGCATCCTTCATAGTTACCTCAATCAGTGTTAAAATAGAGGTTGAGAGAAAGTGAGGACTGCAGATGCTGGAGAGTCAGAGTCGAAAGATGCTGGAAAAGTGCAGCAGGTCAGGCAGCATTCGAGGAGTAGGAGAGTCCACATTTCGGGCATAAGCCCTTCATCAGGAATGTAGGGGTGGGGTGTGGGGGGCAGGGGCCTGAATGATAAATAGGAGGATGGGACTGGTGGGAAGGTAGCTGCGAAGGTGATAGGTAGATGCAGGTGGAGGGTAATGGTGATAGGGTGGAGCAGATAGGTAGGAAAGAAGATGGGCAGGTGGGACAGTTTAAGAGGGGGGTGCTGAATTAAAGGTTTGGATCTGGGATGAGATGGGTGGAAGGGAGATAAGGAAACTATTGAATTTGATGTTGATGTCATGTGGTTGGACGGTCCCAAGGTGGAAGGTGAGGCATCAAAGGGCTAGGATTTGGCGGTGGAGGACGCCCAGGAGATCTCATCTACTGTGTCCGCTGCTCTCGCTGTTGTCTCATGTACAGTGGGGAGACAGGACACCAACTCACAGAATGTTTCAGAGAACATCTCTGGGAACCATGCTCCAAACAACCCCACCACTCTGTGGCCAACCACTTCAATTCCCCTTCCCAATCCGCTCAGGACATGCAAGTCCTGGGCTGTCTCCACTGCCAAATCCAAGCTGTCTGACAACTGGAGAAAGAATGTCTCACCTTCTGTCTTGGGTCCCTCCAACCACACGGCATCAATGTCGGCTTCGGTTTCCTTATTTCCCCTCACCCTACCTCATCCCAGATCCAACCCCCCAACTTGGCACCACTCTCTTGAACTGTCCTACCTGTCCATCTTCCTTCCCATCTATTTGTTCCACCCTCCCCTCTAACCTATCACCATCACCCCCTACCGCATCTACCTATCACCTTCCCAGCTACCTTCAGCCTCCACCCCCATGTCCCAACCCTCCTATTTATCTCTCAGCCCCTTCTCTCCACCCCCCAACCTTCCTGATGAAGGGCTTATGCCTGAAACATCGATTCTCCTGCTCCTCGGGTGCTGCCTGACCTTCTGTGCTTTTCCAGCACCATACCTTTCAATTGAAATAGTGGTTGATAGATTTCTGAATACCAAAGCTGTTAGGGGTTACGGGGAAATTATGGGATGAAGGCTTTAAAGCGAATGATCAACTATGAGAATATTGGATGGCAGCGGTGGTTCAATGGACTATATATAAGTTATATACTCCTGTAAGTTATATACCCCCATGTTCCTAAATCTAACGGCTGGGAAACCCTGACAGCTTTCCTGTTCTGTACCTACCTCTGAATGTTAATGACGTAGAGTGCTATACTTTGTGAAAACTGAATCCTTATCAAGCATTAACAAACTCCCCTGGAAAAATAACATGTTGGTATTTACTGCACATGAAGCATTCACTCAAAGAGATGCAGGGACACTTTAAGCACACAGACCTGTGAATCAGTCAATTCCTTTCGAAACAATAAGGGAGAAATGAAGAATGGGGAATGACGCTGAAGACAGGTACAACTCGATTGGAAAAATTAAAGGTTTTGGGAAAGATTTATTTGTTTTTACCTTTCTTTACCAGGGGAGACCCTTGAGCGACACGCAAACACACACCAATCTTTGTTTAACACAGAGACTGCAATGAACCCAAAGAGTATGCTGAGGAGGAGACGGACAGTCACTGGCTTGCACGAGTCTAATCAGCCTCAACAAGGTGAGTACCCTCTCTGATCAAATCCTTGGGACTGTTGCTGCATTTCAGCGTATTAAGCAGCTGAGAGAATCAATACCTGTCAAGCTGAATTAGTGAATAATTGTTGAGTGCTGCTGGTTACCCTCCCCACTTCATTGCAGTGCCAAGTTGTATAGTGATTGTTAACCTTATCTGGATTTCAGTGATGCAATCCCCATTTCTGTTCATTTTCAGTCCCAGTAGCGAAACTTGACCTAAATATTATGGGAGGGAATATCACATGCCGCCATTATTTTGCTGTTGATTTTCTCAGCTATTCAGCTGTAGAGAGAGTTCCTGCCTTACTCTGGCCTTCAGCTTGGTTTCATCAGTATATCTGCTGTTCCAGATGTTTATATTAGATTCCCTACAGTGTGGAAACAGGCCCTTCAGCCCAACCAGTCCACACTGACCCTCCGAAGAGTAACCCACCCAGACCCATTCCCCCCTGACTAATGCACCTAACATTATGGGCAATTGAGCATGGCCAATTCGCCTGACCTGCACATCTTTGGACTGTGGGAGGAAACTGGAGCACCCGGAAGAAACCCACGCAGACACGGGGAGAATGTGCAAACTCCACACAGACAGTCACCCGAGGCTGGAATTGAACCTGGGACCCTGGTGCTGTGAGGCAGCAGTGCTAACCACTGAGCCACTGAGGCATGACTAAGACTAGAGGGCCCAAGTTTAGGTTGTGGAATAAATAGTTTACAGAGAATCTGAAACAAAGACATTTTCACCCAGAATGTGGTAGAAATATGGAATGCGCTGCCTGAAAGAATGGTTGAGGCAAATAATCTTACAGCAATTAAGAAGCATTTAGACAAGCATTTAAAAATGCCAGGGCAGAGTAGGCTATGGGCCAAGTAAATTGGATTAGCTTGTTGTTTGTTTGGCATAGACTGGGTGAGCCGAAGGGCCTTTTGCTCTGCTTTATGACCTGATGAGTCGAAGAGCAGCTCAGAGGGTTTATCTGTTCATTAATAATTGCCTGAAATATTAGCTTAACTCAGTGACAAGACATTCACTATTTGTCAGCAGTACCTACTTGTATTAGCAATGGATGCAATTAATATCTATTATCAAATATATCCTGTATTCTTCTAGCACACATCAGCTTAAATCTTACACTCCATATATTTTCAGTACTTATCATTGCAAGAGTTTCAGATTAGATGAGATACTTTGTGTCAGAATAAAGAGTATCTGTAGCTCAATAATAACTGTGAGAAAGTGAGGACTGCAGATCCTGGAGATCAGAGTTGAAAAGTGTGGTGCTGGAAAAACTCAGCAGGTCAGGCAGCATCTGGCTAAATAATAACTATCAGTTTACCATCACATGAGGAGAAATCCCAATTAATGTTTAATTCCCTTCTGTAACGTTTATTTTTTTTCAAAAAGGCATTAGGTTATTCACTTTCAATGGTTAAACGTCCATTCTGATACAATGAAAACTCATTAAGCAATCTAATATGAACTTCAACAAAGAAAGGCAATAACAAAAACAAATAATGTATGAAAATGTGTTGCTACATCAGCCCAATACATTGTTTTTATGCATTGTTTCTTAATTCCTTGTTTTTCTCTTAATTTCTCTTATTCCTTAATCTTAACTGTCCCAGATGTAAGCATTCAGAAGTCCTCCAACATCTGTGAAATGTTCATTCACAATTTCAAAAGACATAAAGCAAAATGTAGACTACAAATTATCAGTTTAGCCTTTTAACCTTCCTACACACAATCATTCTGAATTTAGGTTCAGGATTATTCTTTTCTTTAAAAAGTGTGGGATGAGCATATTAGGTAGTGACTGACTCACGTTATCACCCTCCAGTTAGCTCATGAAGAGTGGAGCAGTGAGGGAGCTTTAGATGGTTTCTCTGTGAATCGCTGGCCTTGACACTGGCATCCCAGACAGGCCAGCAGTTTCTGGCAAAGACAGTCCAGCAGTTTGAGTCCACTACAGTTCATAGGTTGAGACCTATCTCTTGGGAATCCAGCAGCGAGAATATTCTTCTCACAAGGTGGGGGTCTCAAGGAGTGGGTAGTCAGGAGGTTTGCACAAGAATAATCAAATCCCTAAAGCGCAGAAGCAGGCCATTCAGCCCATCAATCCACACTGACCCTTCAAAGAAAATCCCGCCCAGACCCTCCCCTTATCTTATCCCTGCATTTACCATAGCCAATCTACCTAACTGGCACATCTTTGGACTGTGGGAGGAAATCAGAGCACCTCAAAGAAACCCACACAGACCAATGATGGAATCAAACCTGAGTCCCTGATGCTGTGAGGCAGGAGTGCCAACCACTGAGCCACAGTGTGTCCTAAAAAGTGGGGAGGAGGGGCTGGATTTCAGAAGCAGGACAGCGATAACAGGACAGGCCGGTCAACACCATTTCCCAGTCAGTAAAGCAGCTATCATTTCTTGCTCACCAAGTGGTCAGGGAGGTGTCAAGTGGAGGCCTTTCAGTGGCCATAAGTTGACTGGTCAAAGGATTTCATTGATAATATGTCAGGAAATTCACACATCAATTTTCTCATCCATAATTAATTAGTTAGCTGGTGAGAAAAGATTGAGTTTCTTTCCAGGCTAACTCCCCCTCTTTGCCCTACTTACTACTTGCAGAGAGAGGAAATGTCATGTGCTCGGACAGTCCTTATATCCGATTGTGTCATTGTTTGCCATCTAGTGGATATAGACCTGTATTACTTGTGTTCAGGAATCCAGTCATGATCCTGCAAACAGGTTCAACAAAAGCAATAGGTCAATGTAACTTTCTGTTAAATTGCGTAAACATAACCAAAACTGAAAATGAGTACCAATTGGATCTCAACTCATTTGTGTTTAGTGGGTATTTCTTCATGTAGTTTTTAACAACATTATGCACATGACCTGATATAATATCTTGAGGCAATCCCCAGAAGAATAAGACAACACTGACAGTATGGCAATGGAGATATTAGTATGAATTATATTAAAGGTTAATCAAAGAGCCGAATTCTAAGAGACAAATTAGATGTTTGGGGAGATAGGAAATGTATGGAGGAATTCGAGAGCTTAACTCCTGGATAACTGAAGTACAATTATCAGTGTCAGGGTGAAGAAAGTGGAGGATGCATAAAAGGCCAGAGTTGGAAAAACTCCACGTTCTCCTAAGATGATTAGAGAGATGGGGTAATGTTGAAGTAGTACAGGATGTTGGTGAGGTCGCTTTTGGAAAGATGTAAATGAATTGCAGAATAAAAACGAGGACTGCAGATGCTGGAAACCAGAGTCTGGAAAAGCACAGCAGGTCAGGCAGCATCTGAGGAGCAGGAAAATCGACATTTCGGGCAAAAGCCCTTCATCAGGAATAGAGGCAGGGTGCCTGCAGAGTGGAGAGATAAATGAGAGGGGTGGGGGGTGGGGTGAAAGTAGCATAAAGTACAGTAGGTGAGTGGGGATGGGGATGGAGGTGATATGTCAGAGAGGAGGGTGGGGGAAGGTAGCAAAGAATACAATCGGTGAATAGGGGTGGGAATAAGGTGATAGGTCAGAGAGGAGAGTGGAGTGGATAGGTGGAAAGGAAGATAGGCAGGTAGGACAGGTCATGAGGTCGGTGCTGAGCTGGAAGGTTGAAACTGAGGTGCGGTGGGGAAAGGGGAAATGAGGAAACTGGTGAAATCCACAATGATGCCATGGGGTTGAAGTGTTCCAAGGCGGAAGATGAGGTGTTCTTTCTCCAGGCGTCGGGTGGTGAGGGAGCGGTGGTGGAGGAGACCCATGACCTGCATGTCCTCGGCAGAGTGGGAAGGGGAGTTGGAAATGTTGGGCCACAGGGTAGTGGGGTTGATTGGTGTTGGTGTTCCAGAAATGTTCCCTAAAACGCTCTGCTAGGAGGCGTCCAGCCTCCCCAATGTAGAGGAGACTGCATCGAGAGCAAGGATACAATAAATGATATTGGTGAATGTGCAGGTAAAACTTTGATGGATGTGGAAGGCTCCTTTGAGGTCTTGGATGGAGGTGAGGGAGGAGGTGTGGATGCAGGCTTTGCAATTCCCGCGGTGGCAGGGGAGGGTGCCAGGAAGGGAGGGTGGGTTATTGGGGGGGCATGGACCTAACCAGGTAGTCATGGAGGGAACGGTTTTTGTGGAAGGTGGAAAGGGGTGGGGAGGGAAATATATCCCTGGTGTTGAAGTCCATTTGGAGGTGGCGGAAATGTCGTCGGATGATGTGGTCTATGCGAAGGTTGGTGGGGTGGAAGGTGAGAACCAGGGGGGTTTTGTCCTTGTTACGGTTGGAGGGATGGGGTTTGAGGGCAGAGGCGTGGGATGTGGACGCCATGCGTTGGAGGGCATCTTTAACCACGTGGAAAGGGAAATTGCGGTCTCTAAAGAAGGAGGCCACCTGGTGTGTTCTGTGGTGGAACTGGTCCTCCTGGGAGCAGATACGGTGGAGGAATTGGGAATATGCGATGGCATTTTTGCAGGAGGTAGGGTGGGAAGTGGTGTAATCCAGGTAGCTGTGGGAGTCGGTGGGTTTGTAAAAGATGTCAGTGTCAAGTTGGTCGTCATTAATGGAGATAGAGAGGTCCAGGAAGGGGAGGGAGGTGTCAGAGATGTTCCATGTGAATTCCACCCAACCATAAATTCACCTGGACCATCTCTGACACCTCCCTCCCCTTCCTGGACCTCTCCATCTCCATTAATGACGACCAACTTGACACTGACATCTTTTACAAATCCACCAACTCCCACAGCTACCTGAATCACACCTCTTCCCATCCTCCCTCCTGCAAAAATGCCATCTCGTATTCCCAATTTCTCCGCCTCCGCCGTATCTGCTCCCAGGAGGACCAGTTCCACCACAGAATACACCAGGTGGCCTCCTTCTTTCGAGACCACAATTTCCTTTCCCACGTGGTTAAAGATGCCCTCCAACGCATTGCGTCCACATCCTGCACCTCCGCCCTCAAACCCCACCGCTCCAACCGTAACAAGGACAAAACCCCCCGATGCTCACCTTCCACCCTACCAACCTTCGCATAGACCACATCATCCGACGACATTTCCGCCACCTCCAAATGGACCCCACCCCCAGGGATATATTTCCCTCCCCACCCCTTTCCGCTTTGCGCAAAGACCATTCCCTCCTTGACTACCTGGTCAGGTCCATGCCCCCCCAACAACCCACCCTCCCGTCCTGGCACCCTCCCCTGCCACTGCAGGAATTGTAAAACCTGCGCCCACACCTCCTCCCTCATCTCCATCCAAGACCCCAAAGGAGCCTTCCACATCCATCAAAGTATTACCTGCACATCCACCAATATCATTTATTGTATCCGTTGCTCCTGTTGCGGTCTCCTCTACATTGGGGAGGCTGGACGCCTCCAAGCAGAGCGCTGTAGGGAACATCTCCGGAACACCAACACCAATCAACCCTGTGGCCCAACATTTCAACTCCCCCTCTCACTCTGCCGAGGACAAACAGGTCCTGGGCCTCCTTCACCGCCACTCCCTCACCACCTGACGCCTGAAGGAAGAATGCCTCATCCGCCGCCTCGGAACACTTCAACCCCAGGGCATCAATGTGGACTTCACCAGTTTCCTCATTTCCCCTTCCCCCACCTCACCCCAGTTCCAACCTTCCAGCTCAGCACTGTCCCCATGACCTGTCCTACCTGCCTACCTTCCTTTCCACCTATCCACTTCACCCTCCTCTCTGACCTATCACCTTCATTCCCACCCCTATTCACCCATTGTACTCTTTGTTACCTTCCCCCACCCTCCTCTCAGACCTATCACCTCCGTCCCCACCCCCATTCACTCTATGATACTTTCTCCCCATCCCCATCCCCCTCTCATTTATCTCTCCACTCTGCAGGCACCCTGCCTCTATTCCTGATGAAGGGCTTTTGCCCGAAACGTCGATTTTCCTGCTCCTCAGATGCTGCCTGACCTGCTGTGCTTTTCCAGCACCACTCTAATCTAGACTCTGTAAATGAATTGCAGATGATTCAGAAAAGATGTTGCCAGGAATGGAGAATTTGAGTGCGAAGGATAGACTGGGACTTTTTTCACTGGAGCAGAAGAGGTTGCGGGGTGATTTTTTTTGTAGGGGTTTATAAAATCATGAGAGATGCAGGTAAGGTGAATAGCAAAGGTCTTTTCCCCAAGATGGGTGTGTTCAAAACTTTGGGGGCTTATTTTTAAGGTGGGAAGAGAAAGATTTAAAAGGGACTTGAGGTGCAAGTTTTTCGCACAGAGTGGCTTGTGTGTGAAATGAACTGGCAGAGGTGGTAGTAGATGCAGGTACAATTACAACATTTAAAAGACATTTGGATATATACATGAATAGGAAAGATTTAGAGGGATATGGGCCAAACACAGGCAAGTGGGGCTAATTTAGTTTGCGTAACTTGGTCAGCATGGACGAGTTGGACTGCGTGGTCTGTTTCTGTACTGTATGATTCTAGAACTCTATCAGGCCATGGAGGGATTTGACCAGTTGGATCAGAATTAGATAATCAAAATGTTAATGGATCAAGTGGCATTATAGGTCAGCATAACAGGAATAATTAACAAATGGAACTTGACACAAGTTAGACTATGAGCAGCAGAGTTTAGATGATTGTGAGAATCTGATTGGAATGGTTTATATGTAACATTGTAGCAAAAAATGAATGTGAATTTAGGAAACCACAGGACTTTAAATAGGAATAAGATTGAGGCTGGAGTTTGAACAGACAGTAAATTTAACTAAACAAAATCTAACAAACAGTAAATCTTACAATAGTTGAGGTCTCTTATCTCCGATCATTCGGTATACCTCACACAAAAGGGTATTTTTGTATGTCTGCTACAGCAGTGAGTACCTGCACATCTCTGACAACTCGATTGGATCCTGTCTTCATCTGGTGATAACACGTCAAGATATACCAAAATGCCTCACTGGATATTAACCAGAAGCAACAAAAAAAATTGAGAAAATTGTCAGATGAGATTGTAGCTCAAAGATTGGTGTGGTAAAAGTGGGTTCCAGCACATGACACACTGGCACCAATACTGGGGAAAGTGGAAAGTTGGGATAGTTTACATTTGAACCATTCTGGCAAACTACATAATTGGGGAACTAGAAAGGGTTTTACAACTAAATAATAGAGGCAAGCAACAAATTTGATGAGATATGATATATCAAAGTCCAGAGACGAGGCAAGAGAATGATGACTTAATATAGGGAATGAAGAGCAAATAGTTCCAGTAAGGGGTAGTGATCTTAAATTAACAGCTAAGACTAAAGATTGCAAAACTAGTTAAAGGACAAAAGTAGAGGCTCTGTATCTGCATACATGTAAGATTAGAAACTAGATACATAAATTGATAGTAAAAATACAAGTAAAGAAGTATGGTCTGATAACCATTAAAGAAACATGGCTGCAGAATGACTAGAGATGAGCTGCATATTGAGAAACACAAAACATTTAAGAAGAATGGGAAGTGAAGAAAAGGTACTATGGGGGAGAGGGCAGGAGAAGGGGGAGCTCTCTATTGATTGGAGGCAATCATCTCAGCTCCACTCTATCTCTGCAGGGGTTCCTCAGGATGACCTAGTTCCTCAGTGACCTGGGCCCAATCTTCTTCAGCTGCTTTCTTGATGACCTTCCCTCTGCTCCAAAATTATAGATGGGGATGTTTGCCAGTGATTAATCATTGTTCAGCAGTACTCACAACTCCTTAATTGGTGAAGCAGTTCAAGTCCAAATGCAGCAAGACCTGGACAATATCCAGTCAACTAACATTTGCGCCACACAAATGCCAGGCAATGACTGTTTTCAATAAGAGACTGTTTAACCACTGCCCCTTGACATTCAATCTTCAATAAAAGACAGGTTAACTACTGCCCCTTGACATTTAATGTGTTCCAATCACTGAATGCTCCACTGCCAACATTCGGGGGGTTATTATTGATCAGAAACTGGCCCCAGATACCAGAATTCCCTCCCTAATCCTGTCTGCTTCTTTTTCCTCCTTTAAGACACTTTTTAAAACTTACCTATTCTAATATTTCTTTACATGATTTAAGGTCAATCTTTATCTACTAATGTACCTGATGTCAATTTACAGCATTGAAAGTACTATATAAATTGACTGAATGTTGTTAACGAGACTATGGATTGGGGAGGTGAAACTACACTTTAATTACAGCCAGTAGACTGTGTTCTCTGGGGGTTACTGTGTTTGGAATGTTACTTTGCTGTAACAACATAGGGAAAACCTAGTGAGTGAAAAACCTGGCTCTGTGACACAACTGGCGTTGGTGCTACAGCAGTCTAAGCTTGTCCTAGTGGGCAAGCAGCTCTCTTAGTCACATATGCCCCATGCTGGGAAGGACTGCAAATGGCAATGCTCTTGCTATACCAGAAATGTTCCAATTGCTCAGGTTATGACTACAAACAGCCACTGTAGCTGATTTAATGCAGTTTGGAAGCTTGGGCCACACAGGCCAAATAAACACATTCACTTGTAATGCACCAAAGAGCGACACACCTCTCCCACCCAATCTCCACCACCAGTAGCATTACTTAAATGGGCAAGCCCCAAGCATGAACAATGGTTTACAGTAATATTTACTGTTGCACATTTTCTGGATGTATTACGGAATACTGCTGGAAATGTTGCGGTGATATCTTGGATTTGCAAAGGAAGTGTTGCTGCATTCTCAAAGCGAGACCAGAGGATTTGGTGATCAGTCCACATAAAGGTTGCAGCTATGGGTATTGGGGTACTGCAGGGTTTGTAGCCCGACATGGAGATGAAGCAGAGGCATTGGAGAAAGGATGCTGTGCATGAGGGGAGAAGAGGCATGGGAAAGGATTGTGGGAGTGGATAAAGTTTGGAACTTCACAGCGATTTCAAAGGAAAAGTTTATAATGTTTTCATTTACTCCTGGTGAGACCTCATCAGGAGTACTAGGCACAGTATTGGTCACCTTGTTTATGGAAGGAGGTAAACAAATTGGAGGCTCTTAAGAAAAAGTTCACTAGAGTATTATCTCACATTGACGGCTGTCTAATGAAAAATGTTTGAACAGGTTAGACTTGTATCTATAGGAGTTTAAAAGAGGGCATTTGATTGAAACATTTAAAACTCTGAGAGATCTTAACAGGATCGATGTCAAGAAGATAAGAGAATAAACAGCTGTTTAGATGTCATAGTCGGCCATTTAAAAATTGTGGACCTTTGGAACTCTCTCCCTGAAACTGAGGTGGAATCAAAGTGCTTGAGGCAGAGGTAGGTAGATAGATTCTTATTAAGCATGGGTTTGAAAGATGAGCAGGGATAGATGGGATTATGGATTCGAAGTTAAGATTAGGTCAGCCATGATCTTATTGAATGATGGAGCAGGCTGGAGGGGGTGAATGGTTTGCATGTTCCTGTTTTTTTAACTAATTAGGCTGCAACTTTCTCCAGCAAGTTAATTATTATTCAGCTAACAGTATCAACCAGTCACAACACATTTACAACAGTGTAACTGTGTGTTGTAGATAAATCACCATTACCACAAATAAAACCTTCAGTTACAAAGTGCAAATTAAGCTAGTTACTCTTCATTTATTATGCAGCTTTCGAATGCATCTCCTTATAAATATTCAAACAAATATTTTTAAATCAAAGGATCAGCATCGTCAACATTCACATGTGCTTCTTATAGAGAATTTACATGTGTTGAAGGCTATATTTCAATTCTTTCTGTCATATGGGAGTACTGGCAAGAGTTATGTAGATTGAAGAATATGAGCTGTTCTAGGAATTAATGTTCTTTCATTTGTATACAGTGATCATTAGATCAATTCTTTTCCTCATTCCAGGCCTTTCAACAGAATGTTCTACATCTCCTCACACACTAACGGCTGCAGAGGCACCTCAGCGTCTCTTTAATTTTGATGAAGATCTTAGTGTTACCAATGGGAAAAGGGATTCAGCCAGCAATGTGAAAACAGGGCAGTCTTTTCCCACAATGCTCAGGAAGGTACAGAGTGATCTGGGTCAAATAACCAACCCAAGTCTATCTCAATCTTCAGGGAATATCACATTCACAATGAACAATGCACAGACGAGGCACACATCTCTAAGTGATCATAGTTTCTCTTCACTTAACTCTTCTTGGGATCAAATAAGAGGAATTAGTTTTTCTTCTTCCTGGAATAACTCAAATGACATAAAGCCACCAAACTCTGTGTCAACAGAAGCTATGCATGCTGACGGATGTGCTCTGGAAACATTCAGTCAAACTTATTGCAATGGCCAGCCTCTCAAGCAGCATGCAATTTGTTCCTCAACTCAAAAGCAGCTGTTGCCTCATGCTAACACATCGAGTCCAGGAGACCGATGTCATTGCTCAGACAACCGGATGGAGGATCATCATCATTCATCCAGCGGAGCTTGCAATGGCAGTACATCAACGTGTGCTCCTCAAATTTCAGATGTGGCTTTATCTGTATCACTTCAGTGCTTGAAACATTCTTCACCATGTGATTCAGAACTATCATTAAATGCTGGCTCCCATTCAGAATGCAATGTGCCATTATCAACCTTTTTGCCAAGGGAAGATCAAGCACAAAACAGCCGAAGTAATGCTTTTGACTCTTTCACATCAGCTAGGGGAGAAACAGCAACAAGGACTCCAAACCTTAAGGATATAAGGTCTAATCATGAACGAATTATCATTTACACAACCAATGACCCAGACGAAGAAACAAACTCAAATCTGGAACTACAAGGTCATTCTGATACAAGTACTTGCAAGTTCCGGGAGAGGTCATTGTCAACTCCAACAGATTCTGGATCATGCTGTTCATCAGATGCAGTCAGAAGTTATGACTCCAAGTGTTATGATCACACCCGACGACATAGTGAAAATTACATCATGCGTTATCCAAGTGCCAGCTCAGAAGAAAGCCAAAGTACTGAGAATGTCTCTGTGATAACAGATCAGGAAGAGTCACAAAAATCAAGAGCTCGGTCAAGAAGTATCTCCCTGAAAAAGCCAAAGAAGAAGCCTATTCCACCAGTGCGCAGTGTTTCTCTAAAGAAATACGAAGTTAGCCCTAAACTCAAAGAAATTGCACCAAGCATCTCACCTGAAGAGATTAGGCCTATAAAGCTCTTTCTCCATCCAGAGAAGCAAATCAATCAAAGTGAATCAATAGACAGCAACGAATCGAGTGGTTTTGTATCAGATGCACGTTCTAGTTCTGCTACACCCACACTGAGAGATGGAGAACCCATACGGTACCCAGAGCATTGGTTTCTAAATGATTGGAAATCCAATGATCCGTACAGATCATTATCAAACTCTAGTACTGCTACGGGTATAACAGTAATTGAATGTGCAAAGTCACGTGGTAGTTCTGAATCCTTAACATCTCCATTTATTTCGAGGGCTACAACACCATCCCAATTGTCTGTGGAGGTTGAATCTAAAATGACATCTCCAGGGAAGCTTCCTGGTCTGATGTCACCATCTAGTGGTTACTCAAGCCAGCCAGAAACTCCAACATCTGCTTTCCCTATGTCTGTTTATCAAGGCCATATCGTGCAACCAGTTGGCAAACCAAAGCCCAAGGTGCCAGAGCGGAAATCTTCATTGCAGCCAACTTCTCCTAATGAGAAGAGCCCAAGGTCAAAACATGTTTTTGACCTACCCATAACTCCACCTCCTCATTTGGATCTATCTGGGCTTAAGCTACCTTTTAAAGGCAAATCCAAAGCCAGCAGACGACACTCTGATTCTTCAAATAGTACGAAACTTAGCCAGAAGCATAGCCCCAATCAACCTTCTATGCCAATCATAACACAGACTGTTTTAGAGTCAGTACGCCTTCGCTCAGTCAGCAGATCAGAAACAGAGGATAATTCAAAAATTTTAATTTCACCACAAAAAATCCACACCGAGTCCTCTGAACTACCTGAGAAAAAGGTCCGTCCGCCTGTTCCTGGAAAGCCACCCATGTCAAAGAGGCCTTCAAGTATTGTACTGAAGGTTTCTCCCACGGAGCACCCAACTCACATCACTTCACCGCCTTCAGAGGCAACTTCCAAAAGAGGTTTTGTCACAGTCTTTAGAAAAGTTGGGGTAAAGAGACAGGAGTCTATTGAAAGTGCAACAAGTCAGAAACCACCTTTGGCATCACCCAAAACTACGTGTCCACAATCAAACATTCTGCAAAGTAACTATATGGACACAAAACAAACAAGAGAAATACCAGCCACCACCGATGAGAGTCCAGGGGAAAGTTTCGCAGCCCTAACCAGGAGCTCCACTCAGTATACTGAGAAGAAGAAGACTCCTCCACCTGTCCCTAAGAAACCAAATGTGCTGATTGTACCAACAAATACAGCACACATACTCGTAGTCACAGAGCGCCCAGGGTGGAGTCCGCAACGCAGTCCAGCTGCTACTCCAGATTCCAACAGTGCCAATGTCTCACTTTCCCAAGTTGTATATGAAAGAGATTTGGAAGTGTCTGACATGAATGTATCACATGATTGGAAAACTGCTCCAAGTGCTGAGAATATACCATGTACTAGCGTTCATTCTGGGGACAGCAGGAAGAAACAATACAACGATGGATTTGGCCTGTGCCAAAATATAATGTCGAGCACTGCTCCAGGGCAGAATCCCACAGGTATGTGAAATGTCAGTGCAGAAGTTGAATTTTTTATGAATTTAAAAGCACATATTCTGTTTCTAGGTGCCAATGCCACAATCTGGTTGACTGGTGATTGAATATTAAATTTTCACTCCACTGAACTCCATTGAGATCACATTATGATGTGGTGTCTGGTCAGTAGGAACCATTGGTGTGTTAAGCACCAAAATTAATCAGCTGGGTTATGTACTTAAATCATCATTTTACAATAGAAACATTGCTATGCCAAGTTGTACCATCTACTGCATGGACACATGCAATTAAAGTTTAATGTAAGTTCTCTGTTAGAGGACAGTAATGGGTCAGCTCCGCCCTCCACAGTTCCAATTTCCTTATGGACATGAAGTAGTACTGACCTGTAAGGATGATGTGTATGTGGAGAACCACATATTATCATCTTCATTGATCCACCTCATAAATCATCATTCACACCTCGACTAGCACCAGGGTCATAGAATGCTATCATTTGTTTGTTCTTTTTCATTAAATATTGTCTGTCACAGCCTTGTACCTTCTGTCCATATCAAATGCAGTCAGAATTTCTGTCATCCTATTTGGCATTCCTCTCTAATTCTCCTCATCTCCTTACATTTCACTGACTTACAATTCTTAAAATGCACCAAGCAAAAATTTGTGGCTGAAAGTAGGGAATGGGTGACCTGCAATTTAAAATAATGCAAGTAGCATGCTTCTAGTTGAATCTTTCTAAAATCTACTGTGAAATATTTCTATTTTGTTTTAGTGTGTTTGATGTTCATTTTAACTCATTCACAAGTTAATGGAGGCTAATGGTGCTCCTGTTTACTCTCATTATTCCACTGGCATAGGATGGTGGAAAAACAGGGAAATGTTTGATTGGGTACCTGTCTGTTTGTTCAATAAGGAAAATGAGAAATGGAAACCAGGGAATTTAAAACCTGTTTAGCCTCACATCTTTAATTGGGGAATTACTAGAGTCTGTCATTAAAGACAGGGTGAACATCTTGAAAATATTCAGTTGATTGGAAACTTTGTAAAAGATAGCTTATGCCTGACAACCTGTTATTTAAAAATGTGACTAGAGTAATGCTCAGGGGAATGATATCTCAATGGACTCCAAAATAGGAGTAGAAGAAAGTAAGGACTGCAAATGCTGGAGATCAGAGTTAAAGAGTGTGGTGCTGAAAAAGCACAGCAGGTCAGGCAGCATCTGAGGAGTAGGAGAGTCGACGTTTCGGGCACAAGCTCTTCATCAGAAAGCTCAAAGAATCGACTCTCCTGCTCCTCGGATGCTGCCTGACTGGCTGTGCTTTTCAAGCACCACACTTTTTGACTCCAAAAAAGAAGTTCCCCCATTAAGCACACTTAGCTAAAGATGAAGGTTGAAGCTAAAATTGAAGGGACATTATTGACCTGGCTAGGAAATTGATTAGGTGGCTGGAGTAAAAGAGAAGGGATAATTGATATTCTAATTGTCAGAATGGCCTAGATAATAGGATATAAATACACGTTTCCAAATGGACTGATGACACAAGGATAAATAATATTGTAAACAATCTCAATAGAAGGACAAAATTACAGAGATATCAATAGGTTAAGTGAATGGACAAAACTGTGGCAAATGGCTTTCAATTTGAGCAAATGTGAAATCATCCACCCTGGACATAAAAAAAAGACAGAATCTGATTATTCTAGAGTCAAAAGCTGGAGCTCCAAAGGCACTTGTAGGTTCAGATATGTATATCATTAAATGTCATGGAAACATGCTAAAAATAGTCAAAAAGGCAAATGCAATTCTGGCATTTTAAATCTATAGAATGAGACGGTAGTGTCAGAAGATGAATCTTCATGACAGCTCATCTTAATTAGCAATACATCTTCCAGGTTTGCTGCCACCATCACCTTTCCGGATAGGCATTTACAAAGTCTCCTTGTCTAGTGTGGCAAAGTAAAATGACCTGCTAGTCTAAGGTGAAGAACGTCTTGCCTTAATTAGGAGGTAGTTTATTGCATGATAACAACTAGGAACGAGTTACATTGGTCTAATAGGTATTGAGAAAGTGCCGGAGAGCAGAGTCAAAATGTGTGGTGCTGTAAATGCATAGTAGTTCAGGCAATATCTGAGGAACAGGAGAATCAACGTTTCAGGCATAAACCCTTCATTAGGAATGTGGGGGATGTGGTGGGATGGGGGGGTGGGGGGAGCATAATGGGGAAGGGAGCTGAGAGATAAATGGGGGGGTGGGGTGGCTGGGGGGTCGTAGCTGGGAAGGCGATCGGTAGATGCAGATGGAAGGTGATGGTGGTTCCCGGAACATTGATTCTCTTGCTCCGTTAGTGCTGCCTGACCTGCTCTGCTTTTCCAGAGTCACACTTTTCGACTCTGATAGATATTGAGGTTGTTTTTATAGTCTCAGGTTCAATGTTAGATCTTTACTACTTCGAGGTCCAAAGCAGTTCTCGTAGTTAACTCCATATGACGTCATATTGGGTGGTGCCTAATGCACAATTCAGCATTAACTCTTTCAGAACCTTATGCCATTATGCAACAGGTAGTATTCATGCTTCAGCTGGATGAAGCCCTGTTCAAACTACACCTAAAATACTTTGAGCAACTCTGTGCATCTTCCTAAAGGATAAATTGGCCTTAGAACAATGTATAGCTGAGATTTATCAAATGATACCTGGATTCCAATTGTTAAATTATATGGCAAGTTTACACAATCTAAAATATAATCCCCATGATTTCGAAGGTTAAGGGTAGTATGATTGAACCTTTCAAGATATTAAGGGAAACAATAAAGTAATTATGGAGAAAAGTTGTATCCACTGTTTGAATGGTCTAGAACTTAAGGTTATAGTCTAAAAATTAGAAGTGTTCGTCCGGGAATAAAATTTTTTAAAAATTTCTTCATTGGACAGCCAATTATAAATTCCAAAATTGGCCAATAAAAATATATTAATTTCAAAGATATTAAGGGATATGAAGCTAAACATGTGTATCGAGTTAAGTCAGAGGTTAGCCATGATCTCATTGAATGGCAAAACTACCTTGAAGTAGGAACCTTGAACAGGCCTACTCCTGTTCCTATTTTCACATTTCTGCACTGTTAGCAGATTTCCCTGTAATAACTATCCAAGAAAAACTGTTAGACCAGCAACAGATTCTAGCCAAAGTAATCTTTAAACCAACGGTATTTACATTGCTTAATATCAGTATTACACTTTATATAACTACAATATTTTAGATGATACAATGAGATGCAAAGAACACAATCTGGATCCCGAGAGATCACTTTCAGCCCTCCAGCTGCCTGTGTATTGTGAAGTTCCTGACAGTAATACAATCTGGTTCGCAGGCAAGCAATGACTAACTCCAATCTCCAGGCTATCCACACAAATGCATAATTCCTGGCCACCGATGTACATTCTGACTTTTAAGTGAAAAATATCTTTTTAAACCACACCGCGTTTTAGTTTGCTTTTACTCAGAATAATGCACTTAGAAATGTATTAGATGATTACAACGATCATTTTACAAAAGGAGAATTTCTTGAAAAATTTATTCACTTTTTAGTTGAAAAATTTCCCAACTTGTGCCAACCAACTCTGGATTGAAAACCAAGAGCATTGTTTCCACTGGATTATCTAGAAAGGGGTTTCTGAGTAAGAAGCCAACTGTTTAGAACTAAGATGAGGAGAAATTTCTTCCCTCAATTATAAATCTTATGAACTCTCTATTCAAGTGGGCAATGAAGGTATCTTCATTGAATATATTTAAAGATTTATACTTTTCAACTTTAGACAGATTTTAATCTCTCAGCAATTGAAGTGATAGAGGGAACAGGCAGAACTGTGAAAGTACATGTGTAGAAGATCATCTCTGATCATAAATCATGGTGGAGCAGGCTCTTTGGTCTATATGAGCTTCCCTTCCTATTTCTTATGTTCTCCGGGCATGTTTGTTGATGCCATTTATTGAGTAATTTCAACACATTCTAAATGACAACCAAACCAAACATCCTGCATCAACTGGAAAGCTCCTGCTCAATACAGGCTGGAATATTCATCTTACGTTTTTCATTATAAGCAGTTTAGTAATGTTGGAGATTAGTATTCATAGCCAACAATATTCGACCACAAACAACAGCAAATTTATAAGCAATGACGTCTTGTCATTGCAGTCCAGAGTATCTCTGATGAACGCCATAATAAACATAAAGGAAGAGCAAAACATTGCTGAACTCAAGTGGAGTTGGCAATGTCAAAGGACAATGCTGAAAATATTTCAATGGACTTTCAGACTCAGCAAAAGGTCAGATGGACAATTGAACACGTGGGAGTGGTATGCTGCCCCATTTGCAACAGCTTTAAGGTGCATTTCATTAGCTAAACTAAGATGTGCTGAGCACAGTGGTTGTGAACCGTTAGGAGTTGAATGAGTGAACAGGAAACATTGTGTTAACTTACAAATGTTCACTAACTCCTAGAACTGGAGAGACTAGAAGGAAAAAAACTCTAAATAAATTCTGGTCTCCCTCCTATAGGAAGGATGTTGTAAAACTTGAAAGGGTTCAGAAAATATTTACAAAGGTGTTGCCAGGGTTGGAGGGTTTGAGCTATAGGGAAAGGTTGAATAGGCTGGGGCTGTTTTCCCTGGAGTATTAGAGGCTGAGGGGTGATGTTTACAGAGGTTTATAAAATCATGAGGGGCATGGATAGGGTAAATAGACAAGGTCTTTTTCCTGGGATGGGGGAGTCCTGAAGTAGAGGGCATAGGTTTAGGGAAAGAGGGAAAAGACTTAAAAGATACCTCAAGGGCAACTTTTTCACGCAGAGGGTGAGTGAATGCAATGAGCTGCCAGAGGAAGTGGTGGAGGCTAGTACAACTATAACATTTAAAAAGCATCTGGATGGGTACATTAATAGGAAGGGTTTAGAGGAAAGTGGTCACGTGCTGGCAAATGTGACTAGATTAATTTAGAATATCTAGTCAGCATGGACAAGTTGGACTGAAGGGTCTGTTTCCATGCTGTACATCTCTATGACTGTATGTTATCCACAAAAATGTTTAGCATAAAGATTAGAACATTTACTGTTCAAGGAGTTGTTTAATATAATACTTAATGCAAATAATTGCATAATATTACTGTTGTGTTCATTTGTTTATCTATTGTTCAATAAAGTTGGAACCTCAGTGCAACAGTGCACATTGAGTTACAAGCGTTACTTTTGCAAGATGGTTACAATTAACATCCAGTTGATGTGGATACAGTTTAGACATGATTAGTTGGTATACATACCTTTTATTTGATCTCTTCTGCCTCTCTGAAGACAGATTAATTTGCCCATGTAAATTTGGATTCCAGGGACTGAGTTTTGGAATTAACCATTGACAATTGAAAATGTTACTTTATTTGAAATCTAGGATCGCTCAATACAACTCAATTCTGTGTTGTTATCTTTAGACATTTCCTTGAATCCAGCTGCTAAACAGAAAAGTCCCACAGGTACACAGAGTGGAGACATTGTAGTGGAGGATGACGATGATGTGTTTATATCCTCAGGTACCCAACGTTCCACTGAAGATCTCTTCACTGTTATTCACAGGTATGAGAGATGATAAAGCTGATTTCTAGTATGTCAGCAAACATGTTGGAGCAAATAGTGATGATTAATTCAATCAATCTAAGGTTTCTGCTCATCTTTCTCCAAAGTTATCACAGAATATCAAGAGGCCCATAGCAAATCCTCAGCGTTAATGCCATAAATCATTCTTAACAAATTAATTATACTTGTCATGGACAGATATTGCAATTTATTATGGTGGTATTCTAATTAACTGCAGTGCCCTGAGAGTGAAAAATAAAACAAATATCTCAATGAGGACTTTATTAAAAGTCCTTGCTTCACTCTTCCAGCACAGACAGTTGAAGCAGTTCTGTGCCCAATGGGAAGCTTAATTCTGTAAGGGCATTGAAGAATCAAAACATAATTATTTTAAACTAAATTAAGCACTTAGCATTCTTATATCGTTTAGCATCATTCTGCTGAACTGTTATATTCTAAAAAAAAATAGTTCAGGAGGGTGAGTCTCCTTGGATTTCTCTGTTCTTTATCCTTGGAGATAGTTGTAGCTTCATTGTTAACACTTTATCTCCATCTCTGTTAATTAGTCTTTCTCAGTCCAAGATTTTGCTCTAATGGCCAGTCCATTTCCATAACCTATATTTGCCTATTTGAACAGAGTTCCTCTGAAATGATTTGAACTCAGCTTGCTAGAACCTTATTTTATTATTTTTCTATAGGTCAAAGAGGAAAGTGCTAGGATGGAAGGAGCCTGGAGAAGCATTCAATGTCAGGCATGTGGCTGTTTCACCTGTTAAACCACCTACGACACCTCCCAGCAGTGGACTCAAGGTTTCCCCCTCAGCGAGTGGGAATGGGATCAAAGTCAGCACCAGCAATGAGAACTTTAAGGCCTTATTACAAAAGAAGGGCAGCAAGCCTGCGTCTGGTACACGCATGTCTGCAGCTGAGCTCCTGAAAAGCACCAACCCTCTTGCGAGAAGGATTGCAACGGAATTTACACAGGAGTCGGAAAGGTGCCAGCCCATACTGGATCCTGTGTCTTCTGAAGATACTTCTAAGTGTTAGAGCTCTACCAATTTACCAAGAGAAAGGAGAGAGGATCAATGTCAAGCTGTCTTATTGAATGTAAATTTTTAATTTTTGCTCTATCCATGGAGCCATTATACTGGTCCAAGGAAAGAGGAAGCTTTGCACAAACCTGTGAATGCAAACTCAAGTGATGATGTGTTCTTCATTTGGAAATTTACAGAATGTCAAAATTTAAGTGACATTTTTATTTCAACCAATCTTTTGGATCAAGAACTCTGAGGAAGTTTGTCATTGTAAAGTGGAGAATATGGCATGGCCTAATTGATTTGAATTAGTTTTAGTTAGACTGGAAAAGCCTGGAGCTTTGGAAAAAATGTATAGCAGACAATCTACATTCCAGCCTGTCAGTCTAAGTGTACTAAGGCCTTATTGGGAATTGACAATTTAAAATTTCCTTGGGCTATACTATGAGCAAAAATGCTTAAGTTCTGATTGTAAATTTAACAAAGAACTCCAGTGATTATAGTTTATCAATGTTAATCAGTCCAGCAGTAAATTGAATCTGTGGGAATTTTTTTTTAAAAGAGTTTTCGGAGTCTGAAAACTCCAATATGACAAGAAACTTTGGAAGAAAATGACACGTTTAGTGTCATGCTTCAGCTTCTCACTGCCATTTGGTCCAAATTTGTTCTGTGAGTCTCAACCCACAGTGAAGATTCAGGAAAGGAGAAACTCTCTCTTTTTAAAATTGCAAAATACCTGGCTTCATTCTACGACTGAGAGACTATGCCCACGTGTACCGAGGTTCGTGGACTCTACGTTGTCTTTCCCTGCAGCTTCCCTCGAAAGAAAGCCATGGAAACAGGAAGAAAGGCAAAATTCAGGGTCCAGGAATTTATTGCTGAGGTCTTGAAAATGGATAGTAATATGATGTTTTTGGCTATTTGCTTAAGAAGCAGTTGTTTGCCTGATCTGTAATGTTTATTGGAATAGTGCCTCCTATTAAGTTGTTAATTTTATCAATATACTGTAATCTGTATTATGGCATTGATATATAAGAGTTATTTCAAAGTCTTTTGATTGTACATCAAAGGTAAACCTTTGAATTTGAAAGCTTTTAAAAGGCCTTGGTGTTGCCTTTACCATGATATATAGCAATGATCTGAATGTAGAAACCCTGGAAGGTTTAAGCCTTGGTTTGAGGGGGTCAGTGGTTCCCACTGGTTCTAATCATACATACAATTCAAATATTTCAGAAAGTCTTAGTCCATGTGTTTCTTTTATATTTCCTTTTGCTCGTTAGATAAACAATCTCTATGAAAAGTGAACCGCAAGTCAAAAAATTCTCATGTTAGATCAAGAGCTACACCTAGACTCATGCCAGTCCTTCGTAGAACAGTACCTCTCCACCCACTGCCAGTGATAGCTGCCTTCTGCTGATAGCCTGTGAGCCAACTGCCAGTAATAAGCTCTCTGAAACCATGGCCAGTGATGTGCCTGAGCCCACAGGCAGTGCTGTGCTTTCTTCAACACATACCCCAGAGAAAATAAAAAATCATATTTGGAAATAAACATACTGGTCATACGGGACTTCCATTTTGAGATAAACAAGCCAAGTTAGACCATTGTCTCAGCCCAAGTTTAACCATTTTATTTTCTCTGGGAAAGCCAGTTTTGGGCTCCACTCTGCTGAAAGCCAGTGCTGTGTTTTTGGCACCTCCAAATTAGAACGGTGCCCATCCTAGTCCTTGGGCCAGAGTTATGGTTATTGTAGTGCACCTTTTCTCAATAAAATAACAAGGTGGTATGCATCTGTGGTTTTGCCGCTTATCACCTTATGCCTTTGTCTTTATCCCAATCCAAATTAGTAATCTTACTATCTCGACACTGAGCCACTGCTTTGTTTATTCCTTTCGAGAACCACAGTTATAGCCATTCCAGATCCCTGAACCAGGTCTGTGCACAATGACTCCTCAATCTTTGGCAGTAACTTCATATTTGGCACAGGAGATAGAATCATTAACCTACATGTCCTGCAGGTAATTAGAAATATTAATAGTATAATTAGGTTAACAGAGTTTGTTAAATTTTATTTTGCTCTAACCACTGAGGACAAGCTGGATATCACTATCCCAACCATTGGAGAACACCTTAGCATACCTCCCAGTCCCTGTCTAAGTTTCAAATTTATCTCAGGGTACTCTGTGTCAGGAGGAAATTATAAACTTAAGGAAATAATGGAGTTAAATACCTCCGATTAGTTAAAGTATATTAGTAATGGAAAAACTCTGTCTTCATAATTTGCACAGGGTAGTTTATTATCTGAGTGAGTTAAACCTTTTCAGTTCATTGATTGAAGCTTTCTGTAAATAGTCATATTTTTATTTTATCTTATTCTTGAATGTATGAGATTCCCTCTGCCCACCTCAAGTGTCAAACATTGAAAGCATCACCATTTCTTCACATGAGTGCGCTAATGGTGTCACATCATGGTGGGGCTGAGCAAATGCACCTTGTTATAAAAGGCATGTTCCACCATGTCAGAATGCAGTGAGCATTTGTCCTGTGAATAGTAAGAGATGAGTGCACTTAATTCAGGAGGACTCCGTGGCTTTGTTTCTGTGATGTCTTGCACTTAAATATTTGAAATGAATTGTGCGCTTTAAAAGTGTCTCAGGAAATTGGGAATGATCTATAGTTATTTTTTCATATATTAGAAAATGCATTTGCCTCCCCCATAGCTTGGTGTGATATATATATATATATATATACATATATATATATTAACTGTATAATCTTTTGGGACAATCATTAAAAAAAATGAAGCAAATTTTATTTCAAGGTTGTTTTTCTTTCTCAGATGCCTTTCCACTTCCTGAAAATATACCGTAACCAAGGTTTGTTAAAGTTTTGAATCTGTTCTGAGGCAGATATTAGTTTCAACTGAGTTAAGAAATTCTCTTAAGTTTAGAAATTTTATTTAATGGCATTTAAATTTGCTTTCCCTATTTTGTAAGGGTGTTGTTTCAGGAACAGAGTTCCACAGGCATCAGCATCTTTCTGGTACTTTGACAACGTAGCTGTTCATCACATTTGAAAGTAAACAGTGAGTATGAGAAGGCCTGTTTGAGGGATCACAATTAAACTTGACCTTAACCAAACACACACTCTTAGAACATAGAACATAGAAAAGTACAGCACAGAACAGGCCCTTCAGCCCACAGTGTTGTGCCGAGGATCAATCCTAATCTAAAATAAAATAACCTAACTTATGCACCCCTTAGTTCACTGCTGTCCATGTGCATGTCCAGCAATCACTTAAATGTCCCTAATAACTTCGCTTCCACCACCACAGCTGGCAACGCATTCCATGCATTCTCAACTCTCTATGTAAAGAACCTACCTCTAATATCACCTCTATACTTTCCTCCTAACATGTTAAAATTATGACCCCACATGGCAGTCAATCCTGCCATGGGGAAAGGTCTCTGGCTATTGACTCTATCCATGCCTCTCATTACCTTATACACCTTGATCAGGTCACCTCTCTTCCTCCTCCTCTCCAGAGAGAAAAGTCCGAGCTTAGTCAACCTCTCTTCATAAGGCAAGCCCTCCAGTCGAGGCAGCATCCTGGTAAACCTTCTTTGCACCCTCTCCAAAGCCTCCGTAACTTTCCTATAAAAGGGCAACCAGAACTGGACACAGTATTCCAAGTGTGGGCTCACCAGGGTCTTGTGGAGCTGCAGCAAAACCTTGCGGCTTTTAAACTCATTCCCCCTGTTAATGAAAGCCAAAATACCATGTGCTTTCTTCACAACCTTATCCACTTATGCACATGATTTAGGGATTTATGCACTTGAACACCAAGATCCCGCTGTTCGATTATACTGCCAAGAATCTGTCTTTAATCCTATATTCAGTATTCATGTTTGACCTTCCAAAATGCATCACTTTGCATTTAACCAGGTTGAACTCCACCTGCCATTTCTCAGCCCTGCTCTGCATACTGTCAACATCTTGCTGCAGCCTACAATAGCCGTCAATACTATCAATGGCAGCTCCAATCTTTGTGTCATCTGCAAATTTACTAACCCACTCTTCAAACCTCCTCATCCAAGTCATTTATAAAAACTACAGAGCAGAGGCCCAAGAACAGAACCCTGCGGGACACCACTCACCACTGACCTCCAGGCAGAATACATTCCACCTACAACCACTCTCTGCCTTTTGTCAGCCAACCAATCCTGAATCCAGAGAGCCAAATCTCCCTGTATCCGTACTTTCTGACTTTATGAATAAGCCTACCATGAGGAACCTTATCAAATGCCTTGCTGAAGTCCATATACACCACATCCACTGCCTGACTTTCGTTAACCTATCTTGTCATCTCCTCAAGGAACTCAATAAGATTTGTGAGGCATGACCTGCCTCTCCCAAAGCCATGCTGACCACTTTTAATCACGCTCTGCTTTTCCAAATAGTCATAAATCCTATCCCTCAGAATTCTTTCCAAAAGCTTGCAGACCACAAACGTAAGACTGACTGGTCTGTAATTCCAGGGATTTCCCTATTACCCTTCTTGAAAAGAGGAACAACATTTGCATCCTTCCAATCCTTCATTACGACCCCCGTGGAGAGTAAGGAAGCAAAGATCTTTGCCAGTGGCTTAGCAACCTCCTTTCTCACTTCTTGGAGCAACCTAGGATAAATCTGGTCTGGCACTGGAGACTTATAAATCTTAATGTTTGCCAAAATTTCCAGCACATCAGCTTCCTCAATCTTGATCTGTTCAAGCCTGTTTCCTGGCTCCTCAAAGTTCCCAGTCACAAGGTCCCATTCCTTAGTGAAAACCGAAGCAAAAAATTCATTTAGGGCTCCCCTTATCTGCTCAGACTTCACACCCAAGTTCCCTATGCTATCCCTGACTGGCCCTACCTTCTCCCTGATCATTCTCTTATTCCTCACGTATGAGTAAAATGCCTTTGGGTTCTCCCTAACTCTTCCTGCCAAGCCTTTTTCGTGCCAACTTCTGGTACTCCTCAGTCCATTTTTGATTTCCTTTCTAGTAAGCCTGTAATTCTCTATAGCTGTGCTAGATCCTTGCTTCCTCCACCTTACATAAGCTGCCTTCTTCCTGTTGACGAGAAGCTCCTCTGTTCTCATCATCCAAGGCTCCTTAATCTTACCACTTCTTGCCTGTCTCAGAGGAACAAATTTATGCATCACTTGCAACAACTGCTCCTTAAACAATTTCCACATGTATATTGTGCCCTTTCTTTGGAACAATTGGTCCCAATCTGTACTTCCCAACTCCTGTCTGATAGTGTCATAATTTCCTTTTCCCCAATTAAATATCTCCCCATGGTAACTGCTCCTTTTCCTCCCCAAGGCTATGGTAAATGTGAGGCAGTTGTGGTCACTGTCACCAAAGTGTTCTCCCACCATGAGATTTGACACTTGTCCTGGCTCATTGCCGAACACCAAATCCAAAATGGCCTCTTCACTCATCAGCCTGTCTACATACTGAGTAAGGAAACCCTCCTGAACACACCTGAGAAAAACGGCTCTATCCAAACCATCTGCACTAAGGATGTTCCAGTCAATATTGGGAAAGTTGAAGTCACTTATAACAGCAACTCTGTTACATCGTCATTTTTCCAAACTCTGCCGGCCTATGAGTTCTTCAATCTCTCTACTGCTATTAGGGGGTCTCTAGAAAACCCCCAATGAGGTGGCTGCTCCCATGCCGTTCCTAACTTCCACCCATACTGACTCAGTAGACAACCTTCATTTCTGTAGCTGTGACGTACTCTCTGATTAGCAATGCTACACACCCTCCTCTTCCCCCACCACCGCCCTTCCTCCACCTCCCACCACCACCCCCCCCCCCCCCCCCCCCCCAAGGTCTTTTTAAATGTTCTAAACCCTGGAACATCTAGAACTATTCCTGCCCTGTGAAACCCACGTCTCCATTATAGTCCCATTTACCGATCCATGCTTTAAGTTTGACACTCTTATTTCTGACACTCCTTTCGTGAAAGCAGACACACTTTAACCAATCTCTTTGTTTCATCACATGAAAAACCTCCCTGATACATTCACTACATCCTGTCACTGCCCCATCTACAACTACCTCCCTCTCAGATATGTAGCTCTAGTTCCCACCCCCCTGCCAAACTGATTTAAACCCTCCTGGACCATACAAACAAATCTCCTACCCTCCCTCTGTGCCCCTCCAGTTCAGGTGCAACCTGTCCTTCATGTACAGGTCCAACCTTCCCCAGAAGGCATCCCAATGATCTAGCTATCTGAAGCCCTCCCTCCTGCACCAGCCTTGCAGCCACATGTAAAGCTGCCTTCGCTCACTGTTCCTCATCTCACTATCTTGTGGCACCGGTCGCAAACCTGAGATCACTACTCTATTCATCCTGCTCTGCAGCTTCCAACCTAACTCTCTGTGGTCAGTTTTCAGATCCTCAATCCCTTTCCTGGCTATGTCACTGGTGCCAACATGTATCACGATTTCTGGCTACTCGCCCTCCCCATCAGAATCTTGTAAACCCGATCAGCAACATCTCAGACCCTGACACCAGAGGGGCAACATACCTTCCGGGAGTCCCATTCCTGACCACTAAATCTCCTGTCAATCCATCTAACTATTGAGTCCCCTACCACTAGCACTTTTTTATTCTCCCCCTTTCCCTTCTGAGCCTCAGTGCCAGAGTCCTGACAACTATGGCTTTCCCCTGGTAGGCTGTCCCCACCAGAAATATTTAAAACGCTATAATTATTGCCGAGGGGAACTGCCACAGGGGATCCCTGCTCTGTCTGTCGGTTCCCTTGCCTCCCCTGACTGTAACCCAGCTATTATAACTGTTATAACTTCCTGGGTAGAGTATCATAAATTGAGTCTTACTGTTCCTTGAGCCATTGTAAATTATAATGTTTTATAGTGTATTTTTTAAGGTATGTACATTGCACAAACTTACCTGACTTTCAGGCCAAGGTTGATAGAAAGCATTGCCTAAACAACATTTTTTGAGTAATTAAATTATAGATTCCCCTGCTCCTTGGATGCTGCCTGACCTGCTGCGCTTTTCCAGCAACACATTTTTCAGCTCTGATCTCCAGCATCTGCAGTCCTCACTTACTCCTATAAAATATAACACTACCAGCTAAAACTTTAATCTCCCTCTAAACATCCCATTACACACACAAACACAGACAAAAAGGGAAAATAGATTATTGGTAGAGCTAACAAAAAACAGACTGCAAAGTCAGTTCAGTGGTCTTTGTTTCCTGAGTCCAGCGTTGAGATGATCTTAGGAGCAAATTATTGCAGATGCTGGAATCTGTACTGAAAAAAAAACAAATGCTGGAAATCACAGTGGGTAATGCAGCGTCTGTGGAGAGAGAGCAAGCTAATGTTTTGAGTCTGGATGACTCTTCCTACTTTTGCTATACAAGCCCTTTAGTGTTCAACTGTCTTTCTCTGGAAGCTTCCAGTGGTTTGGAAGAAGTACAGAGTGACGAATTCAGTTGGAAATATGTCTCTATTGTCAATTCAAATGGCACACCTCTCAACAACAGCTTCAGGAATTTCAAACTGAGTTTAATTGTAGAGAACAGGCAGCTTCTGTCGAGGAGAACTACAACACACCCTTCTGTGTCTTTCTTTCTCTGTGTATCTGTCTCTGTCTCTAACTTGTTTCTTGTTCCAACCTGCTCTATTTGCTGAGGACCAGTCATTTTCACTTATACACAGATCCTCAGCTCTACACATTGAAATAACTCATAACCGCAGAACAGAGTTCACAATAGGTATTGAATTCCTTGCTGTGAAATTAATTCACCATCTTAGTCAATTCCTGTTTTTGTAAACTGTTCTTTCTCTTTGTTTTTCACAGTTTTTAAGGACACAAAAATAAAAAGATACAGTTCCGACAACACATACATACACTTATCAACAGGGTCTATTGCTTAGTAATCTCAAGAAAAAGTAACATTCCTTGCTGATTTTTAACTTGTCTCCCCAGTGTGAGGAGACTAATGCCGATTGTAACAAATTTAAGGTATAGCACATGGAATAAATCTAATACCTTCTTGATGTATATGACTACATACAATATTATTCATTTATCCTCTGATCTGTCAGGTGAACCTCTTGATAAAAATAAAATATTTTCTCCCTGTATTCTCTGCTACTTTCTACAGGACGTGCCACCAAGCCTGTATGATTGGGGTATTCTTGTGTTTCTAGTAATACAATTTATAGCTGCTTGGAAATATCTGTGACAGTGCAAATCTTTGATGACTAAATGTCTTGTTTCTTCTCATTATCAATGTATGGAATTTTGCAATCTAATGTGCAAAGTCATACAACAATTTGCTTTTTTAATAACCAGATACAAAATATAAACCAACCTTAACTTGTTTCATGATTATTTGAGGTGAGACACAAACTGGAAAGAGTTTCTTTGCTGCTGGTCACAATTTTCATGTAACACTCTTCTTAAAAATCAACCTCATTCTTCCATTTCATAGATATCATTGGTGCCCAGAGACAATTTGACCTATCATGTCACTAGATTAGATCTTCTTGAAGTTCTATTCAAGAAAATTGCTCTAAAAGCTGAATTAGTGCTTTGCAAATGGAACTATAGCTAAGTTAGATTATGTTGCTGATTGTAGATATATCTATCTTTATAATATTAAGGAATATATAATGATTCAATAGAAACCCCTTCTCCTTATGGTTCCTCTCACCCAGCAGTGACTGCCATAAAACTTCAATTGCATCTATGTCTTAGAAGAGATTCATTAGCACCAAATGATAGCTGTAATGGTGATTTCAAACATTTTTGTGAGGTTGTATATATGCTGGCACGGTGGCTTAGTGGCTAGCACTGATGCCCCGCATGCTAGGAACCTGGTTCGATTACAGTCTTGGGTGACTGTCCTGTGTGGAGTTTGCATGTTCTCCCTGTGCCTATGTAGGTTTCCTCCTACAGTCCAAAGACATGCAGGTTATGTGGATTGGCCATACTAAGTGGGGAATTATGGGGATAGGATCTGGATAGTATGCTTTTCAGAGGAATAGTATGCTACATCAAGTGGTGTAGACTTGATGGGCACTGTAGGAATTCCATATTTCTCTTTCAAAATTTCTGGTCCTTAACTATTCAGGACTTTATATTGCAATAGGGAGGGCAAATGAGTGGAAGTCAGGGTTGTCATTTGTCGATTTTTATCACTTTTTATTCAAGTCATTGATGAATTTGCACCAGTATCAAAACTTAAAACATGGCCATTCTAATCTTTAAGATAATAAATTGAGACAATTGAAATTGCATCCTTGCAACTGGAGACAATGTGGACCTTTGAGATTATGTTAAACCTTTGAAAGATCAATTCAGTTAGTCCTATCTGTTTGCTGTTCCCATAGCCTGCAAAATTTCAATTTCAAGTGTGTGCGTGTGTATAAAATTTGTGTCGATCCAGTGGACAAATGTGCTGTGTGCCTCCCAAATGGTAGCCTTATTTGTTAGCTTGGCCTATTTATTATCTGCTTGGCAATTTTCTGAAGGTAGATGAGAATTTCAAATGTTATTGTCCCAACTGGTATTAATACCAGACGAGTCACATCCCACAGTGAAACATGGCTTGATGGACCACAAATTTTACTTTTGCAATTTGTTTACCATGATGGCCAGTCATTATATTTACAAGATACTGCTGTTGTATTTTTAACAGAGAAACCAAAACATTTATTACAGAATAGGAAAATAAATTGTTATACTATATAGAAATTACTTGAAACATTCTCACCAGAAATATTAAAAATACCAATTCAAAACTTTCACTCTCAACAACAACCTTTCAGAGATTCAAAACTTAGTGAAGAATCACCATGTTGGCATTTGAAAATTCCTTGTTCAGTCGGCATGACAATAATTAGTATCTTTTCAGCAAACTACCGCATTCAAAAATTATTTCTTTAATTAATGTCTCTTCTTGAGACATTTAAACAAACAGCTAACACAGCTGACATATTTCATCAAATGGGTTCCTTTAGCTCTTTTTCACAGCCTTCTGCTTCTGTAGATTTTTTTAAATTGACATTAAACCACTCAGGATGTCTTTCCTTCTGCCCTGACCTTTTTGGAGACTGCTAAACTGTACTGCCTCTGCTGCAGGCCTTTTTCTCTCTGAAAAACTCCTCTCTCTCCCTCTCTCTCTCTGAAAGAAACCTGCATGGTCTCTGATCTTCTAGATGGTTCTGTCTCTGTAAAATAATATGATTCTGTCTCTCTCTCTCTCTCTGTCATTGCGCCTAGTCAACAGCCCTTTTTGACTCCCTACTAGTCTGAGTACCCAGGCATGGAAGTATTCAACTCCAGGGGTTTAGAAACCTAATTTAAAAGCTTGTTTAAAAATAAACTTCAAGATAACATATCAATCACTCTCAGACTGAAAAATGAAACTATAACCATGTGTCCCTTTTAGATAAATGCATTATAGAAACACAATTCAAATTTAGCGTTATGCATGGGTCTGTCCACTTTAGAACCTGAGTTTCTAAATAATAATAACAGATCACAAAACATCATAATCCATTTGGGCTATTCCCTGTTTTAAAATTATAGATGCAATTAGAGCCTCTGAGAAATGCCCTTCATTGTCGTTAAATAAATTTATTTATTGGGGATTGTTACTTTTACATTCAATTTCATGGTATTAGAACATTTATGGAATATTTGAAACATTGCTGGTGGAGATTTTAGCACATATTTTTAGATAAGTTTGTGAGTGTAAAACTAAAAGGTAACATGTTCTAATTAATAAGATTTAATTGATTTAACTGACTGTTAGGAAGTTTTTTTTGGCTGACGGCTATGATGCAGAAATAAAAGGCTATTAGTTCTGCAGCAAGTATGTAAACACTTCTAAAGCACAGATCTGTATTTCTGGTTGGATTCAGCATTGAGGATTCAGCATTGATTCCAATCATTCTCCGCCTGGTGAAGTGGTTCCAGTTTTCCTTGGAGGATGTACTGTAATATTTGTAGAAGTTGCAATTCAAATGCTTCTGTACGGTGCTTATCAGATGATCTCACTCTATACTAGTAAACTCTGACCTTGAGCCAAAATTGATAATTACTCTTAATTTCAATGAACTTTACATGTATAAGTGTCTCTTTCAAGTAGAACAAATAGCAATAATGAAATATGGGCATCTGGTCTTAATAAAAGTATATTCAAAATATAAGGAAAAGGTAACAGCCACAGGTTGAATGTCTCCTAACGCTTCCTGAAATAATATATGGTAAACAGTTACTTATCCCTTTACAAATTTCACCTGGAAAACTGAGATAAATATTAAACAGTTTATGTATAGAGTTCATTTGGTAGGAATACTTAGCAATGCAAGAAAAAATTATTCAAAAAATATACCTTGATAAGTCTTTTTGACAAAGTTCGTAGAAACCTTTCCGATAAGAATGAACCTCAATCTCTTCCTTCTTCTGTCAATTAATTAGTCAGTCAGCTTTTACCACACAATCTTCCCAAATTCAACATCTCTTGTGAGGTGAACCAAATTACTTTGATCATGTGGGATTCAATTTCTTATTAAAGATTACTGACAAAAATATGACTGTCATTGCCAAAGTTCATGGGTTTTGGGGAATTACAAGAAGGGATTGTTTAATCAATCCTTTGAAGGAATGTGATTGAATCTGTGCCTCCCTCACATGCTGCTCCTAAGTAAATAAGCAGAGCTAACCAGCTTTAGATTGGGGATCATAGTGGTTAGCTGGTGTGATGATGGATCCCACCACTGGAATCTGGCTAGCTCGTGCCTTTTTATACTTGGGCTCCTTGTTAAAATTTAAAAAAGAAACTTTAGCCATCAGCGTTCTAGGTGAACCCAACCTCTGTTGCAAAGGATAATAACCTTAGTGTGGGCAGACATACCAGTGCTAATGCTTTGCTGGGTTCTGATTGTATGCATACAATTGTTAAGACATGGGGTAAAGCCCTCTGCTAATTTAAACCAGCAATGCAAGAAAGATTCACTCCATGCTGTAATCTGTAAACATTTGAGAGGCAAAGAACTATCCCCAAAGTCACTATTTGAAGTAAAACTTTTAAGAACTTTATTCTTTAAATCTTGTTAATTAACGGAAAATATTAATTAACAACTATTTATACCTCCTTTCTCTTAAACCTATCTCTTACCTCCCCCTCTACAATACTGGTCCGGTACAAATCCCGATTATGATTTACAAAAAATAATCACCTTTCAAAACTAATCAGCTTTGCCAAGTGTCCTTTTTAGATTTTCCTCTACAGATTCTATTATAAAGGTGGAGAAGTGTACTGTACCTTTAAGAGAGTGAAAGACTTGCCAAACACACCAAGTGCTGGAAAATTTATGATATAACATTTGGTTCAGAACAGATAGCACTGGCAGAGTTGCTATGAGACAAAAACAAATTTGAATTTAAACAGTTAGTTTAAATTAATTTAATCTTAAAAGCCAAAGACACAATCCAATGCAAAGGGGGTATAAGACTGGGGAGGATTAGACAGTTGAGAGGAGAACTACCAAATTATAAGCATATAAAGACTGCCTGAAAAATAGCTCCCATAAAGGTACCTTTATCGATCAGTAACCTGTGAAGCAGAATCCCCAAGAAGAAGAAACAGGAATACAGAGAAAACTGAAAGCTGCCTGTTTTTTTTTTTTACTTGGGAGTTTTATCAGACTAGTATTATAGAAAGGAAGCTAAAAGATAGGTTAGAGGAAAGAGTTGTAAATAGCCGTTAGTTAATTATTCTCTGTTATATTTTAAGAAATAAAGTTGTTAATTTTTACTTTAACTAGTTCTTGGCCATCCAAATTTTCACAGATTACTGCATAGAATAAATCTTTTCTGTGTTGCTGGGTTAAATTGAGCAGGAGGGTTTACCCTGTGTCGTAACAGTTCAGTGGCTCGGGTCCATGATTTGAACTGGTTTAGACAGATTTGAATAGATTTGGGGGTACGAAAAGTCCCAGCAGATTTAAATACTTTCAGGTTACTGTCCCAGATACTTAAATAAAATGTAGGTGAGACAATTTGTGTAATTTTCGTGACTTGTGGTTGATTAAATTAAAAGTGAGAGAAATGGCTCTGAAAATTGCTCAAGAGGTTCTGGGATTTGAGGATGATTCTCAAATTTGCCAAGAAAATTTAGAAGGAAAGGAAAAGGCCATACTTTTAGAGTTAGCAAATAAGTTTGATTTGGATTTAACCAAGGACAAAGTAAAGCCGAAATTTTCAGAGAGTTACTCAAATATTTAGGTGGATCAGAGAACAGACAAGTGCAGTAGAGGTAGAAAACTTAAAGAAGCTAAGCCAATGGAATAAGTGAAGATAGTAAAGGACACCACACAAAGAGCTGAGGAGCTGCAGGAGAGTGCACAGCCTAGGCAGGGGCTGGGTATGGGGTTAGTACCTGATCTCTACAAAGAATTCACCTCTGTGGGTAAAGTTTACTCAGAAAGAACAGGGGGAAAAGGACAAGTGGAGATACCCAAGGAAGACCAAGAAACTGAGGAGTTAAAACAGAAATATCCTGCTATTTTCCCAGACTGTGTGGTAACGAGATCCCACTATCATAAGTCACAGCATGAAATGAAAAGTAAAGAGAAAGATGAAGGAGTTGAGGTTCAGTTAGCAGACACCCTGCCTGATGTAATGGCGCAGGAAAAAACCTGAACAGGCAGAGGATCAGACACTCTGAAAGGCTAAGGGACTTACAAAAGTAAGACCAGATGATAAAAGATATATATATGGATGCGTACTCTGAAAAGGAGACAGAGAATATTCCGGAGGGTTATTATCTGAAAGATAGAATTCTAAGACGGAAATGGAGACCACAGCAGGTTAGTACAGAGGGGAAATGGGCTGAAGTGCACCAGATTGCGTTGCCAGTAGCCTACAGACAGGAGGTATTATGGATAGGGCATGAACTAACTATAGAAGATCATCTAGGGGTAGGAAAGACTCAGGCTAAGGTACAAGAACACTGTTATTGGCCTGGAATGCACAAGGATGTGGTTAACTTTTGCTGTACATGTCATACGTACCAAATAAAAGGTAAGCCACAGGCGGTAATAAAGCCAACACCTTTGTTGCCAATTCCCACATTTGAAGAACCTTTCACATGGGTTATAATTGATTGTGTAGGTCCCCTCTTGAACCAATACTGGTTAACCACAATGGAGGTGTCTACCAGATTTCTGAAGGCAATTGCATCATGGAGTATCAAGGCAAAAACATGGTAGAGGAGTTAGTAGCTTTCTTCACACAGTATGGGCTACCCAGAGAGATTCAGTCAGACCAAGGGTCACATTTTACTGCTAGGCTGCTTAAGGAGGTTATGGATAGCTTAGGTATACAGCACTTTAAATCCAGTGCATATCATACTGAATCCCAGGGAGCTTTAAAAAGGTGGCATCAGACCTTGAAGACCATCTTGAGAGCATACTATCTGGACTACCCAAATGATTGGGATAAAGGTATCCCATTTGTATTATTTGCCATTGGAGATGCCACAAATGAATCTACTCAATACACTTCAAGTTAAAATTTGAGCATAAAGTGAGAGGCTCTTTAAAATTAATTAAAGAAAATTGACAGGAACAAAGTCAGAGATCTCACACTTGGGTTATGCATCAGAGGTGAGGGAGAAATTAAACCGAATAGTTAGCTAAACAGCATCTAAGGAGGGCTTGATATAGAATGAAGTAGGTGGCAGATAAAAGCTCTGAGACTCGGATGTTTTCCCGAGGGGATGACGTGTTAGTACTGTTACCAGTGATTGGAGATCCCTTCAAAGCCAAGATTGGTGGTCCTATCAAATTGAGAAAAAAGTTGAGTCAGGTGAACTAACTAGTAAAGATGCCAGATAGGAAAAAAAGGTATCGGGTATGTCATGTGCACACGTCGAAACTGTATTACACTAGAGAGAAAGAACTGGAGAAACAGGTTTTAGTTACTGCCCCGCAGAGTGAATCAAATCCAGATGATGTGGATTTTGAGGTGCTTCAAAATAGATTAAAAATGAAGAAGTCCTTGAGGAGTGGAATAGGTTAGTAAGCCAACTGTCTCAGTAGCATAGAATGCAGTTGAAAGATTTGTTACTGCAGCATCAGGACATATGTAAGAATCAGATGGGTAGGACTAATGCTATTGTACATGAATTAGACGTAGAAAATTCTGCTCCAATAACACAACACTCCTATTGGCTTAATCCTTTCAAAGCCAGACAGTTCCAGATGGAGGTGGAGGCCATGCTTAACGAGGACATCATCATCAAACCAAGCCAGAGCAGGTGGAGTTCGCCAATCGTTTTAATTCCCAAACCGGACAGGACTCAAGGATTCTGCATGAATCATCGGAAGGTCAACGCCGTTACAAAATCAGACTCATATCCAATACCTAGATTGCAGGACTATATCAAGAAGGTTGGACAAGCCAGTTACATCACCAAGTTGGACTTAATACATGGATACTGGCAGGTACCTATATCAGATATGGCAAAAGAAATTTCTGCATTTGTAACCCCAAATGGGCTATATCAGTTTAAAGTGATGCCCTTTGGAATGAAGAACACACCACATTCCAAAGACTCATGAACAACGTTGTTACTGGGTTAACAAACTGTACAGTCTATTTGGATGATGTAGTGATGTTTAGTAAGTCCTGGAACGATTACATGGTACAGTTGGCAGAGCTCTTTAACTACAAGAAGCAAAACTGGTGATAAACTAAAATAAGAGTGAATTCGCGAAAACACAGGTGACATTCTTGGACAAAACATCAGTCATGGAAGGTTGACCCCGTCGAACATAAAGACAAGGGCCATCAAGGAATCTCCACGACCAACCTCGAAGAAAGAGGTACTTCGATTCTTAGGACTCAGCAGATTCTATCGGAAGTTTATTCTATACCTCAGCAGTATATTGGCTCCATTAACCGAGTGGCTGAAGAAGAACACAATGTTTCGGTAGACATAACAATGCCAGGAGGCATTTGACCTTTTAAAATCAATATTACTCACCAAACCAGTTTTAGCTGCACCAAACTTTTCAAAACCTTTTAAAGTTGCTATTGATGTTAGTGACATTGGAGTTGGAACTGCACTCCTACAGGAAGGTGAAGATGGGATTGAACTGCCAGTTGGTTACATTTCGAAGAAGATCAACGTCCACTTGAAATACTCACAATCGAAAATGAACTATTGAGTTTGGTACTGGCCTTACAACATTTTAATGTGTATGTCACAAACAATGTGTCGGAGATGACTGTGTACACAGATCATAATCCGCTTACATTCTTAGAACCCTTTAAAGACAAGAATATGAGACTATTTCATTGGAATCTTATGTTACAGACGTTTAATTTACAAATTGTACATGTGGCGGGTCAGAAGAATGTAATCACAGATGCGTTATCACGGATTTAATTGATAGAGTTTAGATGAGATTTGTGTTTATTTAATGTTTTTTATATATATAAGAAGTTAAGGTGAACTTATATTAAAGTTATCTGTATGTTATGGGTAATGTGTTTAAAAACAGAACAAAAATGAAGCCATCTTTTCATCATGATGGTTCACTTTTTCTTAAGGGGTGAGATGTTATGAAAGTGTCGAAGTGTACTGTACCTTTAAGAGAATGAAGGACTTGCCAAGCGCAATTTACAAAGTAACATTTGGTTCAGAACAGATAGTTACTGTGAGACAAAAAACAAATTTGAATTTGGCCAATCAGTTTAAATTATATTCTGAAAATCTCAAATCCCAATCAAGTTTGAATATCGTATATTGACAATCTTTTTTTTTAAAATGTATTTTTATTGAAAAATAGATTTTTCTAATAATACATCAAATGTAAAATAACACAAAGAAAGAACACCAAAAAAGTTTTAAAAATCAATCCGTCCTAATGTACAAATGTATAAATATATATAGAAAAATATATATTAAAAAAGACCCAATTGACTATTTATTTAATTAAATAAATAATAACCAACAACAAACTAATTAATAGCAATAACTCAGCTCAAAGCACTTGTACATTCGCAGTTTCCCCCTCCCTGGATATTGGACTCGAAAAGCACAATCATTACGGCTATATAAAAGTTCTTATTAATGTGGCAGATAAATCTGTGTCCAGGTATTCCAAAAAGGGCCGCTATGTCTTATAGAAATTCTCAGTTTTGTGGTATACCATACTTGTGAGAAAATCCAAAGGGATATGCTCCATGACAATCTTCTGCCAATCCGACAGGCCCGGGGAGTTTTCGGATATTCATAGAGTCATAGAGATGTATAGCATGGAAACAGACCCTTCGGTCCAACCCATCCATGCCAACCCAATCTAGTCCCATCTGCCAGCACCCGGCCCATATCCCTCTAAACCCTTCCTTTTCATATACCCATCAAAATGCCTTTTAAATGTTGCAGATAAGTTTATTTTCAACAATTTCCTGTGACTCCACAACCTTTCCAGAGTCCCAGGATATCACAGTGGTCCTGGTTGGTCAGGTTAAAAGTTCATCCCACTTGTGCTGCAGTGTAGAGCTCTGCAGCACGATCCTCCTAGATCTCTGCCATCTTGGATCCCCCATTATTGACAGTCTTAAAAGCCAATGACACAATCCAATGCTTTGGGGTTATAAGACTATTGAGGATTGGACAATTGAGAGGAGAACTGCCAAGCTACCAGCATCTACAGACTGCCTGAGAAATAGCTCTCTTAAAGGTACTTTTATTGATCAGTAACCCGTGAAGCAGAATCCCCAAGAAAAAGAAAAGAAAACAGAAATACAGAGAAGAACAGAAAGCTGCCTGTTTTTTGAGATAAGAAATTTTGTTTTGCAAATCTTAATTGGGAGTTTTATTGGACTAGTATTATAGAAGGGAAGCTAAAAGATAGGTTAGAAGAATGAGTTGTAAATAGTTGTTATTTAATTATTCACTGTTATACTTTTAAGTAATAAAGTTGTTAATTTTTACTTTAACTAGTACTTACTTAACTAGCCTATTGAATTTTCACAGATTACTGCATAGGATAAATCTTTTCTGTGTTGCTTGGTTAAATTGAGCAGGAGGATTTACCCCATGCCATAATAATTTTCTCTCCAGGTTGGTTTTGATGTCTTTTCTGTGTAAACTCCTTCCTCAGACAGGTACCTCTCAGAGAGCTCTTACTAACAGCCTACATCTGTTGGTCTTCTGGCAGTTCTCTTTGCTACTCTGGCTAACTGTTCAAAATGTCTGATATTTATACCCCAAAATATTGGACCGTTTCATTGTTTTTAATATTATCAAAATATTAAATTCAAACTTGATTGGAGTTTGATATCTTGGGGCATAATTTAAACTGATTGGCTGAATTTGAAATTTGCTTTTGTCTCATAGCAACCTGGCTACTGATAGCTGCTCAACCAAATGTTACATTGTAACCTTGTTAAGAACACTTTGTACAATGTCAAGTAGTTCTGCTAGCTTTTCAACTCTCTTAAATGTACAGTACACCTACATCTTCATAACAAAATGGATATCAGCACTTGCTATGGCTCCGACTCACCAGAACCCTCTCCACTTCCTCTTCCATGTCCCCAACCCTGTCTGCCTCTACTATTGCCAGTTGCCTACTCTGTCAATGACCTTGTAAATGGGAGCATGAGCTGTGTCTACAGAGAACTTATCGTTAAGCACAAGTACCCAGAATATTTAGATCTCCGTTGTTTGCAGACTCTTAATTTGAGTTCTGCTTTGTTTCCAGAGGATTATGCCAAGTTGTGGGACTTACTTTTGTAATCCCTTAATAATCCTTAAATTATGTGTCAGTCAGCTCAAGCAGAACACTCTGCAACTCAAATTGGTCATAGCTGTTTCTAGCCACACCTGTCATCATGGCTCAATGCTCCCCTTTTTTCAGATAAGAGAATGGAATGGATGAAAGTGATGAAAGAAAGAAGTACATTTCATTAAAGAGTTAAAAATTAAGTCTCTAAAAGGCAGAATAAAAGTTTCCTTGCTGTGGCGATCCCTTTCCCATAGTATTTTGTTTCATATTCAAGAACACTACAGAGAGAACTGAAAAGCAGTAGAATCTTTCCTGCAGTGAATCCATCAATACATATGACTTCCACTGTTTTTATATATAGATTATATATGTATATGACATCAATTACATGGAACTTCATGGCAGCATGTCAGAGGATAGCTGTGTACTATATTGGTATTTCTAAATTGCATCCACCCAGCAATTGAAACAATACACTTAGAGACACCTAGAAAGAACAGTAAATGTAGAGGCATCATTTTCTCTCTCTTCAAAGCGTTTAGCATCTGACATTTTGTTCATAAACGTTTCTCCTTTTGAGATCTGCATGAATGATATAGGAGAAAGTATTTCTTGTCTTGTATAGGAATAAGTGAACATTTTTGGAAGATCAGGTTTAACATGTTAAAACTATTACAAGTACCCTTGACCAAATTTTACAAAATAATAATATTAATTATTAATCTACATTTCAGAGATTTCAAATGTCTCTGTTTTATTTAAATTCACATGGGGTGCGGGGTAAGAGGGAGATATTTCTGTTGTGTTTTTACTTTTCTTGTCCACTGGTCTCTCAGGTAACCTCATGCCAGATCCCTGTCACTCGTACTGTAACCAGCCTGCATAGTAAGACATTTATTTTACCTCTGGAGTAAACCAAGCCAGATATGAGGGCATGACAAATTGTGTATGCTGTAATTCCTAAGTCAATTTTGCTTTCTGTTGAACGTATTCTTTCTGGTACGTTTAGCTGCTTTTTGACAAAAGCCAAAGCGGCATAGTAGGTTTGTACTTTTTAGTTCTGAGTTACAATCTGAGTGAATGGTTCTAGGCTAACTTCTGAGAAACACAAAGTAAAATGCTGTCATTAGTTTCACAGGACCTTCAGGAGAAATGATTTGCTAAATCTGTTTAATAGGATGAGAATTAGATATGTAATAAACACAGATAAATTGAATTCAAAAATGTTATTGCATCAATTGCAGAAAAGTCACATTTCTGGCTTAAGTTCTCCTTGAAGAAATGTTCCTTTAAGTAATTTTGTATGTTCCACATGCAGATGGAACAAAACCACCCTGAATTCAGCAATTTTCAACACAGTGCCCGATCTCCCTCTGAAGTTACTAGAGAGCAAAAATCTCTCCCTCATGCAATCAGGATATTGTTCCTATTAAGGCGCATTACAAAAAAGACTTTAACCAGTGCCTAACTCATCCCGCACCTAGCTTGGCAGGATTGTGTGTCATTGAGTCATACAGCATGGAAAGAGATCCTTCAGTCTAACTCATCCATGCCAACCAAATTTCCCAAACTAAACTAGTCCTACACAGTTGCGTTTGGTCCAGGCAATCTTTCCTATTTGTGTATCTGTCTAAATATCTTTTAAATGTTGTAACTGTACCTGCATTGACCACTTCCTCTGGCAGTTTGATCCATATACAAACGACTCTCTGTGTGAAAACATTGCTCCTCAGGTCCCTTTTAAATCTTTCTCCTTTCACTTTAAACATATACCCCCTAGTTTTGAACTCCCCCACCCTAGGGAAAGGACCTTTGCTATTGACCTTATCTGTGCCCCTCATGATGTTTTACGCCTCTGTAAGGTCACCCTTCGATCTCCTATGCTCAAGTGAAAAAAGTCCCAACCTACCGAGCCCCTCCTTATAAACTCAAGCCCTCACATCCCAATTCTCTACATCCAATCCTTATTATAGCTGGGAGCTTTCAATACTTAGCAGAGTGTCTAAAAAGAGATTGTGTTCTTATTACAGAACACAGAACTGCAGAGCACATGAACGGGCCCTTCAGCCTGCCATATCTTTGCCAACCATGATGCCACTCTGAATAAATCCTATCTGCCTATACATGGTCTGTATCCTTTGATTCTCTGCCTGTTCATGTGTCTTTTGTAAATATAATTTAATATAAACACTCCAATTTGGTTGTAATATATAACGATGTACACAAATACTAGATCTTTATGCATCTGCTTTGTCAATAAAATAAACCCTCTCATTTCAGTTGCTATATAGAATGCAATTCTCTCTGTTTGACTTGTATTAAATTTCAAAAGGGTGGACTTACTAATCAGAGCATTATTGATTGATGCATCAGCTAATAAAGCCAGCAACAGCACCACGGAAAATTGCTGAGCTATAAGAGCTATTCACATCCCACAGGCCATATGTACAGTGAATGGAGATCCTGTATACAAATAATTGTCAGTAATGGTATTGTTTCAGCCTCTGACCTAAATGTGTGTGCAGTAAGTTTTTGATTGATACATGGGATCTCTCTCATCAGCTTACATTCATATAAAATATATGCTATTCATCATAGCAATATCATGGCCTTAGGTAATATTATGCATATTTTATCAAGTATAAATAAATATCTCTTTACATGTTTCTCTGTTCGCAGTTCCTGCCAGACCTGCTGAGTTTCTCCAAAATTCCCTGTTTGTTAATTAAATATTTTGTTGACAAGTTTCTTATTTCTCATTATTAAAAACTAAAAATCAATGTGTTGAATCCAATTTGCACACCCATTTACATGCCCAGTGATGTAGATCTGCAGCATGACCAAGCCACATGACAAAGGTAGATTCATAATTTTGGTTTGAAATGTTTATTCCCTAATGCTGTTTGTTTTAGTATTGTGACCAGAAAGACATTGCGATGATCAGAAACAGAGGGAAGGTAAGATATGGGATTGATGACGAATGACAAATTGAGGCTGCACTCACTGCATTCAGTTAAATGTGTGACCATGGAACAATTTGTGAGAAATTGTAAGTGTTAGTGGTCTACTCTCTCTCTATTAAACTTTGTGATGGAATGTGATATATTACTGGAAGGGCTAGGATTTAATATCTGTCGCTACTTGTTCTTGTGAAATTAGACTATTTTATGAAAGTTCCATTTTTACTTGCTTATCATGATATATTGGGAACTCAAGGGTTAAAAACCCACTACTAAAGGACTCACTGCAGTATCTGGAGCCATACATGTGGATTTCACTTTCAGCCTCAGGCAAAGGTGTTTGCCCTCCTTGGACAAGACTGATAGCCTTGGTCATACCTTATTAACTGCCTCCTGTTCCCATTATCATCCTTCCCCTACCTATTAACATGGGCATGTGAAACCAACAATAAGAACAAAGCAAAATCCTTCTGTATGAAGCCTTATCCATTAACATAAGATTATGAAGAATACGCTAACCAGTTCCTGTAAACTATTCGCTATTTGTCACAGGAAGCCAGCAATCACCAGGTATTGTAAAATTGTAATTACCTGTCTTAGACAACGTAACAGCAATCAGCCATGTGACTTGTAGACCTCCATATTATTCCTATAAAATATACTGCCTTCGTGTGTAGAGCAGAGATTCATCGAGGGGTGCCACCACAAGAAGGCTATGAGACTCCTTTGTTGTGAGCCAGAATCTCTCGCCGGCGATCCAGAAATAAAACATCTACTTTTGAACTGAAATTTGTGTAGTCCAGATATGAGAGTAAAACTTCCACAACAATATTCCACTGTTTTGATCAAATATATAAGTTAGAAAAGTAAAACACTGTAAAACATATATACAGGTTATAAACTAACATTGAGAACTAACACAGGGTAAATATGAAGGAGCGACACTCCGAGAGCTAGTGTGCTTCCAATTAAACCTGTTGGACTATAACCTGGTGTTGTGTGATTTTTAACTTTGTACACCCCAGTCCAACACCGGCATCTCCAAATCAAGGTAAATATGGATTGACAGACAAACTATAGCCCAACATGATATTAACTGCAAGTTAAATGGCAGATAAAACCATAAAACCATAAGACATAGGGGCAGAAAATAGGCCATTCAGCCCGCTCTGCTATTCAATCATGGCTGATAAGTTTTTTCAATGCCATTCTCGTGCTTTCTCTCTGTAATCTTTGATCCCCTTCATAACCAAGAACCTATCAATCTCTGTTTTAAATACATTCAATGACCTGGCCTCCACAACCTTCTGTGGCAGTGAATTCCATAGATTCATCACTCTCTAGATAAAGAAGTTTCTCCTTATCCCTGTTCTCAAGGATCTGTCCCTTACTCGAAGGCTGTGCCCTATGGTCCTAGTGATCCCCCCCCCCTCCCAAAAAAACCTTCTAATCTCCATTGAGTATAGTCTCAGAGACCTTAAACATTCCTCTGTTTTAAGCCTTTCATTGCTGGGATCATTCTTGTGAACCTCCTCTGTGCCTGCTCCAGGGCTAGTACGTCCTTCCTAAGGTATGTAACCTAAAATTGCTCACAATACTCGAAATGTGGTCTGACCAGAGTATAATAAAACCTCAGAAGTATATCCCTGCATTTACATTCTAACCAAGAAAGATGCCACAACTTTCTCAGTAACTCATCCAGATGAAAGTGATCTTTATGATTCATAAAAGCATCTTAAATCTCTGTCTCCCACATGAGGAATTTCAGCCACTTTCTCTCAGTGATAATAGGATCGCCAGCTGACAGAAGCTCTAGTCCAGCTGAATCCTATGTCTACAATATTCATCAAATATGTATGCAATCCATATCTCCCACAGATCTGCTCCCATACCTAATCATTTTTCTAGTTGATCTGACCTATTTCTGAGACTGGATTACACTATTTCAAAAAGGTTATACTCTGGTATATAAAACATGAACAGTCCCCAGCTTCTGAACCACACTGTGGCTAAGCATTGTTCACTGGACTGCTACTCAGTTGCTTCTCCCAAGATTGCTTCTCACTGTGCTTCACAACACTGCATTCTCTGCAATATCTACTGACTGGCCCAGCTCCTGCTCTCCAGCTGCTATGAGCAGGATCTTACTGCCCACTGTGTGCCTGATGCAAGAGTAAAGCTTTCAGGAGGGTAAGATTGTGCAATTTGCAACAGACTATAACAAAACTTGACAAACGCTCTGAATCTACAATGTCACAAATGTGGCTCGACAGACACTCAAACACAGTTGATAGTGAAGGTGAACATACATTTACAAAGTGGAAACTTATTTATAGTCAAGTGTCACCCATGTCACCTATGTGCTCTCAGAAGGCTTTCTGCTTTCTGCTCCCCCACACTGTCTCAGTGCATTTCCGTGTTCTGCAGCAGATTTGGAAGGACCCTGCCTAACAGTGGAGCTATTGACTTTGACCATTCGTTTGAGTGACTTTGGGAATGTTTTTATCTAGAGGTCCCAGACGTGTACCCAACTCATGTTGAATTCCACAGAGTGCAGAGGGGCAGGTGAGGTGGAAGGCTCAGCTACCTCCAAGTCTCCTCATCATCAAAATCACCAAATCATAAAGGTCTACAGTACAGAAAAAGTCCCTTTGGCCCATTGAGTGCATGTGTTAAAAAACAGCCACCTAACAATTCCAAACCCATTTTCCAGCACATGGTCCAAAGCCTTGTATGCTTTGGCACCACAAAGGTACATCTAAATGCTTCTTAAGTGATACGAGAGTTTCTTCCTCCACTGCCCTTACAAGCAATGAGTTCCTGATCCCCCCTCTGGATTAAAACAATTCCTTCTATAGATTGTAACTTATGTTTTTTTCTTCTGCTATGGTTTTTGATCTGATAAGCCAGTGACACTCACCTCTGTATCAAATTTCAAATTTGTGAGTTATCTATTGACTTAAGCAGTTTCCGTCAAACTTGAGACAATTGCATTACCAATTTTCCCTAAGAATGCGTTGAATGTGTTTTCTCATGCTGGTAATTCTACTGGATTAACATCTTCGTAGGAGTAGCCGTTTAATTATTTGCTCCTCTGAAACTGCATCCTACTTCTGCAAATCTTCTGGAAGTGACCAATAATTTTACAAATTTGCTTGGCATTATTTGTCTTGGCTAGACATTACTCACGCCCATGAGGCTTTTTTGTTCCACAGTGCTGACACTGGTTCTTTGTATCTGCTATTCGGCCCATTGTTGTGTCGACTCTTCATGTGTGATTTGAGGTCATCACACCTTATAACACAGATTGAATCTGTGGCTGTCCTGTAATAAGATTTTCCATCCCACCTTAGGATTTCTTTGTGATTCTTCCTGGCTTCTGCTTTTAGCATATTCTGAATAGCTTTCTCCAAAGTCAAATCTTCCTTGGAATGTAAAAAAAATAATCAATATTTCCAACAACATTTCTGTCTCCTATAGTTTCTGATTTCAATGTTCATTCTTATAGTTTTCCACTAATCTGTATGCAAAGCTGTGAATTACAAATAATGCAAATGCTAACTGCTCTCATTAGTGAGGATCTCTTCGGCTTTTAATATTCCCCACACAGGATCTTTGCAAACATTATTGATGGATCCAGCCACAGTAGAGGTCACTGTTGCTGCCATGAAATGGAGGAGCAGCCGATGTGCCAGCAAGCCCAGGACAAGCAGCAACCTCCAGTGGATACCACTCAGCCTTCACACGAAGAGATTTCAGTGCAAAGTCCCCTCTTGAGGGCTGGAATCCTTTGTCCTCAATGCTATTACTTGTGGGTGAGCAATGCCACGATGAGTGCAGTCACACAGGCAGTAGGATTCAACAACATAGCTGGTCTCTCTTAATTATAGGGCATTACAGACTGCACACATGTAACATTAGAAGGTCTATATTTGCAATGCAGCTAGGTTCATCAACAGAAGAAGAATATTCCATTAATGTGCAAGTCATCTGTGTTATCATTACATTGGGTCACTTCTTCGAAATGCACGGCAGGTACACAGGGTGCTGCCATGATACCAATATCCTTGAGAATTGTAATGTTCCTGCTATATTTGAGGATCCAAATGTCTTACAAGAATAGTTGCTTGGGGATAAGGGCTACCTTTTGCAACTATAGCTGATTTTCTGTTATGCAATCGCTTGAATTAGGCAGAGGAGACCACGCAGTGAACTGTGAAAACAGTAGACTAAACTGAGTGTATTACAAGTGAATTGCTACTTCACCTGGAAGGTGTGTTTGGGTGAGGATGGTGAGGAGAGGGAGGGTAAATAGGCGGGTATTATACCTGCTCTGAATGCATGGGAAGGTGCCCTAGGTTTGGGAGGAGATGCTGGGAATGGGGGCCTGCAGAACTTCCGAAGCAGAGGCTGGTTGGGGTGGTAATTGAGGACCAGAGGACTCTAAGATTCATGCCTGAGAGAAAGGAAGCGTGAGGACAGAGGTGCAGGAGATTCATTGAATTGTTTTTGTTTCAAATCTCCATTATCCTCAGTTCTTCATTGAAGAAATGTGAACGTTAGAAATCTGAAACAAACAAAAACAGAAATTACTGCAGAAACTCAGTAGGTTTAGCAGCATATGTGGAGAAAAAGCAAGTTAACATTTCAAGTCCAGTCGCCCTTTTTGAGAACTGAAAGCAGCTGAGAAATAATGATATGCTGTTGACAGGTTTGGAGAGTGAGAAGAATAGGTGGAGACAGTGTCTGAAAGAAAAAAGAAAGCAAAAAGGGAAGCAGACAAGGGATTGTTGAGAGTAATTGTGGGAGTTGGCCATGACCAGATGTGGCACAAGATGTCTGCCTTTGGATTTTTAGTTAGCATAACTATTGCAGAGAAGATTTTTAGCTGCAGTAACAGAATTAGCATTTTTAGTTCAGCATTAGAGTGAGATCATAAATTAGGATAGTGGCAGCTTTGAGAATAAGATAAACCCAAGGTAACAGACAGAACAAATAAATCTTACAAATTAAAATGCAGGAAGGTTTGTACAAACTTAAAGTGGCAAACTTATTTTTTGGAACAGAAAAGCCAGAGTTTGTAGTTTAGCAAGAATTAGAAGAAAAGTATGGTCCCATAATAACAGAGGTAATTAATTCTTACATCCAAAAGATCAAGGAGGGGAAGAATAGAGATAGTGCATAAAATCTTAGGAATTCTGACAAGATTCTTGAGCTGGGAAAGTGATTGAGTTTCAGTCTTATTAATGGAATTTGAATAGATGTTGTCTTATCAAGTAACATAGTTTCTGTAGAAATATTTTACAGTAGACACAGCAATTTTTGTTTTAGAAGCAATCTCCTATTTAAAACACAGTTGCGGACAGCATGTGAATAACGGAGTTATAATTGCAGCTACAAGATAGAGGGGCAGTGCTTGTTTGACATTCAAGATCAGGTGACACAGAAGCTGCTCACAACTTGTTAGCTAAAGAATTCTAACATTTGGTGTAACCATACAACTTTATGTTAGAACTGACATTATGACTTTTCATAGCAATTAGTAGGAATTAGCATCTTTTTGTCTCTCGTGTAATAACTGCAAAGATTGGAATGTAACTTAGTGGGATGTCGAGACTGGTTTTGATAAATACCCTTGCAGGAACTTTTTTCCCTCAGCAGGGGGACTAGAACAACAGAAAGGAATAAACAAAATAACTTCATAATTGCACCAATAGGCAAATAATTCAACAATGGAAGGGGGCAGAAACAACTGTGAAGCAGGGTCACTAATAAACAAGCACCACTTTGAACCTAATGAACAACTAAAAAAATCCAAATAGGCTTCTTTTAGTAGCTTGGTGGAACTTTAAAGTGCTTGATTTTCATTTCTATCAAAGGGCTTTGAATAGGTGCAATATGATAAGTATTTAATAAAGTAATGACAATAAAGTCCATTCTGTCATCAAATTTCTGTTTAACCATCTTACAGCAGGCAAAATAGAGGACATTATAAAAGGCAGCTGTTAGACAGAGAGTATGAGCAAGTTTATGATGCAGCGGGCAAATGCCTAGGAAGGGACATAACAGTCGGTGTTGGAATGTGGTCAATAAAATGTATTGTAAGAGCCCAAGGACAGGTGATAAGGAATCTGATATACATCATGAGGTCATGGAAGAAGCTCGGGTTCATCATTGATTGGGCCTTACAGTATTGGATATACAGATTAGGGGGTTGGAACAATGACATCAATGTTGCATGTAATTATTGCATAAAAAGGCATAAAAATCCTGTACTGTATTGGGACAAAGAGAGTGTAACAGACCTCTTCTCTGATCTGACCTTTTTATAAGAGGGCAACTGGGCTCCACGTGAAAGCCAGCTTCAGAGCAGTCTCTGGCCTCTCCCACATAAGATCAATTTGTGCTACTGAACACAGGACTCAAGAGTCCTCTTTGACAACTCTGCCTAACAGTAATCTAGGGAAGAAAAGGTGATAACGGGGACTGGGAATACTTGAAAATAGGTTGATTGTGTTGAGGGCAAAGCATACAGGCCAGGACCTGAGGTTGTGGGAGTAGGTAACAGACATGGACGGAAGTGTTCATACTCTGAAATTGTTAAATGCAGTGTTGGTCCTGAACACTGTAAAGTGCCTAGGTGGAAAATGAGATAGAAATAGTCATTTGGGCAAATGTGGATTAGTTAAAGCAAGTTCACATTGATTTGATAAGGGCAAATGGTGCTTAACTATAGAGGTATTTTTTGATAAGGTAACAGAGTCATAAAGTCAGAGAGATGTACAGCATAGAAACAGACCCTTCAGTCCAACTCGACATGCCAACTGGATATCTTAAATTAATCTAGTCCCATGTGGTGGCATTTAGCCCCTATCCCTCTAAACCCTTCCTATTCATGTACCCATCGAAATGCCTTTTAAACTATACCAACCTGCCACCACTTCGTCTGGCAGCTCATTCTTTACTCACACCACCCTCTGTGTGAAAAGGTTGCTCCTCAGGTCCCTCTTGGTTTTGGCAGTCCAGTTCAGGACTCCCCCACCAGGAAAAATACCTTGTCAATTTAACCCATCCATGCCCCTCATGATATTATAAACCACTTTAAAGTCACCTCTCAGCTTCCGACACTCCAGGGAAAACAGCCTCAGCCTATTCAGCTTCTCCCTATACTCAAACCCTTCAAATCTGGCAACATTCTTGTAAATCTTTTCTAAAGCCTTTCAAGTTTCATAACATTCTTGCTATAGTAGGGAGACCAGAACTGAATGCAGTTTTCTAATAGTGGTCAGACCAAAGTGTTGTACAACCACAATATGACCTCCCACCTCCTGTACTCAATGCACTGACCAACAAAGCCAAGTATACTAAACACCTTCTTCATTATCCTGTCTATCTGTGATTCCGCTTTTAAGGAGCTATGAACCTGCGTTCCAAGGTCTCTTTGTTCAGCAACACTCTCCAGGACCTTACCATTAAGTGTATAAATCCTTCCTGATTTGCTTTTCCAAAATGTAGAAGTTCACATTTATCTAATTTATACTCCATCTGCCACTCCTTGCCCCATTGGCCCATCTAAACAAGATCCTATTGTACTCTGAGGTAACCTTCTTCGCTCTCCACTGCATCTCCAATTTTGGTGTCAGCTGTAAACTTACTAACTCTGCCTCCTGTGTTCACATCCAAATCATTTATGTAAATGATGAAAAGCGGTGGACCCAGCACCAATCCTTGTGGCACACCACTGGTCACAGGCCTCCAGTCTGAAAGGCATACATCCACCATAAACCTCTGTCTTCTACCTTCAAGCCAATTCTGTATCCAAATGGCTGGTTGTTGCTGCATTCCATGTCATCTAACCTTGCTAACCAATTTATCATGAAGAACTTTGTCAAACACCTTACTGAAGTTCATATAAGTTATGTCCAACACTCTGCCTTCATCAATCCTTTTCATTACTTCTTTAACAAACTCAATCAAGTTACCATATATACTCAAGTCATAGTAGTATTTTTTTGACTTCTTTTTGTGGTTAAATTTATGGGGTCGACTATTACATGGATACTATTTTTGAGGGGCTGAAATTAATGCCTGTCAAAATTCATACTGTACCATTAGCATAAAGCCATTTGATAGCTAAGCAAATAAAGCAAAAAAAAACAACAAATTGTAGTAATTCTGAAAACTCAGAGTGGCACACAACAGCCAGTGGACTGGAAGACCAGGAGCAGAGCGGAACATCCAGCAGACTGGAAAGCTGGAGCGCGATGTAACAGCCAGCACGCTGAATCATAAACATTGATCTGTTATCTGTGATGAACTAGGGCCAACATTACATGAGATATATGTAAAATTCCAAATTATTTAGCCAAAAATCAGGTGTTGACTTTGACATGAGATTATCTATTACTTGAGTATACACGGTAGTGAGACATGATTGCCGACATACAAAGCTGTGCTGACTATCCCTAATCAGTACTTGCCTTTCCAAATGCATGTAGGTCTTGTCCCTCAGGAACTCTCCAACAACTTGCCCTCCACGGATGTCAAGATGTCTGGATCACCAATCTATTATTCTGAAATAATGGTATTGTGTTAGCCAATCTACAGTCTTCCAGCATCTCACCGGTCGGTATCGATGATACAAATATCGGTATCGATGATGCAAAAGGCCCAGCAATCACTTTCCTCACTTCCCACAAAATTCTACGGTACACCTGACCAGGCCCTGGGGATTTATCCACCTTTATGCATTTTTAGACATCCAGCATCTCCTCCTCCATAATATGAACATTTTTCAAGTGTCGCTATTTATTTTTCTGTGTTCTCTAACTTCCATATACTTCTCCACAGTAAACCTTGATGAGTTTTGCAAAGATTTGTAGCTCAGGTTGAGGTTCTGGATGTAGATTAGCTCGCTGAGCTGTAAGGTTTGTTTTCAGATATTTCGTCACCATTCTAGGTGACATCATCAGTGAGCCTCCGGATGAAGCACTAGTTATGTGTTTAGAAGTCCTTGGGTTGGTGATGTCATTTCCTGTGGTGACATAATTTCGTGTGGTGATGTAATTTTCCTGTTCTTTTACTCAGAGGATGGTAAATGGAATCCAAGTCAATGTGTTTGTTGAAAGCGTTCTGGTTGGAATGTCATGCTTTGAGGAATTCTCGTAAGTGTCTCTGTTTGGCTTGTCTGAGGATGGATATTTTGTCCAAGATGACATGGTGTTCTTCCTCATCTGCATGTAAAGATACCAGTGAGAGTGGGTCATGTCTTTTTGTGGCTAGTTGATGTTCATGTATCCTAGTGGCTAGTTTGCTGCCTGTTTGTCCAATGTAGAATTTGTTACAGTTCTTGCAGGCTACTTTGTAAATGACATTAGGTTTGCTTGTAGTCTGTATAGGGTCTGGATGTAGGTTTGCTCGCTGAGCTGGAAGGTTCATTTCCAGACATTTTGTCACCCTACACAGTAACATCTTCAATGGGCCTCCGGGCGAAGCACTGTTGATAATTCCTGCTCTCTATTTACATGTTTGGTTTTCATTGGGTTTGTGTCACAGGAAATGACATCACCACTGGAAATGATGTCACCACAGGAAATAACATCACCAACCCAAAGAAACCCAAACATGTAAATAGAAAGCAGGAATTATCAACAGTGCTTCGCCTGGAGGCCCATTGAAGATATTACCTAGTAGGGTGGCAAAACGTCTGGAAATGAACCTTCCAGCTCAGTGAGCAAACCTACATCCAGAACCGCAACCTGAGCTACAAATCTTCTCAAAACTCGTTAAGTCTGTATAGGGTCTTTCAAGTTCATTAGCTGCTGTTTTAGTGTGTTGGTGGGTTTGTGAGCTACCATGATTCCAAGTGGTCTGAGTAGTCTGACAGTCTTTTCGAAACGCTGGTTTGAAGCTCCCCATTGGCTGTTCGTTCTACTGCGACATCTCGGAATGTCAGTTTGTTATCGCTTTCCTCCTCTTTAGTGAATGTAATGCCAGTAAGGGTATTATTGATGGTCTTGAAGGTTTCCTCTAATTTGTTTCGTGAGTAATGTCAAAGGTGTCATCCACGTAGCGGACCCACAGTTTGACTTGGATGGTTGGCAGAGCTGTTTGTTTGAGTCTCTACATTACTACCTCGGCTAAGAACCCAGATATTGGAAATTCCATGTTCCATTAGATTGTCTATCAGTTTTGTTATTGAAGGTGAAGTGGGTGGTAAGGCATAGGTCCACTAGCTTGATGACATTGTCCTTGCTGATGAAGTTGGTGGTGTTTGGTGTATGTGTCTTTGATTCTTCTGAAAATGTAGTCAATGTTTCTTGGCCAGGTTGATGTTGATGGATGTGAACAAGGCTGTTACGCCAAAGGAGACCATTATTTCATCCTCTTCTATCTTGGTGTCCTTGGTCTTCAGGAATTCTTTGGTGAAGAGGATGGAGTGGCCTAAGTCTTCTACTAAGTGTTTTAGTCTTTGGTGCAGCTCCTTGGCTAATCTGTAAGTTGGTGTTCCAGGTAGCAAGACTATGGATCTGAGGGGGGGCTCCTGGTTTATGAATTTTGGACAATCCAGAGAAGCGTGGTGTGTTGGATCAATCTGGTTTCATTTTTTGGAAGTTGGTCTTATTTATTTCTCCAGATTTCTGAAGTTTTTGGAGGAGGGCTGTGATTCTGCTCTCTAGTTGTGGGGTTAGGTCCATCACCACTTGTTGGTAAGTGTTGGTACCTGCAAGTAGTGCGTTCGCTTTCTCAATGTAGTCTCTTTGATTTAAAATGACTGGGAAGCGTCCTTTGACTGCTGGTAGGATAACAATGTTTTTATCTTATTTAGTCTTTCTAGCACTTTTCTTTCTTGTGTATCGAGTTTGTTTCCTTCCTGTTTCCTGCTTCATATTGGTGCGACTGTCTGTCTGATGGTGACATTGATGTGAAGTATTTGTTTGGTATCTCCCCATCTCCTTTGGTTCGACAGATGGGTGGTCTTGCTGATCACTAAGGGGCACTATTCTCTTCTTAATTACCCTTTTCTGCTTAATGTATTTGAAGAATCCCTTTGGATTCTCCTTAACCCTATTTACCAAATCTATGTCCCCTTTTTGCCCTCCTGATTTCCTCTTAAGTATACTTCTATTGCCTTTATACTCTTCTGGAGATTGACCCAATTTCTACTGTCTATACCTAACATAATCTTCCTTTTTCTTGACCACACCCTCAATTTCTCTAGTCATACAGCATTCCTTACCACCTACCAGCCTTGCCTTTCACCCTGTCAGAAACATACTATCTCCTTTTTGAAGGCTTCCCATTTCTGAGCCATCCCTTTATATGCAAATATCTGCCCCCAATCAACTTTTGAAAATTCTTGCCTAATACATTTAAAATTGGCCTTTAGGATGGTCAGTGAGAGCCTTTTTCCACAGATGGTGATGGCTAGCAACAAAGCTTTAAATTGAGGGGTAATAGATATAGGACAAATGTCAGAGGTAGGTTTTTCACTCAAAGAGTAGTAAGGGTGTGGAATGCCCTGCCTGCAACAGTAGTAGACTCACCAACTTTATGGTCATTGGTTAAACATATGGATGATAATAGAACAGTATTAGTTAGATGGTCTTTAGATTGGTTTCACAGGTCAGTGCAACATCGAGGGCTGAAGGGCCTATACTGCGCATTAATGTTCTATGTTCTGTGCATGTGTGAGTGCGATGGAGTATAAGCCTGTGAGAGGGTGTGTATGTGGGTGTGACTGTGGGGTGACATGTGTGGATGTGTATGAGAGAGAGCACGTGTGTATGAGAAAGATCTGCATGAGTGTGTATCTGTGCGTGTGTAAGAGTGTACAGTAGAGTGGGTGACATGTACTGTGACAGCCACCTGATGAAGGAGCAGCGCTCCGAAAGCTGGTGCGTCCAAATAAACCTGTTGGACTATAACCTGGTGTTGAATTATTTCCCAAGAAAGGTCAAGTTTAGCACCTTCTCTACTAGGTACATCCACAGAATGAATCAGAAAACTTTCTTGAACATGTTTAAATTCCTCTCCTTTCAAAAAAGGTTGATGAGATTCCTCTCCCAATTCTCCACTCCCCCAACCCCAAAGCCCCAATCCCCAACTCCCCTCTCATACATCCCTGACCCTCAACTCACCCTGATCCCCTAACTTTCTGATCTTCCCCCAAATGCAGCAATTGCCCTGACCCTCAGACATTCCCTGACTACTCATTTTTCAATTGAACCCTCAGCCTTCCTCTGAACCCAACAACTCTCCTTAACCCAATTTCACAAAATCTCACCATCCTACACAACTACTACCCTAGTCCCTTCCCTCACCCACCCTGTCCTTTTATTAGCCCACCTTTTCATCTCTCAGAACCCTTTAAATATTTATTTTCAACACAAGATTTATTGAGGGGTCAGTTTTTTTTAAATCTTGTGCTCTGGAAATTCCCTTTTCTCCCAGAATTGTCTTTCCTTTCCCTGATCCCAGCCATCCCTGCAGCATAGTTTAAAGTTTTACAAGGAGCAATATTGAGACTGACCATAAGCTCCCTGAATGTTAACAATTTAAAATGAGCTCCGATGCTTCCGAAACCTGACAACTGCTTATTATGATAGAAGATGAGATTAAAATGATCAGGAATCAATATTCTTACCAGGTGTCCAAGCTGATAAGACAACTCAACAGGTGGGAGATATTTAACTATCTATTATGCTATCTATAATATTTGTGGTTTAGTTAATTGGTTATGTGGATTGGACAATACTTGGGTTAGAATAATGGCAATGACAAAGGAGAAGCCTACTCTAACAATGTGTGCCTTGAAGGGACCTTGATATAATTGACTTTAGAGTGAGGCAGTTAGAATACAGATTCTCAAAGTGAATGCACTTTCTGTCAGACCTCTGGTTATTCTGAATTATGGATATATGGTCCATGTAGAAAAGAAAAACTATTTTGTGTCAATAATTTACAACAGTGAATTCACAGAACAACTTGTCCTTTCATCTTTATTGCTTTTCTCAATCATCACGAGCTATTTATTTTGAGGCTAGGTCATTTTACTTCTTTATTTCATGTAGCAAGTAGAAATTTAATCAATGTTATTTGAGGCTTTTGTTGCTGCAAGTTTAATGCGACAGATTTGTCACTTTCTATTTGTCCATTTATGAAATATATTTGGTCATGGTTTATTTCCAACTAATGCACTTAGGATATTTAACCTTTTACTTAGCAATACATGTCTTTGAGGATTTCTACACTGAGTCTTGCAGGATTGTCCATTGGATGATTAGCCAGAAAATGTGGAGGAAGGTGAATGATAATGTTTTGTCTAGTCAATGTCAGAAAGAGGATATCTAACATCAACTGGAAGATTTATGCCAACAGGACCCAAAAAATGGTTGTGAACAAAATTAAAACATGAATACTTAGTATGTCTGTGGTGATAAAATTAGCATTTCAGTTGATAAATATTCCTGTCTTTCAAATGCTGTTTTAGTGACTGGAGGAAAGAAAAACTGATGGGCTATTTCATGGATTATTGCTTTTCTTGATTGTTATTGATGACCTAGACTTTGGTACATATGAAATGATTTCAAAATTTCAAGAAGATGCAAAACTTGGAGCAAGTGTAAACTGTCAGGAAGATAAATCCTGAGGGGACATAGTCAGGCTGGTGGAATGAGCTGACAAATAGAGATAAATTTCTTCAAACTTTTCTGCAATAAAGTTTATTTTGGAGAAGCTTGCTATGCTGGCAAATGCATAGGAGTTTTCATTCTGTTTCTCTCTGCTGAGAGAAAACAGTGAAATGCTCGCTCTTCACAGTTAGAGCGAGTGTCACCTCTTGAATGCAGCAGTGGTTGATGAACTAGAATTAGCTGTTCCAGTTTAAAAAGATCCCATTGAGTAGATGTTAAGATAGAGTCACCTGGGAGTCCAGTCACCACCAGCATGATGTGCAGAATGTGGTCACTGCACATTCAGTAAGTACTAACTTTTTGGTTAAACCTTTTGGTTGTTAAGTATTTTAAGAAAACTAGGCAGGCTATCCAATGTGTGGAATGGTGGCAGATTAAATTTAGATCAGAGAAGTTTGAAATGTTTTCTTTTGGTAGGAAGAATGAGAAGAAACCAATATGAAATGGTGATTAGTATTCTAAAGGGTGTTCAAAACCAAAGGAACTGGGGGGTTACGTACAAAAATTATTGAAGTTAGCAGATAGGCTGAGAGAATGATTTAAGAAATTGTGGGCTACACAGATAGCCACAAAGACTACAAATTTAAACAAGTTACTATGAGCCTGTACAATACCCTACATTGACAGCATCTGGAGTATTGTGCCCACCTCTGGGTATCACACATTATACGGTTATTAGAGAGGATGCAAGAATGATTTATGAGTGCCTCTGAAGATGAAGAATTTTGGCTATTCTTCTTGGAATCTTTCTTAAAATACTTAACAGCCAACAAGTTAGTACTTACTGAATGTGCAGTTAGTGAGTGACCACATTCTGCACATCATGCTGGTGGTGACTGGACTCCCAGGTGACTCTATCTTAACATCTACTCACTGGGATCTTTTCAAACTGGAACAGATAATTGTAGTTCATCAGCCTCTGCAGGAGGTCTTCTAAATCCTGAGGGAATCTGGACAAAGTATAAATGGGGAATCTCCCCCTGTTGGTGGGAAGCTGAGAACCAGGTTTAAAGAAATGGGGTGGAGGGGGGAGGGAAACCAATGGTGATATGAGGAAAGTATTATGTATAATACAGGATCTGGAATGGGCTGTCTGAAAGGCCAGTGAGGTTTGACACAATTAAGGCTCTTGAAAAAGAATTTAAAGAAAACATAAAAGGCAAAAGAGGTATGGGAAAATGTGGGCGAGTGAGACTGAGTTGCTCTTATGGAAAGCTGACATGTACACAATGGGCTTAAAGGCCACCCTATGATTCTCTGCTTCCTTGATAATATTGCTGCCAGAGTGATTGCAGAAGTATTTTTTTTCACTTCTTTGAGACTGCAGACAGTTGCAATCTCTGGCCACTGAGTAGTGCTGTATACCAATCATTTGCTACCTTAGAAAATGTTCTTATGTTTTCTGTTTCTCGTAATGGTTTCATCATTGTGTTCCCCATTGTCCAACATTACTTACCTATGTTCTGTCCTTCACCAGGCAACTATGTTATTGCTAGTTCAGCAAATGTTTGAGCAGGAGGATGCCATACAGGCCCTAGAACCAGCTCTACCATACCACAAAATCATTTTTCTACCCCAACTTCACCTCAGTACTATCATCACTCTTCAAAATTCTCTCTATATATAGGTTTCCTTCGGGTTCTCCGGTTTCTTCCCACAATCCAAACATGTGCAGGTTCGGTGAATTGGCTATGCCAAATTGCCTGGAGTGTTCAGGAATGTGTAGGTTAGGTGCATGAGTCAGGAGTAAATGTCGGGGAATGGGTTTGGATGGGATACTCTTCAGAGGGCTGGTGTGGATTTGTTGGGCCGAAGGGCCTGTTTCCACATATTAGGAATTCTAATTTTAGAAAAATCTACTAACATTGGTCCATTGGTGCTCTGTACTTCTATCTACCAGAAATATGCTGTTTGTACTCTGGACCATTTTTTCCTTTCACACATATCAAGATCTTGATGATAACGTAATCCATTGCTCTTTTCATGAGCCAATCATTATGACTATAGATAATTAAGACTAGAAAGATAAGCTGAAGAAGGTGATTAAGACTATGGGCGGGATTAAGCTAGACTTGGAAGTCAGATGAAAGGTGATAAAAACAGGTCAGAACAATTTCCACATGCTGAACTCCATCTCCCAATGAGGAGAGGGGAGTGAAACAATTACAGGCTTCAGATTTAAGTGAAATAGGCAAGTAACATCGAAAGAGGGATCACTCTCCAATTAATGTTGGTGAAAGGGCCCTCAAAGCTGTCCCAGTTGAGCTATGGTCTATAATACAGGGTAAATAATGGGGCATTTCAAAATGAAGGCTCCCTCTACAATCAATTTAACAAAATTTTTTAAATTATTTTGCCAGCACAACCCACCACTGTTGAGGGGAAACCCTTCTACTGCTTGGTCTGCAAATGCTTCTGTCCTCCTGCTCTTTCACTGGAAGGCCACCCTCACGTAGTTTAACTGTCTCCAGTCGCTTGTCAGAATCTCGAGGCTGATTGCTAAATCCCAGTTGTCTCCTTTTAATAGGCTCATATCTTTGATTTGCTGCACCAAACAGAATTTGGTGAAATGAACAGTCATCAGATGCAATGGACATGGAAGCCGTCAGCTATGATCTTGCATCTCTGCACAGAGGAGTCTTTTGTGGAAGGAGAGATTCTGTCAATTGTTGAGGTTGGTGGAGTTGATGTTCCATATGACTAGGTGATGTCCACATTAATGCCAGGTCAAGAGATGGATTCATACATCAGTCTCTTGCTTTTCCTGTATTAGAATGACATTATGTATAATATCTAGGAAGTCTTGATGTAAAGATATTCCTTTGAAGACTGCATTCTTGGAGAGCCCTAGTTTGTCTCTGGAATGAGCAGAAACAGTGTTCTAATTCAAGCCACCCACTGATGCCTTTAAGCTGTTGCAGCTGATCACCATGTTAGCTGAAGCTGTTCTGATGAGCTGTGACCAGAATGTATCTCTGGAAATTGTTTGGGAAATGGAAGATTCTGGTAAATAATTCCTTTGCATTCTAAATTCCCAAAAATATTCCACTAAACAGAGAATTCAGAGTTTGCTTCCCTGAAGTTGAGTTACCCGGGAAATGTTTAGACACTTTTTGTGCCTTTCTTTTGTGAAGGTAGACATAATGGTCTAAATATTATGCATCACAAACGACAGAAATTGCTGGAAAAACTCAGGCCTGGCAGGATCTATGGAAAGAATTCAGTTAAGTGAATTCTTTCAAGACAAATGACCCTTCCTCAGAACTGATAGCTAGGACAATGTCAGTTTATATGCAGAAGATAGGATGGGGAAGGGGGTAAGGAGTAAACAGTAGAGGGGGATAGAGCCCGAAGAGAGACATCAACAACTGGACAGACAAGAGTGGATAACAATCCAACTAGGAGGGTGCATAGCTGTTAATGGAGACTGTTAGTGACTTGTGTGTAATAGCAGACTATGACGTGGAGGTGCTGGTGTTTGACTGGGGTGAACAAAGTTCGAAGTCGCATGACACCAGGTTATAGTTCAACTGGTTTATTCGAAATCATAAGATTTTGAAACATTGCTCCTTCATCAGCTATATTGTCCACTTGACAAAGGCACTGCTGTCTGAAACCTTGTGATTTCAATAAACCTGTTGGACTATAACCTAGTGTCATGTGACTTCCGACATAGCAGACTGTGATAACAAGGGCTGGTGTGTGGGGATTGGGGTAAGAACATGAGAGTTCAAGCCCTAAAGTTTTTGAACTCCATATTGAGTTCAGAATGCTGCAGGGTCCCCAGGTGGAAAATGAGGTGCTGTTCTTCCAGCTTACACTGAGCTTCGCTGGAACACTGCAGCAAGCCTGAGACGCAGATGTCGGCCAGGAAACAGGACGTTAAAGCTATTCACCCTTCCGGTCAGATTATTATCTAATCCTCTAACTGTCCAACTGTTCTTCTGCCTTTGGGCTCTCTCCCTGCATATTGTTTATTCCTTACCCCCTCCCCATTCCAACCTATCTTCTGCATATAAACCGACATTTTCCTAGCTGCCATCAGTTCTAAAGAAGGGTAACAGACCCAAAACGTTAACTCTGATTTCTCTTCACAGATGTTACCAGATCTGCTGAACTTTTCCAACAATAGTTTTTCTGATTTCACAGAATCCACAAGTCTTCCCGTTTTTAAATATTATACATTTTAAAGTATCAATTGTTTTGAGTTTTTTTGGAGGGAGTTTTGCTACATGGCCTAAAGATATCTCTCAATGTATCTTATCAAACTTACCTCACCAACTACCTACCCTGACTCTATGGAGTTCGTCCAATTCTAATGCTACCTTAACATATGTCCTTCATAAGACTGTAAGATATAGAAGCAGAATTAGGCCATTCAGTCCATCCAATCATGGTTGATATATTGCTCAACCCCGATTTGCAGCCTTCTCCCAGTAGCATTTTATCCCCTTACTGATCAAGCATCAATCTCTTTCTTTAAAAATACTCGATGACTTCACCTCCACAGCCTTTGGTGACAATGAGTTCTACAAATTAACCACTATCTGGCTGAAGAAATTGCTCCTCATCTCCATTCTAAAGGGTCATCCCTTAACTCTGAGGCTGTGCCCTTGGTCTTATTCTCTCTCAATAGTGGAAACATTTTCTCCACATCCACACTATCCGAGTCTCTCTCAGCATCCTGTAAGCTTCGTTCAGATCCCTCTCATCCTTCTAAACTCCATTGAGTAGAGACCCAGAATCCTCAACCACCCCTCTTGTGACAAGCCCTTCATCCCCAGGATTAGTCTTATAAACCTCCTCTGAACCTTCTCCAATGCCAGCACATCTTTCCTTAGACACAAGGTCCAAAACTGCTCACAATATTCCAAATGCAATCTGACCAGAGTTTTGTCCAGCCTCAGCAGTACTGCTCTTGTATTCTAGCTTGTATTATTACATTGCATTTACCTTCCTAACTGTCAACTGAACCTTCATGTTAACCTGAAGAGAATCCTGAACTAAGACTCTCTCAAGTCCCTTTGTGCTTCAGATTTCCAAAGCCTTTCTCCTTTTAGAAAATAGTCTGTATCTCTTCTTCCTACCAAAGTGCATAACCGCATTCTTCCCCAGATTGTATTACATCTGCCGGTTCTTTGCCCATTCTCTTGGCCTGTCCAAGTCCTTCTGCAGCCTCTCCACAACACTACTCCTCTCCACTGTCCCTCCACCTACCTTTGTGGCATCTTGTTCAAACTTATGCAAACAATGTCCTCAGTTCCTTTGCCCAGATTGTTCACATGAATAAAACTGTAATGCCTACAGAACGTTATGGTCACTGGCTGAAAAAAGCCTTTATCTCCACTCTCTGCCTTCTGTCAGTCAGCCAATCCTCTATGCATGCCTAAACCTTGCCCCTAATACCATGGGCACTTAGCTAATTTAGCAGCCTCCTGTGCAGCACCTTGTCAAAGGCCTTCTGGAAATCCAAATAGATCATGTCCACTGGCTCTCCTTTGTCTAATTTGGTCATTATCTTCTCAAAGAATTCTAACATTTGTTAGGTAGGCACCCCTTCCCCACCCCAATGAAGCCCTGCTAACTCACTGCTATTTTAATCAATCTTAATACTGGATTCTAAAATTTCACTAACAACGCAGGGCATTGTAGCCTGACATATCTTCAGCCTCCCTTCCTTTTTAAATACGGCTGTTACATTAGCCATTTTCCAGTCCTCTGGGAGAGGGATAAGTGTGCACTTCAGGGCAAGAGTTATAGCTGGGGGCAGGGAAATTATGATGCGGTGAGACACGACCTAGGATGCGTGGCTTGGAAAAGTAGGCTTCAAGGCATGGGCACAATTGATATGTGGAGCTTGTTCAAGGAGCAACTATTGAGTGTCCTTGATAAGTATGTACCTGTCAGGCAGGAAGGAAAGGGTCGTGTGAGGGAGCCGTGGTTTAATAAGGAATTGGAATCCCTTGTTAAATGGAAGAGAGCGGCCTATGTAAAGATGAGGCGTGAAGGTTCAATTGGGGCGATTGAGAGTTATAAGGTAGCCAGGAAGGATCTGAAGAGAGAGCTAAGAGCAGCAAGGAGGGGACATGAAAAGTCCTTAGTTGGTAGGATTAGGGAAAACCCTAAGGCTTTCTATAGGTATGTCAGGATAAAAGAATGACTAGGGTAGGAATAGGTCCAGTCAAGGATAGTAGTGGGAAGTTGCGTGTGGAGGCTGAAGAGATTGGGGAGACACTGAATGAATACTTTTCGTCAGTATTCACTCAGGAACAGGACATTGTTGCTGATGTGAATATTGAGTCACAATTAATTAGAATGGATGGCTTTGAGGTATGCAGGGAAGAGGTGTTGTAAATTCTGGAAAGGGTGAAAATAGATAAGTCCCCTGGGCCTGATGGCATTTATCCTAGGATTCTCTGGGAAGCATGGGAGGAGATTGCAGAGCCATTGGCCTTGATTTTTATGAATAGTGCCAGTAGACTGGAGGATAGCAAATGTTGTTCCCTTGTTCAAGAAGGGGAGTAGGGATAACCCTAGTAACTATAGGACGGTGAGTCTCACTTCTGTTGTGGGCAAAGTCTTAGAGAGAATTGTAAGGGATAGGATTTATGAACATCTGGATAGGAATAATGTGATCAATGATCGACAGCATGGTTTTGTGAAGGGCAGGTCGTGCCTCACAAACCTTACTGAATTCTTTGAGAAGGTGACTAAGGAGGTAGATGAGGGTAAAGCGGTAGATGTGGTGTATATGGATTTTAGTAAGGCATTTGATAAGGTTCCCCATGGTAGGCTACTGCAAAAAATACGGAGGTATGGCATTGAGGGTGACTTGGAGGTTTGGATTAGGAATTGGCTGGCTGGAAGAAGACAGAGGGTAGTAGTTGATGGTAAAGGTTCATCTTGGAGTGCAGTTACTAGCGGTGTTCCGCTAGTGTTCTATTTTGGGGCCATTGCTGTTTGTCATTTTTATAAATGACCTGGAGGAGGGGCTAGAAGGTTGGGTGAGCAAGTTTGCGGATGATACGAAAGTCGGTGGAGTTGTTGACAGTGAGGAAGGATGTATCAGGTTACAGCGGGATATAGATAAGTTAAAGAGCTGGGCAGAAAATTGGCAAATGGAGTTCAATGTAGGTAAGTATGAGGTGATTCACTTTGGTAAGAGTAACAAAAAGACGGGGTACTGGGCTAATGGTCGGATACTTGGTAGTGTGGATGAGCAGAGGGATCTTGGTGTCCATGTACACAGATCTCTGAAAGTTGCCACCCAGGTAAATAGTGCGGTGAAGAAGGCATATGGCGTACTGGCTTTTATTGGTAGAGGAATTGAGTTCCGGAGCCTTGAGGTCATGTTGCAGTTGTATAAGACTCTGGTGTGGTCGCATCTGGAGTATTGTGTGCAGTGTTGGTTGCCATACTATAGGAAGGATGAGGAGGCACTGGAACGGGTGCAGAGGAGGTTTACCAGGATGTTGCCTGGTATGGTAGGAAGATCGTATGAGGAAAGGCTGAGGCACTTGGGGCTGTTTTCATTGGAGAAAAGAAGGTTTAGGGGTGACTTGATAGAGGTGTACAAGATGGAGAAAGTGAGGTCTGCAGATGCTGGAGATCAAAGTTGAAACTTTATTGCTGGAACAGCACAGCAGGTCAGGCAGCATCCAGGGAACAGGAGATTCGACGTTTCGGGCACAGGCCCTTCTTCAGGAATGAGCAGAGAGTGTTCAGCAGGAGAAGATAAAAGGTAGGGAGGAGGGACTTGGAGGAGGGGCGTTGGAAATGTGATAGGTGGAAAGAGGTCAAGGTGAGGGTGATAGGTCAGAGTAGGATGGAGGCGGAGAGGTCAAGAAGAAGACTGCAGGTCAGGAAGGCGGTGCCGGGCTGGAGGGATCCGGCTGAGACAAGGTGGGGGGAGGGGGGATGAAGAAACTGGTGAAGTCCAAGTTCATCCCCTGCGGTTGGAGGGTTCCCAGTCGGAAGATAAGACGCTCCTCCTCCGACCGTCGGGTTGTTGTGGTTTGGCGGTGGATGAGTCCAATGACCTGCATATCCTCGGTGGAGTGGGAGGGGGAGTTGAAATGCTGTGCTACAGGTTGGTTGGGTTGGTTCGTCCGGGTGGCCCAGAGGTGCTCTCTGAATCGCTCCGCAAGTAGGCGGCCTGTCTCCCCAATATAGAGGAGGCCACACCGGCTGCAGCGGATGCAGTAGATGATGTGGGTGGAGGTGCAGGTGAATCTGTGGCGGATATGGAAGTTTCCTTTGGGGCCTTGGAGAGAAGTGAGGGGGGAGGTGTGGGCGCAAGTGTTGCACCTCCTGCGGTTGCAAGGGAAGGTGCCGGGAGTGGAGGTTGGGTCGGTGGGGGGTGTGGATCTGACAAGGGAGTCGCGGAGGGAGTGGTCTCTACGGAAAGCTGATAGGGGAGGGGAGGGAAATATATCCTTGGTGCTGGGGTCTGTTTGGAGGTGGCGGAAGTGACGGCGGATGATGCGCTGTACATGGAGATTGGTGGGGTGGTAGGTGAGGACCAGTGGGGTTCTGTCCTGGTGGCGGTTGGAGGGGCGGGGCTCAAGGGCGGAGGAGCGGGAAGTGGAGGAGATGTGGTGGAGGGCACCGTCGACCACGTCGGGGGGGAAATTGCGGTCCTTGAAGAAGGAGGCCATCTGTGTTGTACGTATTTTGAACTGGTCCTCCTGGGAGCAGATGCGGCGGAGACGAAGGAATTGGGAGAATGGGATGGCGTTTTTACAGGGGGCAGGATGGGAGGAGGTGTAGTTGAACAGGGGGCAGGATGGGAGGAGGTGTACAAGATGATTAGGGGTTTAGATAGGGTTGACCATGAGAACCTTTTTCCACGTATGGAGTCAGCTATTACGAGGGGGCATAGCTTTAAATTAAGGGGTGGTAGGTATAGGACAGATGTTAAGAGTAGATTCTTTACTCAGCGAGTCGTGAGTTCATGAAATGCCCTGCCAGTAGCAGTGGTGGACTCTCCCTCTTTATGGGCATTTGAACAGGCATTGGATAAGCATATGGAGGATAGTGGGCTAGTGTAGGTTAGGTGGGCTTGGATCGGCGCAACATCGAGGGCCAAAGGACCTGTACTGCGCTGTATTTTTCTAAGTTTTTCTATGTTTCTATCCCTGACTCCAATCACTTCTGAAAGATCATTACCAATGCCTCCACAATGTTTTCAGCTATCTCATTCAGAACCTAGGTGTGTAGTCTATCTGGTTTGGGTTATTTATCCACCTTCAGACTTTCCAGTTTCCCAGCACCTTCTCCTTAGTGATGGCCATGATACTTATCTCTACACCATGATTTTCATGAAGTTCTGGTAGGCTGCTGGTGCTTTCCAATGTGAAATCTGATGCAAAACTGGAGCAATTCACCACTCTATGGAACTCCATCAAAATACCAGCATTTGCATCTGGACAAGCAATGGCAATCCTTCATTGCCCCTCACAGGCAAACAAATGGCACGGCAGCCACAAGCCCACACTGTACACAATACTCCCTCCCACATACAACTTCATGTTCTCATCCAAGTCACCATTGAACAAAATAGTTCACTGGTCATTAGCTACATCCCATCTAAACATCCTCAGTCAGTCTATCTCCAATGCTTACTGGTCACTCACAGCTTGTCATTGTCCAGTAGGGGGTTATGATGTACAGCCAGCAGTTGAATAATTCCACAGATAAGCTTTTATTCACAGTCACCAAAAGTAAACAGAAACAAAATTTTAAGAGACTGCAGTTTGCCCTCACAGTGTAAACTATCTTCCATTTGATGACTATCTGCTGCACTGAGCTTCATAGAGTTTAGAAGAATGAATGAGTCATCTTATCAAAATATACAATTTATTTACTTACCTGAAATATTTGTCAGTCAGAATCTGTCTGGTTTGTAATACTCAATCTAGCTGAGCTCTGTCATACTCAAGGAGAGCTCCCTACTCTTCAGTGTCCTTATCTTTGACAGAAGACTGCTCCAGTGCTTCGGGTTCCTCAATATCCAGTCCATCGCCTTGGTGCTTTAGTTCAATTATGTAAAGCATAGCTATATCATCCTAGCATACTTGCTCTGTTCAGACTATACTGGAGGGCCCTTCCAGATTGCTTCAGCAGCCCTATCGTTTGCTATATCACAGCCTTGGTCACAGCATGTGCACCAACTGAATGACTAACATATTACATCAAAAAGGGAGTGCCTGCTGCACTCCAACCATTTCCCATCACAGAGTCACCTCAAGCATGAGACTTTTCATTGCATTCATCAGAATCCATTGTTGTCCTAATGATGCAGCAAAGTCCCTCTCACCCAGCAGCATCTTTGGAGGTTTCTCAAACTGTGCAATTTTGAGTATGATTCACTTTCTTTTTATGTTCATGTTACTAACTTCTGCATCACTGAAATGACGAAGCTAGTTTAGCAGCACCACCTTTGACAAATATTTGATGCATCAGTACTTTCAGTTTGTATACAATGCATATGTGCAAAGAAATCTTTGTAAAAGAAATGTAGCTGGAGTTTCCAAATGGATGCTTCATGTATTTGTCCCTGCAATGTCCTACTATCCAGTGGATAAGGATCCTGTGCTTTCATCTATCAAACTGACCCTGTCACCAGCTATCCCTGGGCATTGTCCATGTCACTTTCCAGTTGCATTTCTCACTAGTGAATGGCAAGTGATGACATGGAACACAGCTTTTGATTAACACTATCAGCACTGGGCCCTGCTGACCTTACATGTATGCTTTTCAAGACTAAATGTTATGTAATTACTAGCCATTGCTTATTTTCCTTCAAAACGTTAAAATATATTTTCAATCTACAAATTACACTTAAACTTCCTCCTTTTATACCTTCATAATTGCCCTTGTTTAGATTTATAGACCCAGGGGAGAATCGTACCAGGGTCTGAGTGATATAGGCTATGACGAGATTTGTATAAGAATTGGATGAAAAGTCCAGTGAGGCCTGTCTGGACGTCGAGCATCTCACTCCACCTTCTGTGTTCTTGTCATATGGCATGGTGAGTTACTTGCTCGGGAACAGCGAGTTGCCAATTAAGGAGGACTGCAGCTCATTAAGCGCCTTATTAATGGCACAACTCCCTCATTAATATTCAGCTTCCTATTATATAAAATGTGCAGAACAAGCTAAGATGTCAAGAATTCTCCACACAGAAGTCAGAGTGGGCAACTGCTGACTTCAGCTTGTTACTGGCTATGAGAAGCACCAAACAGCATCTGAGGGCATGATCCAGCTGCAAGCACCCTTCCATAGTCATTGGCATCTGACATTGTCACCCCTCACAGCCATCATGAAGCCTCCCAAATATACAAGCAGGCCACTCAGGAAGTAAAGATGCCTTGTAGGGGGCACCAGCAACTGGCCTAAAAAGTCTACAGCAGGGTCGCATTGCACACAGGGATAGATGCCCAGAGTGCATCTCCAGGGACTTGTTTGCTCTTTGAGTGCTCATTCACTTAGTACCAACTAGTATGGTCCCAGCATCCATGCCATACTTTGCCAGGTCATGCCTATTTGACTGTGGTTGAACTACAAATGTTTAAGGCTCTCAGCAGTCACATATTGACCTGCTGTTTTGCATAGACACACAGTAAGGCAGTTTGAGATTTTGGACTTGTCCAAAGGGTGTGCTGGGGACAATAGAGTCTTGTTGTAGGTTTGTCGAGGCATCAGTTTAATACTTACAGCATGTGCCACTTACCTGCTCATTAATCACACTGTATGTGTGTGTGTTCACCCAATTAGCCATGTTGTAAACTGGTGGGGGCCAGTCCTCAGTCCAATTAAGGTGGGGACGGCTGCTGGTAAGAAGGTCCCAGTACAGTGAGTCAAGGCCACAGTCTGCACACATTCTTGACTTGGTCAGTCATCACCCTCAGACTCTTACCATTAGAAAATCTTTACATCTGTATTCTGAGGTGTGGGCAATTGCCAGTCGTTCAGGGCCATCACACCAAGTCAGGCGAATTGTGTATTGTCAGTCGGGAAACTGTAAAGAAAATGGAATGGGCTTTTGTCAGTCATGTCTAAACGCTACTTGTTGACATTGGACAAAAATCTGGCGTGAAAACATTGTCGGGGTCAGTCTGTCAATTGTTAAGGGTGCAAGTGGCAGCGTGTAAGGTCGTGGGGAATGTCACTGCTGAAAGGACAAAGAGAGACAAGATTGAGGGGAGGAGGTAAGTGATGCATTTGTGGATGTGAGCTGTACAAAACAGCAGATTCACATGCATGGCAAACTAAGGCAGTTATTGGCAGTCACCGTCATTGTGGCCTCCATTGGGTTAGCATGGAGGACAAGAGTGTGCATCAGTAATGTACAAAATTGAGTTCAGGAAGCAGAGAGGACAGTTGGAGCCAAAGTTCAATGGGTCTCCATGTAGGGGAGTAGTGGATATAGGTGGAAATGTGCTGTCAGGGTAGAGCAAGGTTAAAAGGGACATGGAGGGTTGGGTTTGAATTGGGTATCTGGAGACCAGATGGAGCTCAATGTCATCCACTATGAGCTGTCTTCTCTGCCATCTTGCCATTCTCTCGATATGAAATGTAACTGGCAAATAGCTCAGGCAACATCAGTGTCAGTTTGACGGGTGAAAGGATGGAATGCACATCTGATATGCCCTGTCAGTTAGACATCCCGACTCAGAGCACAAAAAAGCAAAGCAATGCAAGGCAGGGATACTGTGAGGCTCAGAACAAGTGAATGTTTTGGCAAGTGAAGAGTCCAGAGATGCCAACAAAGTGTCTAATTCTGCTACACATCACACTGTAGCCATGTCACACAGAACCCTATAAGACTCTGACCACTATTACCCCACATTGTTCAATAAGGTCCAGTTGCCTGGTTAGCTTTATTTCACAAACCTACGAACATACAGGGCAAAAGAATTAGCTGACAAGTGAAGAATGAAATTTGGAACCTTGCAAAATTTGTTGAAACCAAGAATTGTCAGCCTATTGTCTTTTGCAATCCAACCAGCCTGGATTACATTCAATGGATGTGGATCTGAATTCTAAGGTTGGATTAGTTATAGTGAATCTGCTGTTTTTTTCAAAACATTCCCTGAGTAGATTAAATAGTTGGGGCAGGATATATAAACTTGTAGATTATATGCATCATGCTAAAAGTGGGGACTTAAGGCTCAAATGCCTTATTTGAATTTGTATTTAGGCTTTCTAAATGAGTTTGAAGTCACTGAAATATTAAAACCTTAATGAAACTTGCATGCCTGTCAACTCAACCTTTTCCTGAAGCATAACAATGCTGAATCTATCATAACATTGTATTTGTATATTTCCTCTGCTCTAATATAATTACACTCCAGAACATTTGCATGAAGACTTCTTAATTAAATTAGATTCAAATTAAGATATATTTGATGAACATAATATGATTCAAGTAATCAGATTTCAGTATGACCTCTATTGCTACACTGTGGAGACTCATACTGATGACTGCCATGAACTATTTATTCACCTTGATGATGCTAGATTAAAGAAGCTGATTTTTCAATTATTTTGTCAGCTTTACTGATAACCTGCTTTTACAGTTTTTAAAATATATACCTGCACAAGCCAATTAACAAATGGGGGTTGTAACCATGTACGTTATTTGAGAAGTGAGGGTGTTGAGATGTCTGTTTCCTTACTGTGTAGAAAATGTTATTGTAGGACCTGGGATGGAATCAAGGAATTTGAGATTTTTGTGCTATCTCATCTTCATCTCGCCAGATTGGGAAAGATTACACCAGAGAAATCTCACTGAAGTGTCTATACTGTCACCTTCTGATTCTAAACCTATATTTATTTGATCCAGGATACAATATATTTTGTTAACTACTTTGTTAACCTGTTCTGCCATCTTCAAAGATTTTTTGTAGAAATACTTCCATGACACTTATATTAATTGAAAAGCAAAGTATTTTACCTTTAGCTTGTATTGCTGCTCATCATTCTTTTATCTAAACCTATTATCTGATGCCTGTTGGTTTGAATTTTATCTCTTAGGTGTCCTCTCTTCTCTTAGGTATTACTGCTATCCAATCATTATCACACTTGCACATTTCATATCATCTGCAAATTTTGAAATTGTGTCCTATATCTGAATATTAAGGGCTCAGTTGTACACCTTGGATGGGCTTCCACATTTGGAGATCTACCACAGAGAACTGATGGAAAACAAATTGTAATTCACCAAATATATACACAAGGGTTTTTGGAAAAAAATCATGTTGCTCTAAGCTTCCTTTTTTTTACATCAGTATGTCACATTTATTGATATCACATTATTGCATTTCAAGTGTTGACTTCCCATTGTCATTGGGTGAAAGTGAGGAGTGCAGATGCTGGAGATCAGAGTCAAAATTAGAGTGGTACTGGTAAAGCACAGCAGGTCAGGCAGCATCCAAAGAGCAGGAAAATCAATGTTTCCGGCAAAAGCCCTTCATCACGAATCTTCCCATTGCCATTGTTTTATGACAACTATCAATAAAGAATGTATTCCATTGAGTAGCGGTGCAATTGAGTGATGAATGGTTGCAGGATTCTTTAATTTACAGGAAGAAAATCCTATACTGAAGATGTTCAATTTGAGGGGTCATTTAAAATGCAATTTAGAGCAATGGATTTAATAGGACAGGGATATTAATTGATGCAATACCCACCCATCTGTCTGCTGTAATTATGTCTTGACTGTGATGGATAGATTTGTGCTGGGCTCTGTGGAACTGGATTTTATTGCCAAATATTTAAATTACTCAACTCTTCTCAACTCCAACATTCTTGTTCCCTTAGACTATCTGGTCTCACAATGTTGGTAAAGCAACCTTCCATCATCTTGCAGTGTGAACACTGTTAAATGATGTAGCTCAGGAAGCCTTGTTCTGAGATGATATGGCACATACAGAAGGCTGAGAAAGTTTACAAATCACAAGCCTCTCTATTCTCCTCTTCTCCACCATCTCAGCTTCTTGTTTTTGCTTGCTTTTTCCAATGGTCTTCTAAACACTCAGCCTTTCTAAGTCCTAGCAATTAGTGACTGTGTCTCCCAGTTGTCAATGTCTGCTATCTTTCATATTTCACTTGCATGCAACTTTGAAGCAGAGCTATGGAGATCAAGGAGGTCACATCCTAGTGGGAATACAACCATTATTGATCCTATGAACATGGCTAAGCTATTACAGATATTGTTGGTTTAGCAATGAGTCTATGATGATGAAATTAGCATGCTTCTGACCTTTGAGTTGGATACCTTGTTCTCTTGCTACTGCAGAATTGAAAAGATCATGTCAGATTTGCAACTTCCATTTCTCAAACTACACAAGGATTCAAGGAAGATGCATTAAGCCAGAACCTGCAGGCTAATAGATGTCACAATCGTTGCAGACACCTCTATACTTGTGCAGGATCACAAACTTTGCATCACACAGAACCCACAGTGGCATCTTCCTCTAGTGGAAACTATTTAATTTAAGCAGCTGCTGCAGAAATACCATTTTCCATGATTGATGGGTTTAAGTGACATAACACCTGGAGATTTACAACTATTCTTGCTGAGCTCCACACTGTGGTATAAATGCTTGGCTTCTCCATGACTGGCAGGTTTCTTGTGGTTTGTAGCACTTCCTCAGTGATAGCATTCTCTCTCTAGTTATTCTACATTTCTCTCCAATGCTTTATTGCAGTCAATAACCTCCCCTATTTTCTTTTTGCAATCGAGTTGTTTCTTTGCAAATAGATCTGTTACCTTTTTGATCCCTTTGTTTACCCACCTGACATTTTTCCTTTGTTGAAGAATTCTAGTTATTCTGGAAGATTTGTAACCAGTCATTGTTGGTGTTTACCTAACTGTCTGCTGAATTTTGAGTGCCTCCTTATTATTTCCAGAATTTTCTTACTCCAATTTCTCCTGTAACGAATGCAAGCGGACCACTTTGTTACCATGGCAGTGTCGACTATTGTTGTTCAGATGGAACTAGTCAGTAACGTCGAATTATTTTTCACCGTGTGTTAACTGTCTGATATTGTGGATAATTTTTCAAACTATGTTCCATTTCATTTCTACATTCTGTTTGAAAATGTCGGCCAGCATCTGTCCAATCAAATTGTGGAACTGCTGGTATTTCTCTGGGGAGACAGTGGCTGACATTGATGAAAGGACAACATTTCTGCTTTGAATTAATGGAATTCATTTTCTCAATTGAGTACAGAGCACTATTCTGGCCCTGGTTTGGTTACAGGAGTTGCTGGTTAGATGACATATTTTAGCAAGTCCATCTTTGTGCTCCATCCAGCTTTTCTGTCAGGGTTTACTCTTTCAACCTTGAACTCCTCTGAGATATCACATGGCTGTGCAGATATTTTTCCCAGAGTTAGGAGATTGGTTCATGATGTGCTGGGCTCTGTCAAATGCTCAATGGATATGTGCACACCATATCTGAAGGCCAGTCCTTCCCTGCGTTCCTCTGAAGCTTTAGTCTGGGGCTGCAAGTATCCCTGTGTTATCATGAGGAAGCAAAGCTGAGGACTTGCCAATAGAGAGATTATGTGTATTGATAGGGAAAGACTTTCACATTTTGTCTTTTTTTTGCACTGCTGCTAGCCACCGGTGTGGGTTGACAATAAGAGGCAAACTCGGCACAGAATTGGAAAGTATGATTGGAATCTTTACCCACACATTACATGAGCAATGTTTTTTAAAATTATTTCATGGAAAGAGGGCATCAGTGGCCAGGTAAGCATTCATAGGTGAAAGTGAGGACTGCAGATGCTGGAGATTAGAGTCAAGATCAGAGTGGTGCTGGAAATGCACAGAAGATCAGGCAGCATCCAAGGAGCAGGAAAATCGACGTTTTGGGCAGGACCCCCATTCTTAGTCCATCCGTAATTGTCCAGAGAACAGTTAAAAGTCAACCGCATTTCTGTGGGTCTTGAGTTTAAAAATGTGTTGCTGGAAAAGTGCAGCAGATCAGGCAGCATCAAAGGAGAAGGAGAATCGACGTTTCGGGCATAAGCCCTTCTTCAGGAAATCTTATGTCTGAAATGCACAGCTTATGCCCGAAACGCCGATTATCCTTCTCCTTTGAAGCTGCCTGACCTGCTGTGCTTTTCCAGCAACACATTTTTAAGCTCTGATCCCCAGCATCTGCAGTCCTCACTTTCTCCCTGTTGGTCTGGAGTCACATGTAGACCAGACCAGGTAAGGATGACAGTTTCCCTCCCTCAAGGACATTAGTGAATGAGATGGGTTTTTTTTCTCATCAATCAACAATAGTTTTATTGTCATCATTAGACGGTGGCACAGTGGTTAGCACTGCTGCCTCACAGTACCAGAGACCCGGATTCAATTCCCGCCTCTGTGTGGAGTTTGCACATTCTCCCCGTGCCTGCGTGGGTTTCCTCCGGGTGCTCCGGTTTCCTCCCACAATCCAAAAAATGTGCAGGTTAGGTGAATTGGCCATGCTAAATTGCCTGTAGTGTTAGGTGAAGGGGTAAATGTAGGGGAATGGGTCTGGGTGGGTTACGCTTCGGCGGGTCGGTGTGGACTTGTTGGGCCGAAGGGCCTGTTTCCACACTGTAAGTAATCTAAAAAGTGTCCTCCGGGTAAACTAATGGGCTATCAACAGATAAAAGCAAAGTTGTCATAGTTCTACAGGAATATTAAGCTGCTCTCTCATTATAGAGTGGTGAGTTTAACTTGACGATCACCATTCCTCAGGTGAAGGGAAAGATTAACCCTGGGGTTAATGATTAGGCTGGAACTGTCATGGTGACCTTGGCTAATATGGGAAGTAAACCTGTGCTATTGATGTCCTGCTGCTTAACAAACCAGCCATCCAGCCAACTGACCTATCCCAACCCATGCACATATGCAATGAATAACATCCTCCACAAAAAGTATCTAAGAGCTAAATGATCCTGTGGTGGAAGAATTGCTCACTGATCAGAAGCAGGGTCAATCAATTCAAGCATAGGCCTGACTATTCTCCCACATTGAAGAATATGCATTCTAAGAGTATTGTGAAACATCTAGAGCATCCACATTTGAAGTCAGAGACTTGTCAGAAGGTGGGATAGTGTAACAGACGTCATTGTACAATGGGCTAACTACAGGAAAAAATGTAAAGTTAGATGTTGTATAAGTTAATGGCTCTGTGGTTAGTTGTTCATGTCATATCGTTTCCACCCATTCTAAAAGGTCTCACACAGTCTGTTTGTTTGTGGGATCAAATAGTTCTACTGTTGTTTTCAGAAGGGGAACAGAGGTATTCATACCAGTTTCTTCGGCCTTAAAAAATACGCTGACCAAATATGGTTGCACTGATTGCTATGAATCATCATCATCGTCATAGAGCCATAGAGATGTACAGCAACTTGTCCATTCTGACCAGGTATTCCAACCCAATCTAGTCCCACCTGCCAGCAACAGGCCCATATCCCTCCAAACCCTTCCTATTCATATACCCATCCAGATGCCTTTTAAATGTTGCAATTGTACCAGCCTCCACCACTTCCTCTAGCAGCTCACTCCATACATGTACCACCCTCTGCATGAAAAGGTTGCCCCTTAGGTCTCTTTACATCTTTCCCATCTCACCCTAAACGTATGCCCTCTAGTTCTGGACTCCCCCACCCCAATGAAAAGACCTTGTCAACTTATCCTATCCATGCACCTCATGATTTTATAAACCTCTATAAGATCACCCCTCAGCCTCCAATACTCCAGGGAAAACAGTCTTAGCCTATTCAATCTCTCCCTATAGCTCAAATCCTGGAACCCTGGAAACGTCCTTGTAAATCCTTTCTGAACCCTTTCAAGTTTCACAACATCTTTCTGTTTGGGAAAAAAAAGTCATCAAACCCTCTTGTTATCTCAGAAAAGTGCATCTTCAGTAGATACATTATGGTGTTGTATCTGCCACTATTAATAATTAAATAGGCCTAAGACAAAGCAAACATGAACAAGATTTGAGGTAATTCACTCATCCAATTACTCAATACCACATCCTATAGAGATGGCAAATTCCACAAGATACCAGCAGTGGCCATCTTTGAAAACATCACGTTACATCATGTGAGCCAAATTTCAGATTATACTGCTCATTTCTCCTGGTAGCTATCCTGTCAGAAGTGTAGAACAAATGAGAATATATAAGCAGTATCATATTCTCCTTTCTCATGTAAAATTAATCCGTAATCATAGCTGCAAAAGTTTTACTCATACCATTGTTTCAAAAGTTTATAGTGAGCACAAGGCTGTTGGTTCACCAAGTGCACCTATTACTCTTACACATGCCTGTGGGGAATGGCAAAAAAACCCTGTAAAATCCTTGCAATTTCCCTGGCACTGACTATCAGCTCCAACAATAGCATGTTTTACACTGTAAAGAAAGAGACTTCTCAACCCCCCCCCCCCCCCCCCCCACCTCCTGCAGCAATCTGCATGGTCACAGCCCTAACTTACGAATTAGTTTGTATGCTATTGTTCAGTATGCAAATATTTGTGTCCTTATACGTTTATAAACTGTAGGAACAGGTTATTAGTTAAGGTTAAAAAAGAATTGAAAATTAGCTGTTTTAATCTAGCATTGTCAAAGTGAGTAAATATTTATTACTCATGTTACCATCCCTGTATGTTGCTGTTTGCTTAATATAGAAGCAGAAATCAGATTGAAATCTTGTTACTTGTATCAAATCGTATGATTTTAAAACATCTTCATTTGAATATGATTTAGTTAAAAACTTAATTCTTCTAACATGTAGCTGCTCAGCAAATGGCAGAGGACTCTAAGGTAGCAGAAATAGCTTCCCAAGATGTGGAAATCGCCTCCAGAAGTATATAAAAAAATTCAGAATTGTTGTAAACAAAAGCATTTTAATAACATAAGCTGATGACAGTATTTAAAGGCTTCCAGCTTGTCAATTACTGTGCCCTGTCAATTCCTGGTATCATCCTACTTTGTCTGACCTGGTACGTCTCAGGAAGCCCTGGAAACCTATGTACTGACATTTAAGAACAGATTCAGCATTAGAAATGTACTCATTTGCCCTTTAGCACATGTTAATTGCAGACCTGCCTGCCCCATGGTGGGTTTGTGCTTGCTACTAACATGTTTGTATTAAATGTGGAAATTTGCAGCTTTCTGTCAGTTCCCAAAAACTGTACTTTCTTGCCCCAGAGATTTGGACCAATATCTACCCACACTGGCAGCTAATATATCCCACCATAGAAACCAAGATTCTAGTTTAATCTCTGCTTGATGCTGAGCTAATTGAACACTACAATCAGTTTCAGAACCCTGTGTTTGTTCTTTATTTTACCCCCGTGTTAGTGATCTTCTGGGTGGGGTGCGGTGGTGGTGATGGTAGGTGGGGGGAGTCGGGGGGTGGGGGTGGTGTGGGTGGGGAGGGGTGAGTGTTTCTATATAAGTCAGTAATCTCCTCATTTCTGGCCATGACCTCAGAAATGGGACCATTGCAGTTTCCAAACCTAGGGCTCTCCTCTGCTTTCTGGTTTAAAGATAGCAAAAGGGTCAGGTCAGCAAGTGGTTGGCAGGTGAAGATATCTATTGCGTTATGCCTAATTTTATGACTCCCTGTTTATCGACTAACTGGTCTTTGGAGGAGTATAACATACAAAAAGTAAGCTTGCTATGATATTCCTGTGGCTGAATGTTTTCACCAAAAATATAATTATTCTTAAAATGTCTAAATAAAAACATTACAACCCATTCAACTTGAATATAACTGATTTTGCAACAAAGTCAACTTGTCCCAATACTGCTATATTGCTGTTATAGCTTTAATATTCACAAAGCATGTTCAATGTTAGGTATGGAACACAACAGCAAAACATTTCAAATTGCAAGTTACAGAAATTGCATGGACATAGACTTTTTTTATTTGTACATCATGTTCCACTCTGAATGAATATCTCCTTGATAGTCATTATTTAGACACATGAAAAACAACCTGGGCAAACTGTCAGATAGCAACTGGTATCTAAAGTAGACAGGCAGGAAGCTGGACGAGCATTGCAAGCCAGGCAGCATCAGTAGGTGGAGAAGTCCGACGATTTAGGTGTAATCCTTCTTCAGGAATGGAGGTGGGGGTAGCAGTAACTGGCACAAGGAACTACTTCCAAGTGAAGATAGCAAATTTTGAAACCGCTTTTAAAAGTTATGACCTTAACTTAAAATATTCAATTATGTAAATTAACTGTAACACTATGTATTGCATAATGCATTCCTTACATTATTAAAAATGAGCTCTTTTACAATAATTAAACTGTCGGAAACTGCATTTCTAAACTTCCTTCCTCTTTCGTAAACACTACTACAAAGTTAATGACTGCTGTCTTCAGGCTTCTGAGGATTTCTAAGTCTGACTGCTATTTGCACACCTCCAGCTTCTGTCTCTTGTCTGAAGCGTGACATTCATTGTTACTGTAGGAAAGTGCCTTCCAGAAGGGTGCTCTCTCTCTCTCTCTCTCTGTGCTGTGAGCTCTCTGCCTCCTGTTGTTTGAGTCAGCAGCAGCCCAGGCAGTTAACAAACACTCAGATAAGAGAAACTGAATGGTGCCACTAGACCAAAATTCAGATACAACTGCTGCATGGGAAAATGTGAAGAAAGCAGAGATAATACTTCGCTATTTTCTTATGTCATATATATTTGACACAGTTTTTGCTGTGGTCTGAGCAACGGATTATCCTTTCTGATTCCTGTGAACTGCAGCATAAAAATGGATGATTCAGTATTTTTTGACAATCCGTTATATTACATGGTGAGTCAAAACTAATTTTTTTTAACAGTCTGTGCAAAATCTTTCTTCTAATCTTGCGATCTAACAGTACCACATCAGTGATATAGAATACATCTAGCTTCATGCTTTTCAAATTTTTGAATTAATAACTCTGAATTACTGATAACTTTGCAATTTAGTGAGTTATTAATTTGGCGTGCTTCATGTGAACAGTCTAGTGTAGTGATTCGCTGAGATAGTGAAGTAACTCATGATCTGTAACAGGCATAAGATGTGTTTTGCTTTAGCTTCAAGGTTTTGGATTCGCAAAATGTGCAATTTGATAGCAAGCTTAGAGTTGCTCTGCAATTTAAAATAGGTCAAATCATGAATTGGTAAATTGGGAGGAAATTTGCAAATGTGTTCAATTCAAGTTTTGAGAACTGCATTCAAATCCAAAGCCCAATGTTTTTAGACTTTTATGGATGGAGTATTAATTTATACATCAATTATAATTGGAATTTGAAAGCATTCTCTTGTCAATTCAAACCCCACAATTGTGGTCAAGATTTACCACTTTCATGGGATAGGAGGAAAGATCACTGTGAGCATGACCATTAGTTTTTGCATTAATTCTATGGAAACTGTTTGACAATGAAATTGGCTAGTGCAGCATTGATGCATGTAGGATTTCAATTACAAATTAGGCTAAAGCCCTTTTTTAATGAAAATGTACAGAAGAAATATACCGATTATCCTTAATTAACTTTGGATACATCGGAAACATCTTTATTTTGCAGACCTATATCAATTCTTCTGGGGAGGCCATTTGATGAGCTGCTACTAGCACTGACAGTACAGTCTTCCTCATTTATATGACACAAACTTCTGCTCCATTATGTCCTGTATTAACTTCAATTTCCTGAATCATTTTGTTGAATGGATATGAAATCTTTGACACAAAATTTTGAGACGTGTACTCCATTACTTATCTATCCTATATCTATAGCGTTGAGTTTTACATTAAAACATTTCGAAACATTATGCTACATGTAGGTTAGGCCATCACTTACAACATGCCATACCTCCCAAAGAGATTTTGTGAATGTCTTCTTCAAAACCATGGAGAATTGATGTCGGGAGATCTGGCCCCCAAATCAAAGGGAATCACATATTTACTGCGTTTGTACTAATTTAGTTGCCTCATTATGGAACAATAATGACACAATTGACCACATTTAAATTAACATCATGAAAATGATTGATTAAAATAAAATAAATCTTTGTTCTTTCTCGGTTTTTAATATTTTTCAGTTAAATCTCATCAAAATTTTTTCTTTACGCACAGGGTTTGAAGTGAATTGTATGATAGTGAAAGGATGGCAAGAATCTTTTCTGGGCCTATTTTCAGGTCTCAAGTGGGGGGATCACAGTGTGCCTCAGATGCTAGAGACCTGAGATGGGCATCAGTCAGTTTCCTTTGGTCCCGTAGAAGTCAATTGTGTTACCAGCAATGCACATCAGGTAGAAATTAAGAGTAATGAACATGGTCTTGCTACTGCACTCAGAGAGGATAAGGGACGACAGCAAGTGTTGACTGGTTGAGAACCTCAGTGGATTTGTGGAGTCACAAGGACTATCTTGTTACCCCTGACTCTATTAAGATAACTTAGAAAGAGAGAAATAAATATATTTTTAATGTTGGAAGGTTGCAGCAACCCTTTTGTACTTGGGCCCTGGAAGAAATTGAAAGAACAGGGTGGAGAATGTTTGACTCATGCACATACTCTGTTTCCAAATGATTTAATACTGGAATCATTTGATATATATGATCCCTTGTTAGCCTGTAACATGATGTCTGCTAATAATGAAATGTCACCTGAGCTGAAGTAAATTTCAGTGCCTGCACAAATGAAGTGCCAAATATTGAACATTTTGTTCATGTCTTGTAGCCAACAAAGTACTGATTATGCAATCTAGGAGAGAGCACTGTGTGGGTAGAGTTTCATTAATGCTTTATCCTTCACATTCTGATTTTAAAGTTTACGTGTGATTTTTAACACACTGACACCCAACTTCCACTTCATGTTGCACTAAAAGGGGAATGAGAATTGACTAGTTGTTCCAGCTTATAAGATGTTTGATGAGTTGATGTTTGGGTGGGCCAGCCCCCTGGAATGAGGAGGAGCATTGAACTAAATGAAAATGAAGTAAGGTGATATTAATTGGATTCCTCTACATTCCCTCCTTCAGCTATCATCAGTGTACATTTCCGCCACCTCCAAACGGACACCACCACCAGGGATATATTTCCCTCCCCACCCCTTTCCGCTTTCCGCAAACACCGTTCTCTCCATGACTACCTAGTCAGGTCCATGCCCCCCAACAACCCACCCTCCCATCCTGACATCTTCCCCTGCCTCTGCAGGAATTGCAAAACCTGCGCCCACATCTCCTCCCTCACCTCCATCCAAGGCCCCAAAGGAGCCTTCCACAGCCATCAAAGTTTTACCTGTACAGTTCACCAATGTCATTTATTGTATCTGTTGCTCCCGATGCGGTCTCCTCTACATTGGGGAGACTGGACAGCTCCTAGCAGAGCGCTTTAGGGAACATCTCCAGAACACCCACACCAATCAAACCCACCGCCCTGTGGCCCAACATTTCAACTCCCCCTCCCACTCTGCCGAGGACATGGAGGTCCTGGGCCTCCTTCACCGCCGCTCCCTCACCACCCGACGCCTGGAGGAAGAACGCCTCATCTTTCACCTCGGAACACTTCAACCCCAGAGTATCAATGTGGATTTCACCAGTTTCCTCATTTCCCCTTCTCCCACCTCACCCCAGTTCCAACCTTCCAGCTCAGCACCATCCTCATGACCTGTCCTACCTGCCAATCTTCCTTTCCACCTATCTGCTCCACCCTCCTCTCTGACCTATCACCTCCATCCCCACCCCCATTCACTTATTGTACTCTATGATACTTTCTCCCCTCCCCCACCCCCCTCTCATTTATCTCTCCACCCTGCAGGCTCCCTGCCTCTATTTCTGATGAAAGGCTTTTGCCCGAAACGTTGATTTTCCTGGTCCTTGGATGCTGCCTGACCTGCTGTGCTTTTCCAGCACCATTCCAATCCAGACTCTGGTTTCCAGCATCTGCAGTCCTCGTTTTTACCAATATTCCTCGTGTCAGAATACTGGTCACATGATCAGCCACGATGGCAGAGCCACATTGTCTGTATGCTTGGCACAAAATTTTCCAAACTAGTGCTCTCCTCTGGGGTCTGTAATGGTATGTGATCACTCAGAGTGCAGAGGAGCTGCTCCAAGGGCATGCTAAAAACCTTCCGAAACAAATGCAGCATCTCCACTGATATGTGGGAATTGCTTGCAGTTATGTAGTTGGGTGTGTGATACCCCTTTTAAGAGACAGCTGTCAGGTGACCAGAGCAGGAGCTAGGGGAGGCAGTCTAAAACCCACTGGAGCAGAAAGGATGCACAATAAAGTAATCTCTGTTCAAGTTTACTACCCACCTGCCTTGCGTTCTATTTATAGTTCCAGTGAACTGCAAATATAACACTTGTCCTAGAAGACAAACTGGAGAAGAAGTATCTAGAAAGGCATCAACCACTTTGAGTATCATTGAATGGAACACATGGAGGCCAAGTGTAAGTGATGGAAGAGTGTGCCGAATCCAGTGCGTCCAACCCACCTACTTCCTCAAACACCACCTGCCTCACCTATTGCAGAGTCGGTGGCTCCAGGAATGGAATATTCAGCCACCACAAAACCCATCCATAATCCAAAGGGGAAGCAAGTCATCCTCGATCCTGAGGGGCTGTCAATGAAGAAAGTGGGTTGCCAAAACTGAACACAAGGCAAAAGTGAGGACTGCAGATACTGGAACTAGAGTTTAGACCAGAGTGGTGCTGGAAAAGCACAGCAGGTCAGGCAGCATCCGAGGAGCAAGAAAATCGACGTTTCGGGCAAAAGCCGTTCATCAGGAATCCTGATGAAGGGCTTTTGCCCGAAACGTCGATTTTCTTGCTCCTCGGATGCGGCTTGATCTGCTGTGCTTTTCCAGCACCACTCAGGTCTAAAAACTGAACACAATACAATTGTTGTGGCTGAACCAGTATTTTGTGCAAAGTTATCATAGCTTCTCTGCTTTTGCATTCTAAATGTCTGTTTATTAAGCCCAAGGCCTCAGAACCTTTCGTTAACTATTTTATTAATCTGCTCTGCTGATTTATACATCCAAACCCAGGTTCCTCTGCTCCTGCACTCATTTTAGTTGGTCTGGGGCTTAGATTACTTTGAATGGACTTTCTCTTCATTTCCAACTGCCACCGGGACATTACCCACCTCAACCTGTCTACCTCCACTCCAACCTCTCACCCTCGCAACGCGCAGCCCTCTACTCCCTCTGCTCCAATCCCGACCTCACCAGCAAGCCAGCAGATAAAGGGGGCGCAGTGGTAGTCTGGCGCACTACCTCTACACCACTGAAGCTAAACGCCAACTCGAATATTCCATTCCTGGAGCCACTCTTCCTACCGCCCCCTTGACCATGACCCCACCCCCCATCACCAAACCATCATCTCCCAGACCATACAAAACCTCATCACCTCAGGAGATCTCCCACCCACAGTTATCAACCTCATAGTCCGGGAACCCCACACTGCCCAGTTCTACCTCCTTCCCAAGATCCACAAGCCTGACCACCCTGGCCAACCCATTGTCTCAGCATGCTCCTGCCCCACTGAACTCATTTCTAACTACCTCAACACTATCCTATCTACCCTAGTCCAAGAACTCCCCACATACATTCGAGACACCACCCACGCCCTCCATCTCCTCCAAGACTTCCGCTTCCCCGGCCCCCAACGCCTCATCTTCACCATGGATATCCAATCTCTCTACACCTCCATCCGCCATGATCAGGGTCTCCAAGCCCTCCGTTTCTTCCTCTTCCGACGTCCCCAACAGTACCCTTCCACCGACACTCTCATTCGTTTGGCCGAACTGGTCCTCACCCTTAACAATTTCTCCTTCGAATCCTCCCACTTCCTCCATACCAAAGGGGTAGCCATGGGCCCCAGCTATGCCTGTCTCTTTGTTGGCTACGTAGAACAGTCCATCTTCCGTAGTTACACCGGCATCACTCCCCACCTCTTCCTCCGCTACATTGATGACTGCATTGGCGCCACCTCGTGCTCCTGCGAAGAGGTTAAGCAATTCATCAACTTCACCAACACATTCCACCCTGACCTTAAATTTACCTGCACCATCTCTGACACCTCCCTCCCCTTCCTGGACCTCTCCATCTCCATTAATGACGACCGACTTGACACTGACATTTTTTACAAACCCACCGACTCCCACAGCTACCTGGATTACACTTCTTCCCACCCTACTTCCTGCCATCCCGTATTCCCAATTCCTCTGCCTCCGCCGTATGTGTTCCCAGGAGGACCAGTTCCACCACAAAACACACCGGATGGCCTCCTTCTTTAGAGATCGCAATTTCCCTTCCCACTTGGTTAAAGATGCCCTCCAATGCATTTCGTCCACATCCCGCACCTCTGCCCTCAGACCACAACCCTCCAACCGTAACAAGGACAGAACGCCCCTGGTGCTCACCTTCCACCCTACCAACCTTTGCATAAATCAAATCATCCACCGACATTTCCGCCACCTCCAAAAAGACCCCACCACCAGGGATATATTTTCCTCCCCACCCCTTTCCACCTTTCGCAAAGACTGTTCCCTCCGTGACTACCTGGTCAGGTCCACGCCCCCCGACATCCCACCCTACCATCCTGGCACCTTCCCCTGCCACCGCAGGAATTGCAAAACCTGCCCACACCTCCTCCCTCACCTCCATCCAAGGCCCTAAAGGAGCCTTCCACATCTATCCATTACCTGCATATCCACCAATATCATTTATTGTATCCGTTGCTCCCGATGCGGTCTCCTCTACATTGGGGAGACTGGACGCCTCCTAGCAGAGCGCTTTAGGGAACATTTCTGGGACACCCGCACCAATCAACCAAACCGCCCTGTGGCCCAACATTTCAACTTTCCCTCCCACTCTGCTGAGGACATGGAGATCCTGGGCCTCCTTCACCGCCGCTCCCTCACCACCAGACACCTGCAGGAAGAATGTCTCATCTTCCGCCTCGGAACACTTCAACCCCAGGGCATCAATGTGGACTTCAACAGTTTCCTTATTTCCCCTTCCCCCACATCACTCCAGTTCCAAACTTCCAGCTCAGCACTGTCCCCATGACTTGTCCTACCTGCCTATCTTCTTTTCCGCCTATCCACTTCACCCTCCTCCCCCCCGACCTATCACCTTCATCCCCTCCCCCACTCACCTATTGTACTCTATGCTACTTTCTCCCCACCCCCACCCTCCTCTCATTTATCTCTCCACTCTTCAGGCTCTCTGCCTGTATTCTTGATGAAGGGCTTTTGCCCGAAACGTTGATTTTACTGCTCCTCAGATGCTGCCTGAACTGCTATGTTTTTCCAGCACCACTCTAATCTAGACTCTGGTTTCCAGCATCTGCAGTCATTGTTTTTACCTGGATACCAATGTATTAGCCCAAATGTTTTTGAAGACTGTCCCATTCATGTTTAATCTAGCTGGAATGAATGCCCAGAGAACTGTATTGCCCACATTGTTGTATTGGTAATGAAGTCAGAAGGTGGACATTATGGAATATGAGTTCCCTGATTGAGGCTGTTAACCTAACCTGATCTGGAAACCCGAGTTGACAGATATAAACTGGAGCGTCAGAGGTTCTGTTCACTCTGAGAGCTGGCTCTGAGGAAGCTGGATCAGTGTCAAGAACTCTGAACGTGTAAATAAAGGGTAACTTGGTGATAGGATACTGGCCTCTGTGGAGTTATTTCGGTGGCAATGAGAGAAAAACTTATGCTCCTGAAGATATTTGCTCACAACAGTTGGCTTTTTAGTTCGGGTAAGCATGTCTGGCATCATGCCATTACTTTGGAAGAGAGATTTAAAAAAGACATGAAGGGTATTATTTTTACACTGAGTGGTTTGTGTATGGAATGAACTTCGAGAGGAAGTGGTGGATGTGGGCATAGTTAAAACATTTAAAAGAAATTTAGATAAATACACAAATAAGAAATGTTTGGATAAGTATGGGTCAAGTGCACACAGTTGGGACTAGTTTGGTTTGGGATTATGGTCAGTGTGGGCTGGTTGGACAGAAGGATCTGTTTCCATGCTGTATGACTCATAAACATTCTGGACCCCCTTCCAGTCACTGCTGATATTATCAGACTAGATGCAAAAAGGTCTAGTTCTGGCAAAATTAAAACAGCTGGTGGTGATGGAAGAAACAAAAGGACCATCACAATCAGATTTGAAACCTTTCTGGACGTAGTGAGACAGATAATTATAGAGGATTGTGTTTTATTATAGAGCGAAAGAGTGATTGTCCTGAGCAAACAATGCTGTCAGATACTGGCTGAACTCCACCAGGGTCATCCAAAGGAATGTAGACGTAGCCGCATTGTGGCAGTGCCCAGAATGCCTACAAGGACAAAAAATTACTGTTGGCTGCTCCTACACATACGTGGGAATGGCTAGCTAAAATCTGGGGTCCATTACATGTCAACTATGCCGGCCCTTTTAGGGGCTCAACTTTTAGTTATTGTGGATGCCCACTCAGTGGTTGGATATGTATAGAGTTCATTCATCAAACACTGGGACAAAGATAGAAAAGCTGAGAGCATCTTTTGCAATACAGACTCCCAGAAGTGTTGGTCACAGACAACGGGCCATCATTTACTGGCACAGAATACAAATATTTCCTAAAATTAAATTGCATTCAGCTTGTAAGGACACCTCCATACTATCCATCATCCAATGGTCTGGCAAAAAGAGCAGTCCAAACTTTGAAGGCAGGCTTAAAGAAATAACCTACAGCTTCACTACTTACCAAAACTGTCCCGGTTCCTGTTTGATTATAGGACCACCCCTCATGCAACTACAGGAATAGCTCCAGCAATTGATAATGGGGAAAAGACTCTGTACGAGGTTAAATCTGATCTTCCTGGATCTGGGGGAGGGAGGATGAAACAGTATTAGGAATCCCAATGGACACAAGTCGCTAAGTGAGAGAGACCATTTACTTCAGAGGACAAAGTTTGGTGAAAAAACCACGGAAATAGCCCTGCAAGGATAAGAGGCAAAATCGACGTGAGGTCAAATCCTGAGATGTACAACATTCAAGTAGATGGGGTGGTCCTGACAAGCATGTGGACTATATGAAAGCTGACAAACTTGCAAGTATACCCAGCCTCTGAGATCAGCTAGAAACACTAAGATCCCATGGATTCTCCCCTTCCGTTTTCGAGGAAAAGAAACCTTGGAATCTGAGATGGACATGGTGAATGTCACAGCCTTGATGTCTTCACCACCTGAAGAAGAGGATTTTCTTCAGATATCCTCCAGGCCAAGAGGCAGGTGACGGCCTCGGATACGGGCAGCGTATCCTAAAATTAAATTGCATTCAGTTTATAAGGACACCTCCATACTATCCATCATCCAATGGTCTGGCAAAAAGAGCAGTCCAAACTTTGAAGGCTGGCTTAAAGAAACAGCCTACAGCTTCACTACTTACCAAAACTGTAAGAGGAACTGAGTCAGAGGAACTGGACATGGTGCAAAAACACCCACGGAGAGGCTTCAAGAAATAGAGCAGGTCTCCGTCCCATGACATAGAGAGATTGTAATGAGGTCAGCCAGTTGGATCTCAGAGCAGGAGTTCCCTGATTGGGGCTTTAAATCTGGCTGACTGAAACAGGAGTGTCAGGAGTTCTGTTCACATTGAGAGCTGGCTCTGAGAAAGCCAGAACAGTGTCAAGTACCATGCACGTGTAAATAAAGGGTGGCTTGGTGAAGGGATACCAGCCTCTGTGGAGTTATTTCACATGCAGTGGCAGAAGATTTAATTGGTCATATGTGGACAGTGATATTTTTACTATCGAGAGAAAACTGAATTTATGTGTATTTACAGATAAGTGAATCAGGAGTGTGGACAGGCAAGTGGAGCTTAGATGACCACCAGCTCAGCCATGACCTTATTGTGGGCCTGAGAGGGCCCAAATGGCCTACTCCTTCTCCCATGTTCCTAGTATTTTTAAAAAAGTGCTGTCATGTTCAGTTGTGATTGAGGGTGAAAGCTCAGTAGACCAACAGTGATAGAGATTAAGGAATTCTGTAACTGGAAAAAGAATACAGTACATGGTATTTGCTTGACTATAGTAAATGAACTAAGCATCAAAATATTGAATGTGAAGAGATTCAGTGCCAGACAGTGGCAAGACCATTTAAAAACTGGAATGTATACTGCAAAACCAGATGACTGACTGCCCTAGTTATAATGGATAAGGGATTTAACCACTTTATTTTTCTGATCTTGGTCTAACTTGCTCCATCAAATCCCAAACTGACAATTCAGCTTGAAGCCTGGACAGTGATGTGTGCATTTTGCTTCCAACAGGGTAGTTTTACCTGATATCTCAATTCTTATGTTACAGAAGCTAATATGGAGGGGGCATAGCTTTAAATTAAGGGGTGGTAGGTATAGGACAGATGTTAGGGGTAGGTTCTTTACTCAGCGAGTCGTGAGTTCATGGAATGCCCTGCCAGTAGCAGTGGTGGACTCTCCCTCTTTATGGGCATTTAAGCGGGCATTGGATAGGCATATGGAGGATAGTGGGCTAGTGTAGGTTAGGTGGGCTTGGATCGGCGCAACATTGAGGGCCAAAGGGCCTGTACTGCGCTGTATTCTTCTATGTTCTATGTTCTATAAGAATTAGACATGGGTAATGTAGCACTGGAGGGTTCAACAGATGCTGCTTATGTCCTTATTGTAATCACAAGCACTTCAGTATCTGGTTTGTTAAGCTATTTGGTCACAAACAGTAGTACATTGTCATTAGCATGTCATGTTTCGAATGACCCCAGTTAAAATAAAGTCTGACCATTATGCCTTTAGCTCATATGCTATGATACAGTAATGATATCATGAGTGTGTCTCTTAAAAGTATACTGCATTCTGTGAGACATTTGTTTCTCCTTCCAGCCAGACCAACTGGGAATTACAGTCAGAGCTAGAAGTAGCAATTTGGTTTCCTTTTAGTTTCCTTAAGGGCCAAGAGGCGAATGTGTACATGATTATTGTTTTTGTTCATGCAATCTGCCCGAACTATAAACTTAATGCTTACTTCCAATGAATCAACTTACTTGCGTCAACTGATCTGGTATTCAGAACATAATCAGTCAATGAAGGAAGTAATAGTAATGAAAGTATACGGAAAAGTAGATAATGCTGCCATTGTTGGTCTGAAAGCTGGTATATTTACATTTACAAATTTGTGAGCTGGAAATCCACTGCTGGAATGACATTTTTCTGCTTAATCTGAGTCTGAATAATCAACTGACTTACTGACACTTCACTTACTGATACAATCAATCCTTTTAGGGTATGCTGACTGTAAAGTCTGCTTCAGCTGTTGACGATGCCTACTTTTCACTGAACAATTTAATTATTGGCACTGAATGTGCTTGACTGAATATTCTGCCAAATTGAACATTCATGATTCAGAAATGTTTCTACAAGCACTAACTGGTTTCTAATGACCTCCTTTTCTGTTAAATACGTGGAGCTTTTAAGTCAAAATTCCATAACTATATTAGGGGTATATTCATCCATTTTGAACTGTGGGCCATGTACATGTAATCATTTAAGTCAGTCTGTGTAGGTCCGATCATATTTTCCATTCTAAGTTGAATCCGCACCACTGCTCCTATAGCATGGTAGACATGCTGCCACATTCACTTTCCTAATTAGGATTAACAAAACCTACTTGGACTAGTGTGGTCAAAGGAAATCATTTTGGCAATCAGACAAGAAGAGATACTTCAGAATGTATTGCATGTTGAAAACTACAAATTACACTGATAGTCTCTGTAATAATATCTCTATGAGGGAGCCTCAGATGGTTGGTCTTACCTCTTTGAATTCCTAACCTTTTCTTCCACCAAGTCTGTATGACATCACCCTGCTGGGTGGTGCTTGAGGCATTCTTCAGCATTAACCCTTTCAGACCCTTATATCACATGAGTCACCATGGCACTTACAACACTTTCCAATTGTGGTACTTACAGTTCCACTTGCATTTCTCTTCTACTGTTTCACTTGCTTTTTTCTTGTCAATTGCAATTCCTTCACTTTCTTCCTTTCTCTGCACAATTCATTCATTGCCTTTATTCTTTATTCAATTTAATTCTTTTAGTTCCTTTTCCTCATTCTCACTGCTCATCTGTCCCTTTTACTTTTGTCCTTTTTCATTTTCTTGATTACTCTTGCTTGCTTGCTTTTCTTCCCCCTTTCCCTTCATACCTTGAATTTTCTGTCGTCTCCTATGTTTTATTTTATGGGCGGCACGGTGGCACAGTGGTTAGCACTGCAGCCTCACAGCGCCAGAGACCTGGGTTCAATTCCCGCCTCAGGCGACTGACTGTGTGGAGTTTGCACATTCTCCCCGTGTCTGCGTGGGTTTCCTCCGGGTGCTCCGGTTTCCTCCCACAGTCCAAAGATGTGCAGGTCAGGTGAATTGGCCACGCTAAATTGCCCGTAGTGTTAGGTAAGGGGTAAATGTAGGGGTATGGGTGGGTTGCGCTTCGGCGGGGCGGTGTGGACTTGTTGGGCTGAAGGGCCTGTTTCCACACTGTAAGTAATCTAATCTAATTCCTTTCTATACTTTCTCTAACAATCCTGCATAACTTTGTTCTTGCTTTCTACAAGCTAAAGAACACCACAGCACTGGAACAAAACTATTATGCCTACATTCTGCCATGTTTGGTCGTAACAAGGTTGAGTCTATTTTTTACATAACCAGTTACTTGGCCAATATTCGGAATCCCCATCCCTTTGCAATGATAGTTGGTGACAAGTGCACTTGTGGTGCTGAGGTTTCAGATCAGATGAGGAAACAATCAAGCTTATCTATGATGCCCAATGCAGTTGAATAGTCAGTAAAAACTCATTGGTTAGAGAGCAGAGGGGGCCTGGCCATAAGCAACAATCCCCCTGCCTCGTGATGGTGCTGCCTCCTTACATTGACAGTAAATTGATTCAGAACCGTTGAAAACACAACTCATTTATAAAATGCCTTTTCTTTAAAATACGTTTCGCAAAAGGGAAAATAAATTATTACACCATGACAGAAATCTGAGCTTACATCTATCTCAAACATGGTTGAATTGTGAAGTTCTGAGAGGGAATTTCCTAAGGGTTTTAACAGGAAATTGTTCAGTTTCTTGGAATTCTTGGCTTGGGCGTGCGTTTTGGCAAAGATTGTACATGAGAATTGCACAACTAAGATGCATATCTTCCCTTGCTCTGCACCAATCAGTCTATCTTTTTAAAAATTAGAAATTATCTTCCATTCCTACTTAGGGCCATCTTTAGTAAAAAGTACACAAGAAGTGCGTTCCTCCAAGAGTGGAGAAGGAGTACCAAAATATTCCCTTGGGCTTATTTATGAAGGGACTGAACAACATGTTGGCTACAGTTATAGAATTAAGAGCAAGTTTGGATGAAGTTAAATACGGCAAATGCTGCAAATAAAAGCAGAATATACTTGATTGTTCAGGGAAGCATTTGTGAAGAGGGAAATACAGTGTTAACGGCCTGCATTTGGAGGAGTCATAGAGTCCATAGCATATTCAAAATGGTGTACATACATTAGATTTGGAATCTCTCTGTTTCTTGGAAGGCAGAAACCAATTTGGCAATCGGGTTGAGTAGAATAGAATGATTGGAGGTGGGAGATCACTCACCTGTGGGAAATGTGAACAGAGCAGGCCATTTAATCAGATCTCATTCTCACTGCAATTGAGATCTTATTGCACAATCATGCTCTTGAAGACAGATGAGGTCTGGAAAAGTTTGAAGCTGTGATATTATTTAAATCATCTTCCTTTTAAAAATTAGAAAGAAACTTGCCTGCTGATGTTAGTATGCAGAGAGAGAAAAAAATCTGTTTGGCTGATTTCAATAGCTTGTTTGTTCACATAACCAGGTGCCAGGTTCCGTGATGTCTTAGATTGTATCTTTGTGGTCCTGAAGGAAGAGAGTGACCAGCCCCAAGTCATGGTCCACGTAGGTACCAACGACATAAGTAAAAAGAGGGATAGGGATGTAAAGCAGGATTTCAGGTAGCTAGGGTGGAAGCTGAGAGCTAGAACAAACAGAATTGTTATCTCTGGTTTGTTGCCCATGCCACGTTATAGCGAGGCAAGGAATAGGGAGAGATATCAGTTGAACACGTGGCTGCAAGGATGGTGCAGGAGGGAGGGTTTCAGGTACTTGGATAATTGGGGCTCATTCTGGGGAAGGTGGGACCTCTACAAACAGGATGGTCTTCACTTGAACCAGAGGGGTATTAATATCCTGGGTGACAAATTTGCTGGTTCTATTCGGATGGGTTTAAACTAGCTCAGCAGGGGGATGGGAACCTGAGGTGTAGTTGCAATGCACAGGAGGATGAGAGTTGGGAGGACAGGATTTCATGGTCACAGGAATGTGCTGGCAGACAGCAAGCTGGTTTGAAGTGTGTCTACTTCGATGCCAGAAGTATCCGAAATAAGGTAGGTGAGCTTGCAGCATGGATAGCTACCTGGGAATTCGATGTTGTGGCCATTTCAGAGACATGGATAGAGCAGGGTGAGGAATGGATGTTGCAGGTTCCAGGTTTTAGATCTTTCATTAAGAACAGGCAAGGAGGTAAAAGAGGGGAGGTGAGGCCTTGTTAGTCAAGAATAGTATAACGGTGGCTGAGAGAAGTTTTGATGAGGACTCATCTACTGATGTAATGTGGGCTGAGGTTAGAAACAGGAGAGGAGAGGTCACACTGCTTGGATTTTTTTTAAAGGCCTCCGCAGAGTTCCAGGGAGGTGGAAGAGAGGATTGGCAAAATTATTCTGGGTAGGAGTGAAAGAAACAAGGTGGTCATTATGGGGGACTTTAACTTCCCCAACATTGATTGGAAATGCTATAACTCTAGTACTTTGGATGGATCAGTTTTTGTCCAATGTGTACAGGAAGGATTCCTGACACAGTATGTCAAAGGGCCGGCAAGAGGAGAGGCCACACTGGATCTGGTGCTTGGTAATGAACCAGGCCAGGTGTTTGATTTAGTTGTAGGTGAACAACTAAGAGTTGTTCTCTTAGAGAGAGTGACCATAATTCAGGTTACGTTTAGTTTAGAGATGGAAAGGGATAGGTACATGCCATAGGTCAAGAGTTATCGATGGGGCAAGGACAATTATAATGCGATTAGGCAAGAATTAGGATGCATAGAATGGGGCAGCAAAATGCAGGTTGTGCAGACAATGAAAATGTGGAGCTGGTTTAAGGAACAGATATTGTGTGTCCTTGATAAGTATGTCCCTGTCAGGCAGGGAGGAAGTGATAACGTAAGGGAACTGTGGTTTACTACAGAAATTGCATCTCTTGTTAAGCGGAAGGAGGAGGCTTACGTGTTGATGAGGCAAGATGGTTCAGATGAGGCGTTTGAGAGTTACAGATCAGCTAGGAAGGATTTAAAGAGAGAGTTAAGAAGAGCAAAGAGAGGATACGAGCAGTCTTTAGCAAATAGGAGAACCCTAAAGCTTTCTATAGGTTTGTGAGAAATAAAAGGATGACTAGGGTAGGAATAGGGCCAGTCAATGACAGATGTGGGAAGTTGAGTGTGGACCCTGTGGAGATCAGAGAGGTGCTAAACGAACATTTCTTATCAGTTTTCACTCAGGAAAAGGAGAATATTATAGAGGAGAAGAATGAGATATGAGATATTAGAATAGAAAGGATCGAGGTTAGTTATGAAGAGGTATTATCAGTTCTAGAAAGAGTGAAAGTAGACAAGTCCCCTGGGCCGCTTGCAATTTATCCAAGGATTCTCTGGGAAGCTACGGAGAAGATAGCACAGCCTTTGGCTTTGATATTTGAGTCATCATTGTCTACAGGTTTAGTACCAGAGGACTCCGTGGCAATGAATTCCACAAGCCCACCACTCTTTGGCTGAAGAAATGTCTCCGTATTTCTGTTCTGAAATGACCCCCTCTAATTCTAAGATTAGATTGATAGATTCTTGTTGTCTAGAGGAATTAAGGGCTACGGGGAGAACGCAGGTAAGTGGAGCTGAAATGCGCATCAGCCATGATTGAATGGCGGAGTGGACTCGATGGGCCGAATGGCCTTACTTCCACTCCTATGTCTTATGGTCTTATGGACTGAAGGATTGCAAATGTTGTGCCCATGTTCAAGAAGGACAGTAGAGATGACCCAGGTAATTATAGACCAGTGAGCCTTACTTCTGTTGTAGGAAAGGTTTTGGAAAGGATTATAAGGACTTATAATCATCTAGCAAGGAGCAATTTGATTTCAGATAGTCCACATGGTTTCGTCAATGGTGGTCATGTCTCACAAACCTCATTGAGTTTTTTGAGAAGATGACCAAGCATGTAGATGAGGGTTGGGCAGTTGACGTGGTATACATGGACTTCAGTAAAGCGTTTTATAAAATTCCACATGGTAGGCTTTTGGAGAAAATGCAGAGGCATGGGATTGAGGGTGATTTAGCAGTTTGGATTAGAAACTGGCTTTCTAAAAGAAGGCGGTGAGTGGTGGTTGATAGAAAATATTCAGCCTGGAGTCCAGCTGGTGTCCCACAAGGATCTGTTTTGTGACCACTGCTGATTGACATTTTTATGAATGACTTAAGCGCAGGCAGAGGTGGATGGATTAGTAAATTTGCAGACAACACTAAAGTCGGTACAGTAGTGGACAGTTTGGAAGAATGTCACAGGTTGCAGGGGACATGGATAAACTGCAGAATTCGGCTGAGAGGTGGCAAATGGAGTTCAATGCAGCTAAATGTGAGGTGATGCACTTTGGGAAGAATAACAGGAAGGCAGAGGACTGGGTCAATGGAAAGATTGTTGGTAGTGTGGATGTGCAGAGGGATCTTGGAATCCATGTACATAGATCCCTGAAAGTTGCCACCCAGGTTGATAGTGCTGTTAAGAAGGCATACAGTGTGTTAGATTTCATTGGTAGGGGGATTGAGTTCTGGAGCCTCAATATCATGCTGCAACTTTATAAAATGCTAGTGTGGCTGCACTTGGAATATTGCGTATAGTTCTGGTCACCATATTTCGAGAAGGATGTAGAAGCATTGGAAAAGATGCAGAGGAGATTTACCAGGATGTTGCCTGGTCTGGAGGGAAAGTCTTATGAGGAAAGGCTGAGAGACTTGGGTCTGTTCTCTTTGGAAAGAATAAGACTAAGAGGGGATTTGATAGGGGCATACAATATGATCAGAGGATTAGATAGGGTAGATAGCGAAAGTCTTTTTCCTCGGATGATGACGTCAGCTTGTATGAGGGGGCATAACTATAAATTGAGGGGTGATAGATTTAAGACAGATGTCAGAGGCAGGTTCTTTACTCAGAGAGTGGGAAGGGCATGGAATGGCCTGCCTGCCAATATAGTTAACTCAGCCATATTAGGGAGATTTAAGCAACCCTTGGATAAGCACATGAATGATGATGGGATAATGTAAGGGAACGAGCTGAGAATAATTCACAAGTCAGCACAACATTGAGGGTGGAAGGGCCTGTTCCATGCTGTATTGTTCTATGTTCTAACCCTGAGTACTATCACTTAGCCATTATTCATGCCTGATTGCTTTCTGCAATCTATCATTAATAGAGAGGGACGGGCCAGTAAATGCACATTTTAACTGACACTGAGAGTATTAAAGGTGCAGTGGCCTTTGGGAATTATATTTATTTTTATAAGGAAACAAGTACTTGAGGACATTGAAATGTATTAAATGCACTTTCATAAGTGTTTCATAGATAAACACTATAATAGGTGTTGAGAGCCATATCTCACATTTTCAAATACATCAGAACATTTACATCTAAATCTCAAAAGGTCAGCTTTACAATATAAGAATCATTCGGTGCAGGAATCCACATGGAAAACAGCAAATAGAAACACTACAAAGGCAATAACACTTTGTGACACTAGTTGACTTACTGTAAGTTTTAATATCTAGAGTGAATGTTGTGCATGGGTGATAAATGGATATGAGGGAATGGGTGTGTGAATGAATGAGTACTATGGTAAGGTGGATGAGTGACAGAGTTAAATCGGGGGTAAGCTGAGTGAGTAAGTGGGCAAGGGAGTAGATTGAGTGGGGTATGTTGGTAGGGTAGATGAGTTAAAGGGGCAGGCTGGTAGATTAGCACGTTTGAGGTATGTATGATGGGAAATTATTGGGTGGTAGATTGGTAGGCTGGCAGATGGACAGTGTTGTATAATAGCTGATGGATATAATTGTAGCTTGACAAAGTAACAGGGGTTAAGTCGCAGATAGGTAAAATACATGATGTGGGAAAGCAAATAGGTGGGTCAAAGGATGGACAGATTAATTTGCTAGGTCAAGAAGAAATCATTGGTCAGGTTTGGTCATGGGTGTGCTTAGGTACTAGAGCTATTCAGGTTTTTAGGTGATGGGGCTATTGAGATTGGATTGAGAATGTCATTTGGCTGATGGGGTTAGTTGGATTCATTGAGGGAGCTTGTGACGGTCAAATCCGATCAGATTTGGGGGACACTGAGGCCATGCCAGGGAACACTTGGGCAGGTTTGGAGGCTAGTCAGGCAGTTGGAGGTATTGGAGATGAGTTGGGTGTTCAGGGGACAATAGTTAGAGGATTGATAGAGTGAGTAATTGTGGGAATCAGTTTTGTCACCAACCTTGGGTTGAATAAAAAAAGTCCATATCAATACTTTAGGTCAAGAGCTTCCAGTAGAAGTAGGGATACAGCCCAGATCTTAGAAGTAGCATTGAAGAGGAACAGAATGTCTGTGATGAAGTATAATGTCAATGTAGTATTTATTTTATTTTTGTGTTGTAGGCTAATGTAAAGATGTCAGTGTTACTCTCTCTCTCCAGAGAGATAGGGGGTGGTTTAACCTGAAGGTTACCACATTTCTGATGAAGGGAAAAATGGGCTGGTGAGACTTGCAGCTCAATTAAATTAAATTGCAGCTCATTTGAGAATTGAACCCATGCCATTACAATTACTCTGAATCACAAGCCAGCCATTCACATGAGGTGTTGAGTCACTCAGGATAAAGCTTAAAAAGTAGGAACAAATTACTTTAGATCTGGAATCTGTATTGAAAGCAACAAATGTTGGAGATCACAGCAGGTCAGGCAGCATCCATGGGGAGAGAGTAAGCTAACATTTCAAGCATAGATGAAGAGTCATCTAGATTTGAAATGTTAGCTTGCTCTCTTCCCATGGATGCTGTCTGACCTGCTGTGATCTCCAGCATGTTTTGCTTTCATAAAGCTTAAAAAGGTCTGGACATTGTGACGATGCTTCCCCTTTAACAAGGTTATTTTGCTTTTGATTTTTCTTGAGGGGCCATAAAAGCAAAGGTGCTGGTATGTTTGGAAAGGCTACCTCAAACAAGGCAGGGGAGTGGCTTGTTCTCCCAGTTCAGGCTTTTTCCTCTGGTTTGTTTGAGCAGGCAGTCAGAAACTGCTGGTAGCAGAGAAACTACCGTGAAGAAAGGTTCCATGCTTCAATCAATGTTTCTTGTCTAACTCTTCTCTCTGCAATCTCTCCTGCCTGTAAGAACGTAAGTTTGAATTTTCCATCTGATTGAAGTTCATAGCTCCTCTTCATCTTTCTGACTTTTTTCTTTATTTCTCTCCTAACTTCTTAATATTCTCTCTTGTATTGTGCTCATTGGCCATTTATCTATTTACTGTCTCTTTCCTAATCAACAAATGTTTCCTTATGCCTTTATTCGACCAATGAAATGTCACTAGTGCCTAGTCTACTCTTTTGCTTTTAGTGCAGTGTATTTTCTGTGGGTCAGGATAAGTTATGAATAAGCTGTAACAAGATCTAGTCAGCACATAGCATGAATACGACATCCAGTTATTCTCTGAAGTCTTGAAAAGGAGGTTTCAAATATTTGTAGTGTCAGAGATTTAGTTATGAGGCATGAAAGATAATGATAGGGGCAAGGTCAAACCAGAATGTGGTTTCCAAATAAAGTGAGAGTATGACAATGGGACAATGCTTCAAATTGTGTAAAAGACAAATTTGGAACTGATGCAAAGAAATCTTCCTCTCACAAAGCACAATCAACACAGCAGTAAAAGCAGAAATCCTGCAACCCAGTTAGAAGTCAAATGGATGATACAATGAGGCATGGAGGGTGTTTCTGGGTGATGAATTAAGGTGACCTAAAATGATTTTGACAATAACAGAAATACTTGGTATTAAAATGGCACCAGTAATGTCATGAAATTGCTCAATGATTTCTTAGGAATGTCATCAAATGACGTTTGACACAGAAGAACAAATGAGTTATTAGGGTAGAGTACAAACATTTTGTCAAAGACATAGGTTTAAATGAACTTTTTAAGGGAAGAAAAAAAGGCAAATTTATTTTAATGCCATTTCAGAGCTTAGATCTTTAGTAGCTCATGAAATTTCTGTAAGTACAATGGTTTAAATTGTATTTCTCAACAAGTTAGAATTCTAGGAATACAGGTATCTCTGAGCATTGTGGAGTTAGAAGAGAATACAGTGCTGGAATAAAACAATGGTAAGATTTGAAAACAAAAATGAGAAGTTTAAGAACAAAGAGTTCTTTCCACAGGAACCAATGCGGAACAGGGAGTGATGAGTGAAGAGCAAGTCATGTTGCAGGCAGAAGAGTTTTGATAATTCTTGGTTTATGGAGAGGGAGAAATGGGAGCCTCTCCTGTTTGAGGCAGTCAGGTCTAGATGGAACAATGGTATGGATGAGGGTTTCAGCATTAGTTGAAATAGGTTGAGTCAGATGATGTTGTGAATATGTACATCTTGGTGATTGTATGGACATACGGAGGACGTTTATCTTGGAACCAAATTTGACATAAAGCATTATAATCTGATTCAGATGCAGAGTCTAGATTAGTGTGGTGCTGGAAAAGCACAGCAGGTCAGGCAGCACCTGAGGAGCAGGAAAATGGACCTGCTGTGCTTTTCCAGCACCACTCTAATCTGCAGTCCTTGTTTTTATTTAGCTGATTCAGATGCAGGCAGTTGCCAAGAAGAGAATTGGAGTCAGTGGCTAAAGAAAGAATTGTGCAGTAACCAAACAGTGGCTTTGGCCTTCTCAATATGTAATTGGAGAACATTTCAACTCATTCAGTAATGCATATTGGACAAGGAAAATGTTCAGATCAGGAACTGTGCTAGGATCAAGCAAAATCTTTAGGTCCACGTGGGTGTTGGTATACTGGAAAGGATTTGGATTATGCCATTGAGGATCAGCTTGTACAGAGGAACAAGAAGAGGTCCAGAATAATCTCCTTTTTGTGGTAACCAAGTTAGTGTGGGAGCAGGAAGATAAACTCTTGCAGGCAATTCTCTGGCTCTGAACATATAATAATGACAAATACATCAAGCCTTACGGCACACCAAATCTGCTTCTCCATTTAATTATAGCCGATATGTTTCTTAACCGCATTCTCCTGCTTTCTCCCTGTAACCCTTGATCCCTTTACTCATCAAGGACCTATCTAACTCTCTTAAATACACTGAAAAGCTTTTCCTACACAGCCCTCTTCAGCAATGAGTTCCACAGATCAGCCATTTCTGGCTGAGGAAATTCCTTTTCATATCAGTTCGAAAGGGCCGTCCCTTCACTCTGAAGCTGTGCCCTCAGGTCCTAGTTCTCCTATTGGTGGAAACATCTTCTCCACATCTACTCTATTCAGGTCTTTCAGTATTCGGTAAATTTCAGTCAGATTCTGTGCCCCACCTCCACTCCCCTAATCCAGGGTGCTCACTGCTCCTCATATGACAAGCTCTTCATCCCTCAATCATTTTTGTAAACTTCCTCTGGATCTCTCCAATGTCAGCACATCCTGCCTGAGATATGAGGCACAAAACAGCTCACCAATATTCAAATATGGTCTGGCCAGAACATTATACAACTTCAGTACATCTCTGCTCTTGTATTCTAGATCTCTTGAAATTATTGCTAATATTGCATTTGCTTTCCTAACTGATAATTGAAACTGCATGTTAATCTTAAGAGAATCCTAAGTCCCTTTATGCTTTAGATTTCTATGCCTTCTTCCTGTTTAGAAAATTGTCTATGCCTCTCTTATTCCTACCAAAGTATATCTAAAGTGAACAGTTGTTACCCCACTGCTGCCCCCTGAAGAATTCCACCCATCATCTGTGGACATATAATCTGAACATTGGCAATTGTACCAAATGCATTCTTTAATGATCATCATGTTAAGTAGCTGCTAACTATGCCTCAGTGGGCTGGGCATGCTCATTACATTTTGAGTGCCTTGTCCTGATGCTGTTTTGTTACATGCCCTTGATTCCTTAAAATGCCATCCACTTCTGACTATTCAGTGCAATTTCTCATGATGTTTAATCACTTGCCTTGGTCTTTGGTTTCTGCATGGTTCTCCTGATTGATTTATGATAACACATGTTTAGTATACAGTTATAAAAAGTGACGAATTTCTTAATCTGTGTATGAGGCTGTTTGGGCCATATTGCAATTGCCAATTGTGCCAATGGTAGGTAAAATACACAGAGCCTGTAGGCACTGTATATAAGATTATAAGCTGTAGGAGAAGAAGTAAGTGATTCAGCCAACCAAGTCTGCTCTACCATTCCATAGGATTGTGGTTGACTGCAACATTCTTAACTCCATTTTCCTGCCTTTTGCTCAACTCTTGATTTCACTATTAATTAAGCATCTGATTAATCCCAGCTCTGAAAATACTTAACGACCCAACTTTTACAACCCTCTGCAGTAAAGAATCCCAGAGTTTGATTACTCTCTAAGAAAAGGAATTCTTCCTTATCTCTGTCTTACTTGGGTGACTCCTTCCCTGAGGTTATGTTCTCTTGTCTTCTCTCAAAGGTTGGAAACAACCTCTTTGTCAAGCCCCTGTAAGAAAATGGTATGTTTCACTAAGTTGGCTCTCATTCTTTGAAGCTCCAATGAGTACTGGCTGAACCATCTCAATATCCCTCTATGTCCAGATTAACCAAGTGAATGTTCCATGGGTTGCTTCCAATGCCAGTATCTTTCCTTAGATAATGGACCCAAACTATTCATTGTATTCCGGCTGTGGTGTAACTTGAGCCTTCTATAGTCTTTTAAAGACCTCCTTACTTTTACACCCAATTCCCTTTGAAGTAAAGGCACACGTTTCATTTGCCTGCTTTATTATCTACTGAACTTGGATGGTAGCTTTTTGTGAGTTTTTTAACCTGAACTCCCAAACCCCTTGGTGGTACAGTTTTCTGCAGTTTTTTTTCCATTAAATAAAATTCAACTCCTCTATTTGTCTGACAAAGTGCATAATCTCTTATTTCCCCACATAATATTTTATTTACCAATGTTTTGCCTGCTCACTTAACCTCACTCATCTGCACAACTTCTTTTTTCAACAATGTTTGTGTCATGGGCAAACATGGTGATTGTACATTTACTTTCCTCATCCAAGTCATTAATGCATATTGTAATAATTTTGGTCCCAATACTGATTCCTGTGACATCTTCCAATGGTTATTGGTTACAATCCTGAAAGTACCTCTTATTTCAACTCTGTTTTCTTTTTGTTTGCCAATCCTCTATTCATATTCATGAACTACTCCCTAGATATAGGATCTTGTCCATTATTACTATGGCTTCATGTTTGTGTTTTCTGTATATTGTATTTTCAGCCCTTCCACCAATGATGGTACTATGGCTTTGAGAAGTGTATTTTCTCCATTTCTTTTGAGGGAGAGGTTTTCACCCAAAAATGTAGAGTTGTTTCTTCCAAGCCAATGAAGTAAATAGCTTGTGAGGCCCTTTTTTTTATTTGAAGTTAGAACAGTAGAAGCAGCATGAATGGGTGGAGTCAGGTTCCATCAGAACCAGCGTTTTAATTTGGCTTTCAATTGTTGGGGTTTGAACTTAGCTGCGGAAGCTGTTACACATCTCTTTGCCACAACAAAAATCTGGAGTTTGCTCTCTCCATACCAGAATTTTCTCTTGGTGTTTTATTTTCTCCTTACTGGAGAAACATCGCATTTGAGACCATCTATTTTATTGAATATGCCATTGCCATGGGTGTTTATGGGATGTTACTACACTGGAACTGTTGCTGTTTAGTAGTTAAATAACCTATTATTCTATTTAGTTTTTGAATAGAAGTAAAATTATACTAATTCTTCTTTATTTTATATGTATTTTAACTGGGTGTAAGATAAGTTGTGTTATGTTTAAAGCCGAGTAACATAACCAATCGACTACATCCGAAACATAGCTCTTTACACATGCCTTGAAATAAGGTAACAGTAATGGTCCAGGCTATCTCCTTGATACATTTGAATGGGTTTGATTTAGTCCATAACATACCTTCTAACTTCAAGGGCATACAACCTAATTATGCAGTCGATAATTATTTATCTCCTAGTGTATTCAATAAATTATACAATAGATGCTGAAAACTTAAAATCTTGCTTCCTGATGTGCACTGAACAAAACCACACACAATACTCCAGACAGGATATGACTAAGGCTTTGTGCAACTGAAATATCAGGTGTGGGTATGATTGACTTCCAAATAATATTGGTTAATTCACTTTTGAGATTCTTAAGTTGATTTTGACATAATGAGTTTACAAGAAAAGATTGTTCAAAAAGAATGGACAAAGTTAAAGGTCACACAACACTAGGTATACTCCAGCAGGTTTATGTGCTTCCAAATAAACCTGTTGGAGTCCAACTTAGTGTTATGTAAGTTTTAACTTTGTCCACCCTAGTCCAACACTGACTCATCCACGTCAAAAATAATGGGTTTGACTTGAACTGGAAAGGAATTAGTATCTTAGTGGGGTGATTTGCTATTCAATTAAGGGAGACTTGTTACTGCTAGAGAGGGGGTGTGGAGAAATTCTATGTAGTAGTGCAAATTGAAAGATTCATGAGGGAAGGTTCTGAATGTGAAAAATGTAAAACAATTAGAAAAGAAAGACAAGGAAGTAAATCTGAATGAACTTGCATTTAGTTCAATGCAAGGGGTCTTACAGGTAAGACTGATGAACTCAGGGCATGTTTAGGAACATGGGATTGGGACATCATAGCTATTACAGAAACTTGGCTGAGGATACGACAGGATTGGCAGCTCAATGCTCAGGGTTTAAAATGAAACAGGAAGAAGGGGGAGTGGCGTTTTTGATTAAAGACAACATTACTGCTATAACTGATGAAGAGATTTCTAAACATTTTCCAGTGAGAAAATAGGAGTAGAAATTAGAAATAAAAAAGGAAAGATCATGAGGTTGTACTATAGGCACCTCAATTGTCAGAGAAGTTGAGAAACAAACGTAGAAAAAGCTCAGATATATGTAAAGCATAATGTTGTTGTAATGTAGGATTTTAATTTTCCAAACTTTGACTGGGGATACCATAGTGTTAAAGGTTTGAATAGTGAAGAATTTGTCAAATGTGTTCAAGAAAACTTTCCTTATCAAAACATATGTTAGGTATCGACAGCAGGGATCACGTGAATCCCTAGAAGAGTATAAAGGCAGCGGGAGTATACTTAAGAGGGTAATCAAGAGGGCAAAAGGGGACATGAGATAGCTTTGGCAAATAGGGTTAAGGAGAATCTAAAGGGATTCTACAAATACATGAAAGACAAGATTAACAAGGAAGAGAATAGGGCCCCTTAAAGATCAGCAAGACCACCTATATGTAGACCTACAGGAGAGGGGGAGATCCTAAATGAGCGTTTTGCATCAGTGTTTACTGTGGAGAAGGATATGGAAGATAGAGAACACGGGGATATAAATAGCAACATCTTGAAAATGTCAGTATTACAGAGGAGGAGATGCTGGATGTCTTAAAACACAAAGTTGGTTATATCACTAGGACCTGATCAGGTGTACCCTAAAACTCTGTGGGAAACTAGGGAAGTGACTGCTGGGCCCCTTGCTGAAATATTTATATCATCAATAGTCACAAGTGAGATGCCAGAAGACTGGAGGTTGGCTATTGTGGTGCCACTATTTATGAAAGGTGGTAAGGAAAAACCAGGGAACTATGAGCCTGACATCAGTGGTGAGCAAGTTGCTGGATGGAATCCTGAGGGAAGGGATTTATATGTATTTGGAAAGGCAAGGACCGATTAGGGACAGTCAACATGGCTTTGCACATGGGAAATCATGTCTCACTAACTTGATTGAGTTTTTGAAGAACTAACAAAGAAGATTGAGGGCAGAGCAGTGGATGTGATCTATATGGTCTTCAGTAAGGGGTTTGACAAGGTTCCGCATGGTAGACTGGCTAACAAGGCTAGATCATATGGAATACAGGGAGAAACAGCTATTTGGATAAAGAACTGACTTGAAGATAGGTGACCCAGAAAAGTGGTAGAGAGTTGCTTTTCACACTGGAGGCCTGTGACCAGCAGTGTTCTACAAGGATCAGTGCTGGGTCCACTACTTTTTGTCATTTATATAAATGATTTGGATGTGAACATAGGAGGTATGGTTAGTAAGTTTGCAGATGACACCAATTTAGGAGGTGTAGTGGACAGCAAAGAAGATTATCCGAGATTAGAAAGAGCTCTTGATCAATCTGGTCAATGGGCTGAAGAATGGGCGGATGGAGTTTAATTTAGATAAATGTGAGGTGCTACATTTTGCAAAGGCAAATCAGGGCAGGATTTAAACACTTAATGGTAAGGTCCTAGGGAGTGTTGCTGAACAAAGAGACCTTGGAGTGCGGGTTCATAGTTCCTTGAAAGTGGAGTTGCAATTAGTTAGGATAGTGAAGAAGGCGTTTGGTCTGTTTGCCTTTATTGGTCAATGCATTGAGTATAGGAGTTGGGAAGTCATGTTGCAGCTGTACAGGACATTGGTTAAACCACTTTTGGAATACTGTATGCAATTCTGGTCTCTCTGCTATAGGAAGGATGGTGTGAAACTTGAAAGGGTTCAGAAAAGATTTATAAGGATGTTGCCAGGGTTGGAGGGTTTGAACTATATGGAGAGGACGCATAGTCTGGGGTTATTTTCCCTGGAGCATTGGAGGCTGAGTGGTGACCTTATAGAGGTTTATAAAATCATGAGGGGCATGGATAAGGTAAATAGCAAAAGTCTTTTCCTCAGGGTGGGGGAGTCTAAAGTTAGAGGGCATAAGGTTAAAGTGGATGGGAAAGATTTAAAACGGACCTAAGGGACAATTCTTTTCATGTAGAGGGTAGTAAACTTTTGGAATGAGCTGCCAGAGGAAGTGATGGATGCTGGTACAATTACAACATTTAAAAGGCATCTGGATGTGTATATGAATAGAAGGAGTGATATGTGCCAAATGCTAGCAAATGGGACTAGATTAATTTAGGATATCCGAAGTCATGGATGAATTTGACTGAAAGGTCTATTTCCATGCTGTACAGCTCTATGACTCTATAATATGTGGATGTTCCTACTAGAGATGCAGCAAAGCATGATCTTCTTTTGGACAATAAGGCAGGGCAGGCGCTGAAGTGAAAGTGAATGCTTTGTGTCTAGCGATCATAATTCTATTAGTTTCAAAATGATTATGGAAGAGGATAAGCTTTTTATATAAGTTAGTTTTTAATTGAAGTAAAGCAAATTTTAATGGTATGAGACAAGTTTTAAAGATTGATGGGAGTTGACTGTTCGCAGGTAAAAGGATGTCTGACAAGTGGGAGGCATTCAAACGTGTGATAACAAAAGCTCAGGCATTTCTTTTCTTTGTTCATTCATGGATCAGGGTATCATTGGCTAGGCAGCATTTATTGCCCATCCCTAATTGCCAAGGGAGGCAGTTGAGTCAATCACATTGCTGTGGGTCTGGAGTGACCTGTCGGCCAGACCAGGTAAGGATGGCAGTTTCCTTCCCTAAGTGAACCAGATGAATTTTTCCAACAATCAACAATGGTTTCATTAATTCTGTTTTTAAAAAAATGAATTCAAATTTCACTCCCTGCTATGGCAGGATTGAAACCCAGGTCCCCAGAACATTATCTGGGAGTAGTCCAGCAATAATACTACTCAGCCATCACCTCTCCATTAGATCCAGTACATAATAAAGATAACAGCAAGGTGTCAATGAAAGACCTGAACACTGTCAGTTATTCAGGGAGATAGTTAAATATTATCTGTGACTGTCACAAAGCCCTGAATGCTTAAACAGCTTTCTCAGTGGTACCTCTATTAACAGCCATGTTGTGCTTTTTAACGTTACAATTAGCTGTCAGTCAACTGAAATGTCAATGCACAATAGAACATGAGTATGAGTAATACATCCAGTCTGTTCCAGTAAGGTTATTGAGGGAATTGTTCAGTTTAAAGCTTTATAATTACAATCATTTTCCAAAGCTTTGTTTACAAAATTCACCTCAAATGAATCCAGGAATCAGTGCTATTATCAATGCAAAGTAGGTTTGTTTTCATGAAAGTTGCGTAATTTCATGGAAATGTAAACTTTGCCTTTACCAATGGTGTTTCATAGTTATTTCTTGGAATTTGTGGTGTGTATCGAAACCCTCTTGAATGGAAAAAATCCCAAAGATGCATTGTGTTCAATGGATTCTGAAAATAAAATCAAAGATACAACTCTATACATGATCAGTAAAACAAAGAAAATATTTTCACTGGTTTATTTGCCTTTTCCATTATTGGAACTTGATGAGAAATAATTTTTAGTTCATTGTAAGTTTGTAAATTTTTAAGAATATAAGAACACAACAATGCTCAAGTGAAAGTTATTCAGCAAAAGGCAATTTCTTTTGTATACCAGTTATAATGTGTCTTTTTGCATCAGGTTTACTCAGTTTATATAACCTTCTGAAAGAAAATAGAAGGCATCACTTTATCTCTAAAGTTCCAAAAGGCAATTGAGTTTCTATCTTATAGATGTAAGCAGGGCAAATGATGAATACCATGGATCAATAATGTACAAGTTTGTCACAAATATGTAATTCCTTTTAACTCCCCTAACATTTGACATACGCAACTTATTCCACTCCTTTTGGGCAGCACATTAAGATTTTCGCTGTATTAATGGTGCAAAATAGGACCAGATTTTCCATTAAGTGGGAATCTCATCTAGGTAATTTATTCTTAGAAAAGAAGGGAACTCCACATGTTTGAAAGTGTCTTCTGCTAAGGTCTCACTCAGAAGTGTGACAACTCTTTTGTAGCATTGAACCATCAGGGGAAGGCAATTCACTCTCCTTCTTCACAGCAATCAGCTGTCATAACATCCAAATTAAAGGTACTGCCAAGGGGTAAGTACATCAGAAAGTGGGATAGCAGGATGCCAGCTGAGTAGGGAGTAGGGTGCCAGGTTAGAAGGGTGCCAAATGGATAGGGTGTCAGTAGGAGAAGGGTTAATGTGTAACTGGTGGGGCACCACTTGAAGTGGAAGTAGGATGCAAGGTGGCAAGAAGACAGGTAAGTATTTAGGTAATGGTAGGTCATGCTGTGATGAAGATTTTGGGTTCAGTGATGGGTGGGGAGGGTAGGTTTCGTATCTGGTGGTTCAGGTATCACAGTGGGGCATATTGGGTTAGTACAGCAATGGAGAACGGATGGTCAGAACTGGTCGCAGCGATATCACGATGGGGCGGTTCAACAGTCCAAGTCCAACAATGGGTGGGAAGGAGAAAGTGAGGATTGGTCTGGTTGCTGTGGCATTGGAGAAGGGGATTGAGGTGAGTGGTTGGGTCTAGAGAAGATCCCGAGGATTGGGTTTGACAGCGGCAGGAGTGGGATTGGGGCAGCATTGTCAGCTCCAAGAGATGGGTTTCAGGTACCAGACAAAAGAATCAGGTCCTGAGGTGGATAAGTTGTGGGAATTGAGTCTGGGGGGAGTGATGTCAGGTCAGAGTCTGGGAGTGTAAGGGGTCTGGGTGTTGAGTAAGGTGAGTATGGGGTCTGTTTGATAGTCTACCTCCTGAGTAACTATATATTTAATAGTCTAACTCTGCCTGATTAACTATTTTGTTTAATTTCAAAAGAATAGTCTGAAGTCTCTGATTTATATAGCAACTTTCATAAGGTTTCACATATCGAATGGCACACCAGAAATTCAATTTCCAAAGTAATCCCTTGTGATGGGATTTCTGAAAGGTCCCTATGCACAACTCTGATCTACACCTGCATAATGACTGTGTGGCAAGTGGAAAATCTGCTTGATGGAGCAAATTATTGTTACATAACATGCTTAACTTGCATCTTTAGATTAAGTGTAGCACTCTAGAGCCAGCAGTCTAAGATTCAGCTCTCAATCCAGTTGCATCATTCATTTTCCTTTTAACTAATAGTACTTTGCAAAAAACATTGTATTTGGAGAAATATCACAAGAGACACTTTGGAATCAATTTGGAGAATGTGTTGGAACATTCCAGCTAAAGATATTAGCAGATAAAAAAGAACAGAGCAGAATTTGAGGTGGACAGGGGATATGTGGTAACTTTTTATTTCTGGAGGTGTGGTGCTGGAAAAACACAGCAGATAAGGCAGCATCTGAGGAGCAGGAGAATTGACGTTTTGGGCATAAGCCCCTTATCAGGAATTATGAAGAAGGGCTTATGCCCGAAATGTCGATTCTCCTGCTCCTTGGGTGCTGCCTGACCTGCTGTGCTTTTCCAGCACCACACTCTCGACTCTGATCTCAACATTTACAGACCTTACTTTCTCCAACTTTTTATTTCTGTCCACTCCAGTTTTTCTTTCACAATTACTGTTTGCACTTCTATTTTTTGTCATTTCTGAACCAATTGTAAATATTGGCTATAAGGAACAATCTTTATTTTTCTCTTTGCCTTTTTGTTGCTGCTACACTGATAAACTAGAATCTGTTGACAAAAGTGCTTTAGTGGTGGTGGGTTGGACACATCCTGTGCTTGCTCAACACATTTGTACAACAGACGATGGTGTAAACATCAAAATCCTGTCTGATTGAACTTGTTTTTTGAATGCTTATGGCTATGCAGACACTGTTTAACAATTGAAATGCAGTTTTTTTTTATTAATCATTTGAAATTTGTGGCAAGATTGGTGAGGTCAATATTTATTGCTCTGCTCTAACTGTTTAAAGTTAGCTCCAATAATCATCTTTTCATGTTACTTTGCAAAATATATCTTGATCTCTGTATCTCTTGTACTGTTTATTAAGTCTCTATTTAATGGTATAAACAATTGTTGTAGCCGCAGGTTTTGCTGAAGCACAAGGTCTCAGAACCTACATGCATAGATTTCAATATCTCTAAGGATTTGTTGTATTTTTGTGTTGATGGGAATTAAGATAAAGGATGAGCAAGGATAGATTCTTTTTCCATCTTGGCCACTTTTTTATTTTGTACTGTACAGAATGGTCAATTGCATCATCAAACACACAAGCCAGGCATAACATGTTAGGTACAAAGCAGAGTTGCTTCTAAACTCTTTGGACAAAACGTTCCTCATGAGATTCCTGTAGACCAGATGAAAATCGATATTTCCCCTGCATTAACTTCATCATCAATTATTTCATGGATTACGTGCACAGCAAAAATACAATGATTGCACTTCAACAAATGATCCCAGCTTGAGATATGTACCAAGAAAACTTTCCAGACTTACAATGGTCAACTGTGGCCTCCGAGGTTATCAACTGATGTCAATTTATGTTGCTCATGCATGATCCTTAGAAACTGAAGTTAAGCTATAGGCAGAATTTTCCTTTCCTTGGTGTGGCACGAGCAATGATAAGGAAGATGGGAACATTTGGTGAGAACGAAAAATCAGGTTCTCAACATTGTGAAACCATTCCTGATTTCTCCAACAGGCCTTCAGTGACTTTAGAATTTTGCCATTGAGCAGTGACTACTTTATTTCCATGCATTCACTTCTCATTAAAGCCCCAACTTGTCTTATCGATATGCCTCTTTCAATTGTCCTCTCCATCACCAAATAACCATATGGTTCAGACTTCAAACAGATAAAATAGCAAGTGCATGGTGGCTACAGCTCACCAAATATTTTTCCTGGCCATCATCTCACATACCTGCACAGGATGGTTTTGCACTCATGTAGATTCTTGCTTTGGATGGCTCTTAGCTTGCACCTTCATTCATGTCACTGATTACTTGGAGGCTGCCAGCCAAGGACACATTGCTTTCTTAGCACATAAGGTCTTTGGAACTCTGTTACAGGCTGGTAGCCTTTCTGACTTGCTTTTCGTTTTAACACAGGTGGAGAGGCAGGCACTTGTGGCACTTGAGACAACCGAACATTCAAGAGGCTGGATATGTCTTTGTGCAGCTCCGTGTTGCATCAATGTCATACTTGTCCTATGTTCCAGCAGTTTACTCATATTGCATGTGCTTCAAGTAAATGATGATAACATTAGAAAGCTAGTGGGGTAAAGGGGAACTACAGACAGTTATGACCATTACCACAGTCAGTCAAGAGACTTGTTCTAGTCCAGCAGGTTTGCTGTGGTCAGTCTTGGCCTTGAAGTCTGGGGATTGGGTCACAGTCAGTTCTGCAGGTCAAGTGCAACTGATATGGGGATTGCATGTAGGTCAGTTGGGCTGCTGATGAGATATCAGTCTAGGAGGTGGGGCCAATCTTTCCTGCAGTGACACAAAGAGAGGCTTGTGTATTTTGGAAGTAGATGGAAGAGTGATTAATGGTGATACATGAGCAGGAGAGATGGTGAGGTGAACTCAGTGACTAAGTATGAACACAAGGTAGAAAGGGTTTGAAGTTTTGGAGGATGACATGGACATGATGTGAATTACATTGACAGTATTGCCCACAAGTCTTGATGAGATGCATTTGTTGTGGCAGAGCTAGCGGATGTGCTGGCCCTGTAAGTGTGAAATAGCAGAGAGAAGATAAGGGAACATTCCCTTGTGGAATTTTGAAGATTACTGACCTACTCTAGGCAATGTTGGGGCCACTTCAGTACTGATGTGAGGTTCTATTTGCATCCAGAGTGGGCTCCTGTTGAAGTCAGGTAAATAAAGGACTACTCACCTTTCCACCAACCTATCCACCAACACCCCCTGTTACAAAGTAGAAGTGAGCTTTCCTTACCTCTGAGCCAGGTGAATGTTGACACTTTAGCACCACAGTGTGAGGGCTAATTCCTGGCCTGCAGAGTCAGAAGTTGTGTGTGGCTAAGCTTTAAATATGATGCCTGAGGCTACATGCTGTCAGTGGTGAGCACTTCCACCTCTCCAGATGTGAGATTCCCAAAACAGGCTCTTGAGTATAACATGAATGAGCATAGAGGTGAAGAGTGGAGAGTTCCATGAGAAAGGCTGTGGCAGAGCATTGTCCATACTTTGCAATTTTTTTTATGAGACATGTAAATGATATAATCACTGTACCACCTTATGTGACTTGACTGAGACTCTATTTTCCTGGGGTCACTTACAACTGAGAGAAGTGTGCTACAGTTTGTAACTGAGTTGCTCAGTACTAGCTCTGGCATGCCAGTGCCTGTGATGATAACATACCTCTAGATGCCAAGTGCTGAAATAAGCATCTATTGAATCTTTCAGCACTTTGTGATTCATGTCTGGTTCTTATGTTATGGTAACTAATATAAATAACACCACATCAGGTGTTTAATTCCCTGCTGAAGGTTAAAAAAGTCCATCATTAGCAGGTTGTGCCTTCACAATCTATCAGCATTAAGAGCAAATTACAACAGATGCTGGAGTCTGTACTGAAAACAGTGTGATCATGTTCCCCAATTCTCTCTTTTCATCCCATCAACCTCCACATTCAAAGGATCATCCTCACCAAACACCAAACACTCCCCCGTCTGCATTTCCATCTGTCCACCATGTACAAGGCACAAGTCAGGAGTGTGGTGGAATACTCCCCACTTGCCTGGATGAGTGCAACCCCTACAACACTCAAGAATCTTGGCACCATCCAGGACAAAGCAGCCCACTTGATTGGCACTGGATCCACAAGCATCCACTCCCTCCACCAATGCTCAGAAGCAGTAGTGTGTACTATCTACAAGATGCACTGCAGAAATTCACCAAAGATCCTCAAACAGCACCTTCCAAATCCACCACCACACCCATCTGGAACAACAAGGACAGCAGATCTAAGGGAACAGCACCTGCTTCAAGTTCCCCTCCAAACCACTTACTTTCCTGACTTGGAAATATATCACCATTCCTTCACTGTGACTGGGTCGAAATCCTGGAATTATCTTCCCAATGGCATTGTGGGTCAACTCACAGCAGGTAGACTACAGCAGTTCAAGAAGGCAGCTCACCACCACCTTCTCAAGGGTAACTAGGGATGGGCAATCAATGCTGGCCAGCCAGCAATACCCCCCTCCAACAAGCAAACTGTTGGAATTAACTGTGAATTCTGTTTTTAAACTCACAGTTCCCACATCTCCAATTTCATCTCACAAAACACTTTTAATGATAATGACAAATTCTGTCTTAACAAGATGAATTTTAGGGACAGGTGATTTAATTTTGTTTTTGATCTGGCTTTCAATGAGCAGAAAATTGAGTTTACATTGTCCCTACCTCCAGAAAGAATGATAATGGAATCCAAGCCTTGGGAGAACTGAGCTTTAGAAATGCATCTTATCAATTGAAGATGAAGCTTTCTTGTTAATAAGAAACATAAAGGCCTAGAAATTAGTCTGGATCAGTTTTTGGATTCAGGGATTGTGATTGGCCATATTTCTCTCATATTTCCATGATTACAATATGTAGCCAAACATGGCTGTAGCTGGTTAGTTACGTATTCAATGGGGCTGGGGAGTAGGGAGGTCCTAGCAGTTTATGAAGCTATTCAATTTCCACCTCCTAATCAGAGTCTATCCCTCTTTTAAAAAATCTGTTCTGACTGAAAGGAATGCAAATTGTCTCTAATTTGCAATACAGCAGCAGCGCAGATAGAAGGTTCTTCTTTATGAATTAGGCACTAGTAGTTTTATTCATGGAATTCAACAGGAAGAGGGAGGTCATGGGTCAGTGGTGGACTAGAAGGCTTGCCATCTGAAGGGGACAGCTACAAGTGTTCAGGGAGGTCAATGTATACAGTCTCAGCCCAAGAACCTGGCAGCATTGTCACAAGAGTGATCATGGGTAACTAATGCATCTTGACATGATCTACTCAACTAACCAACAGTATCTCATACTGCTCAATGGAACGTTGATCCACATCACTCGCACAGCAACAGCCCCTGATGCTCAGGCATTACATTCAGATATTCTGCCTTCTCCTCGCACACGTTTTCAATGGTATTAGCCTCAGAGTCACTGTTCACTGCCTTCACATGCCTCCAAATATGCAACTGTCACAAGATTATTACGAAAACACAGTACAGCACACCGACGCATATCCTACTCTCTCTTTTGCAGGACAAAATAGATGAACAAAAATTGTGGGGATAAGGGCAGTTGATTGCCCTGTCCATTCCAGATGAAATTTCCTGGATCTCGTTGTGAAACAGTTAATTACATTTCAAGACACCAAGAACATTGAAGATGGCAATATGTTCCTGCCTTGAGTATATTCCCAACCCTCTCTGTGCTATCTGCTTTGAAGTGGAAGTGGTGATATGTACAGGAGCAGGTCAATCAGCTCCTTAAGCATCCTCTGCCATTTAACTATATCACCATTGATCTGTTATATTATTGCCACTTTCCTGTGCTATCCTTGTAACCGTTGATAGTTGCAAGATAGAAATCAAATATTTCTAAATGTCAAAGATACAGTGTGGTAGAGAATTCCAAAGATTCACTGCTAGTAACAAAGGAAATTCCTAATCTCAGCCCGAAATGAACTATTCTTATTCTGAAATTGTCTCCTTATTCTAGATTACAACACCCCTAATATGTTCCATACCTCTAGCCATGGGAAACAACCTGTATCTCCCCTATCAAATCCTGTATACTTCAATGAGATAACCACCCATTTTTCTAAATGCCAGTGAATACAAGCCCAGTCTCCTCAGACTCTCATTGGACAGTCCTACGGATCAGTTTGATGAACGTTTGTTCTGTCATGTTGACAAATGTTTCCATCCCTTGGTAAGGAGATCAAAACACAATACTCAGGATACAGTCACTCCAAAGCTCTATACAAGCCTTTTTTATTCCTTTTCTTAAATTCTCTTTGCAATTCGGCCAATATACCATCTCCCTTCCTAATTCCTTGCAACACCTGCATATTAGTTTTCCATGACTTACAAACAAGGACTCTTGCTATTATATCTGCATTATTGTTTCTCTTACCAAAATGGATAACTTCTAATTTTTTTTTCACATTTTATTCTGTAATTTTCTTGCTTACTCTTCTAGCCTGTCAAAATCCCTTGAAGCTTGTATACAACTTTCTCAAAATCACATTCCAACCTAGTTTTGTGTCATCAACAAACCTGGAAATATTTTGTTTGGCATTAAATCTCTGAAAACCCAATTATATCACATCCACTGTTTTCCTATTAATTTATTATGCTTGTTATATCCTCAAAAACCTCTAACAGGTTTGTCAAGCAAGATTTTCCTTTCATAAATCCATGCTGACACTGTTGAGTCCTACCATAAGTGTCCAGTTTTGACATGCTCTTTAATAGAATCAAACATATTTCCTATTGATCTCCAGCTAATAAGTCTGTAGTTATGTGTTTTCTGTCTTCTCCTTTCTCAAATAGTGGTACAGTATTACAGTTATTGTCTTCCAACTTGTTGGAATTGTTCCAGAATTAATAAAACCTGTATGATAACCAGCAGCACATCCATTATTTATAAACCACGTCTTCCAACATTGTAGGGTATAGATCATCAGGTCCAAGGTATTTATTAACTTGCAGTCCCATTCAGTAAGTTTTAATGTATTAAGCTTTAAAGTATTAGATTTCTCCTAGAAGCAACATTTCAAATACAATTTTATTGAAAAGTGCTGGTAGTACATTTATAGAGCTATCATAACTTTAAAGTACATTTAATATCGGTGATGCTGATTGAAACGCTCATTGAATGTCATGGCTAAGAACTGATTGCTTCTATTTCAGATGAAAGACCTAACACATGCCTTGAATCTTGCAATATTTACTTGATGCATTTTCCACAGGTTACTACTCATTCAATAAGCGTTGTTCATTTCTCTCTATTCTTCATTAGCTTTGTGTCATGGGTAGATATTACTTCAGACTAGTTCTGAAGGATATGCACCAGGTCCAAATTGTTAGCTGTCTGACTGTCTCTGTGTGTCTCTGTCTGTCTCAATGTCCCAGACATTGACCTGTAAATCGTTTAACTTTTACCTTTTTTGGACTTCCTTCTAATTGATGATCACTGTGTTATGTGTGTTACATTATTATTTATTTTTGAGTTTAGTAACTAAAATTTCACTGTTTTGTTACCTCAACAAAGCCTGGTTAAATTGGTTCTTTTTAAAATATAAATACATTCGGTCTGGAAGGAAAGAACAATGAGAAAGAAGTCATGTTTGCATTAAGCCTGTTGTGCCAACTGAGTGTGTAGGTTAACAAAGAAGGGAAAAAATGAGTGAAGCAAGTTCATCACTCTTCACCCAGGAGTTTAACAATTTAGGGTATCCTTTTTGGAATTGTAATTACTTAGGGAAAACTTCCCTGGGCTCCGGTTATAACAAGGTAGCATGAATTTAAGTTTCAAATTATCAGTCCAAGTCTGAATACAATGGAGGTCTTCCCGCATATATATGCTTCTGTATCTGAGAGGTCATGAATGGTGTTGAACATTATACAATCATCAACGAGCATTCCCACTTCTGACATCATGATGGAAGGTAGCTATCATTCTGATGCCAGTAGACTTAACAATAGCATCTGGCATCATTCTTAATGTAGCATGATATTGTCAAGCTGGGTGAATGTGTGATTATTTTCAGATGCATAAAGGAAAGTTTTGCAGTCATATAGTGCTTTTTAATCTCTACTGGAGTTCTCAAAGCACTTTACAACTGATTAAGTACTTTTGAACTGTAACCACAATTCTAATGTACCAAAATGTCAGCCAATGAGATCCCACAGCTCTCAAGAATAATAATGTGCTTATTCCCAGAAAACTGATTTATGTGCTCGCGTTGAAGGATCAATATTGGCCAGGATACTAGACAGAATTCTTGCTCTTCTTTGAAGTAATGCCACGGGATATTCTAAATGCACCCAAGTAGCCTCACGTTTAAAATTTCATTCAAAAAACAGCTTTTTTTGACATTGCAGTAATCTCATGGAACAAACTATTTGATAATTTTGCTAAAGTTCTCGAGTGGAATTTTTCACTGAGATGCAAATGCTACAAACTGAGCCATGACTTTCAGAAATACATTGTCACCCTGCTCAGTATGCTGTTCACCTCACTGTCTTGAATTTGCAGCCCTCTTGAACTGTAATGGGTTTCTGGTGCTTGCGCTTCATCTGGTTGAGGACCCGGATGCTGGATACTCCTTCCTCAGCCGAAATCCTCTTCTATTGCATGCCATTTTTTCCTGCGCAAGGAGAGGGTGAGAATTAGTAAGTGCCAATTGAAGTATCCATGAATGGGGTTTTTAATGCAGAAGAAGAAACTGCACACAGAACTGGGAATGGTTCAGCAGAAAGCATGTTGCTGGAAAGTGAAGTGAGAAAAGTCAGAACAGAGTGCTGGCAGTGAATCATAAGAGAACACAATCACTCTGATTCCAAACACATTCACACACTTCTTGTCTGCTTGGAGTTGGTGATGAAGACTGTTATGTAAGGGAAGAAGAGAAAGTCTGTTGGCATGATAACGATGTGAAGAAGTATGGTCACCCCTTCTGTTTGCATTGAAGTGGTTACTACATTAAATTCAGGTCTGAGGAATGATAACACCAAAACTCTCAAGCTTAGCAGGCAGTCACTAGTACTTGTATTTATGTAGGCTTTTGGAATTTTCTTCCATGTTGGAGAAAAAAACCTATTTCCTTGCCCTGATCGCCTCAACAAAAACTGACCAGGAAGTTGTCAATGAGGCTGGAAGTTTTGAAATTAATCTTAGGGGGAAAAAAAAATCAGCTCTTCAGCAATCTGGAAGAAGGAAAAGCAACCTCCCTCTAAGATCTGTAAATAGTCTTTGGATGAATTCATCAGTCATTCCACTCTGAAGATAGGTAAATGAGCTTTTCTTGAGACCTGGGAGTGGATTTTGTGCTTGTCCTACCCCACTCTCAGTTCTTCACCAATCCCAGAGTCACCCCCAGTTAAAATGTCCATTATATGGCTGAGGAAAGCCATCAGCTCATTTGAGCTAATCCATCAAGTAGGATCCTCCAGATCCTCCAACTTTCTTTTTGCACAATATATCCAAGACTCTCCCCAGATGTCATGATATCAAGACAAACACAATTTCCAATTCCATCAGCATACAATCATTGCTTAGGCACATGCATTAGAATCATGATAGATGCATAGCCAAAGATCTTCTGTACAGTGAACTGACCTCCAGGTTCCATATCTACACTGCAAGTAACTGCAAGTGAGATATGAAAGTGATGGACATTGACACTGCTGACTAGAAGGATAGTGGAAGAGGTAAATAGAAACAAAAGCTGGATGAGAAGGGGGCTGAGAGAAGATAGAGGTCAACAGATTTCTGCATGTTCTCAGCCCACTGTAATCCCTTGCTGCAAATGAGACTCAGGCAGCCAAGCCAAGGTGCGGGAGTCTTGAATAACCCAGTCAATGCATAATACAGAGTTAACCACCACAATACCAATTATAGTTTTACAGGATGGAAAAGTGTTGCCACTGCCAATTAAATGTCCTTTACTGAATCCCAATAAATGTTATGATTGACTTTTATGGAGCCCCCCCCCTCCCCCATCCCCTTTAATTACAGGTACAGGGAAAGCAGTAAAGTCATAAAAACCCGTCACAATTCCTTCAAACCCAAGTGCTCCAGGTTCATAAATATTAACACATTCCCATAAAGAATTGGCACGTGAAATGTCTGATGAATTCATACGGCAGGAAGTGAATGTATAAACTCATGCCCATTAATTTCATAATTACTGCGTTTCCCACCCTGACCTACTTTAGATAATAATGGATGTAAGTACTTTTCCCTTCGATACTATTACATCCTTACCTTTTTCCAAACACTTTTTTTCTGTATGAACATGTGATCATTCAATGCAATCATTTGCTGATCATACTCTTCAATGGCTTTTATCTAACCTGTATACCACAGGCAATCAAATACTCACCAATCTTAAACTTACTGAATAAGTATTGGTTAGAAAATGGCTTAGTGTTATTATTGCTAGACTGTTAATCCAGAGACCCGGATAGTGCCCTAGGAAGACCCAGGTTTGAAATCCGCCATGATGGGTGGTGGAATTTGAATTCAATGAAAATAACTGTGGAATTAAGAATGTATTGACGACCATGAAACCATTATTGATGGTTGCAAAACCCATCTGCTCTTAACTTAATCCCAGTTCCAAGCCTCCAACCCAGTACTGCCCTCCGGACCTGTCCATCACTCCTCACCCCCTCTCCCCAACCAAACTGTCACCTTCTCCCTCACCTTTATCCACCTATCGCTTTCTTAGCTATTTCCCCTCCCCCAATTCCATTCCCATCCCATTTACTCTCAGCCCTGACCCACAAGCCTTATTACTGATGAAGGGCTTATGCCCGAAACGTTGATTCTCCTGCTCCTTGGATGCTGCCTGACTTGCTGTGTTTTTCCAGCAACACACTCTCGACTCTGATCTCCAGCATCTGCAGAGCTCACTGACTCTTAAGTGCTCTCTGGGCAAATAGGGATGGGCAATAATGCTGGGCTAGCCTGCAATGCCCTCACTTTAATGAAATTTTTTTTAAAAAACCTGAGCTCTCACTGCCTTGTGTGGTAGGAAATCCCAAAATTCACAACCCTCCGAGTTAAAAAAAATACTCAATCTCAGACCTAAGTGGCATACCTCTTTATTTTTAAATTGTACCCACTAGATGCACAACTCTCAACCCAGAGGAGCATTCTGCCTGCATGTATCCTGCCTATCCCTTCTAAGTATTTTCTATGATTCGGAGATGCCGGTGTTGGACTGGGTTGTACAAAGTTAAAAATCACAAAACACCAGGTTATAGTCCAACAGGTTTAATTGGAAGCACACTAGCTTTCGGAGCACCTTCATCAGGTGATCATCTGATGAAGGAGCGTTGCTCCGAAAGCTAGTGTGCTTCCAATTAAACCTGTTGGACTATAACCTGGTGTTATGTGATTTTTAATTAAGTATTTTCTAAGTATCAATGAGATCACCTTAGATTTTATAAACTGTAGAGAATATTGGCCCAGTTTGCCAAATCTATCTTTAGAGTACAGTCTTACTATCTTGAGAACAAATCTGATGAACCTTTGCACTCTCTCTATGGCAATAATAGTTTTCCTGAGATAAGGGGATCAAAACAGTAGCATTATTCCGGGTGTAGTCTAACTCAACTGCCTTAAAATTAAATACTTTATCACTGGTTTGCGAAAATCCGCTTGTAAAGTAAAAGCTGATATTCTATTAACCTTCTGAATAACTTGCTACGTTTTCACGTTAGCCTTGGTAGCTTATCAACTAGGACACCTAAGTATAGATGTATACTTTCCAACTTCTTGCCATTAAAGAAATATTCTGCACATCCCTTCCTCCTATGGCTGTTTTAGACAGTATGTAATAGTACAGACAGGATGGTGAGACTTCTTGTTCAAATTTAAGCACTTCCAGACCGTGGATACCACAATGATCCAGGTGCTGATTTCAGACCAGGGTGGGAGAGTTTGAAATGGTGCACAGTTGGGAAGTACATATGGTGCTTGCTGTATGAACACTGGAAGGTTCCAATATTAGTCAGATTTTGCAAGATAGCGGGACATAGGCATCATGGAGGCAGAGTGCAGTGTTAATGAGGTGAGCAACTTAAAATGGCATAAGCAAAGTTGCTAGAACTCACAAAAATAAACCCTCCATGAGCTTCCCTGAAATTAACACCTGGCTGATTTTTGGGGAAATTCAGTCCATTGTCTATCACACCAATGTAGCTTGCATACTATTGCAATAGTAGCAATAAACTACATCCTATTTAAGACACAAGCCACCTTTTGATAAACAACGTGTGTTTTTTATCTGCTACGCTAACCCAGGCAGGCCCTATAGACTCAGGAAGGAGGATGGTAGCAGCAAACATACCAGATATCATTTTCAGCAAGGTGAAGTATGCTGAGAATCCATCATACAATAGCCATAAAACAGTCCAAACCACTAGAAAAATGTGTCTCAATCTTATAAAGTAGCATATAAGAATCCCTGTAATATAGTGTCCATCACTTGACCTGTAACACCTATGGTTTGTGGATAGTTTGAAGAACAGGTTGAGGCAGCTGATGCTGGCACTTTTAGTGGCCCTCTAGTTGCTATAACTAAGAGATCATCACCTATTTCTGACAGGCATACTGACTGTTTAAAACTGGAATGGATCAGATCAGACTCCCAGATTGGTACATTTTCCTTTTGCCTCAACCTTCCTGGCAATGTTCCATTTACAGGCTGGTTGTGACATGAAAATCAACTCAATGAATTTTCAAGTGAAAAATAACAGGGCATGGAATTTTGTAGCTTGCTTTATTTCTCAATGAGTGATCCAGAAATTTAGAAAACATAATCACAATGCCAAAAGTGTATATTTAAACATTGTTCCAGTAGCTTCTACTAGTTAGACATGAATAATTAAAGTAACCAACAGCATACTAAACCTCAAAACTCCACCTATGTATCATGATCCTAGCCTGCTTCTGTTAAGTTTGGGTAAAAGTGGCAATTTCAAATAAAAACAACATGTTTATTCTTGATATTCTGATTTCAGGCATGAAAGGGTGAATAAAAACCACATTGTTTCACGAAAAATACAATTCTATTTTGGATCAGTTCGGAAACAGTCTTGTAATTCATGTACTGTTTAATACGGCTGATTTTTTTTGCAGACTATTAAAACTGAATTAAAACTTAAGCTTCCAGTAACTGTCTCAAATTACCATCACAATGCTGTTTCTTTTTTGACACTTTAATCCAGCTTTTATATAAAACAAGTTGAGGCTGAACAATGACTAAGAACCTTAGGAAAGTAGACAAATTGCTGGAACATTGCATCAAATAAGTTCACACCCTTGCTTCCGTATGACGAACTCACAGGCAAGATATTATCAGTCCCTTTAGTATTGAAACTTTTTCAGCGAGTTACCTGAACTATTTACTGCTGCAATGTACCTGGGTTTTTCACTTCCAACTTCTCTTTTGAAATCAATGAAGACATGTGGTTCAGTTCCGGTAAGTTTTTTTACATTCTTCTGCAGTTGAATGAAGTTGAAGTGGAAGGCAGATGCAAAATGTTTTTCCTGCTGACAATCTAGCAAGTTTCTGTATGCTTTGAGAGAAAAGAATAATGAAAGAAAACTGATCACTTGGCCAGTTCTAGACAGGGAAAAAGAAATCCCGACTCATACATGAAAATTGTTTCATCAGGTTTTTAAATGGTCTCAAAGAGCTTTCAAAATGTTGCTAAGTTTAGTGTAGCAGCTAATTCAATCCTGAAAAATGAAAGTGCGGAAAGTTACTTGTCCTGGTGGGGAGGGTTGTTTGATATGATAACCTCAGAGGACTTTAATTTCAAACTTAAATTGTGGTATATCTAATCCGTGACTAATCTAATCAGTCACTAAGCACATTCAGTCAGAAGTTTTACGATACCAGGTTATAGTCCAGTTTGAAATCACAAACAGGGTTAAGGAAAATCCCAAAGCCTTTTATTCATATATAAGAAGCAAGAGGGTAACTAGAGAAAGGATTGGCGCACTCGAGGACAAGGGAGGAAAGTTATGCGTGGAGTCAGAGAAAATGGGTGGGATTCTTAATGAGTACTTTGAATCAGTATTTACCCAGTAGAAGGACTTGACAGATGTTGCAGTTAAGGATAGATCTTTGATTACTCTAGGTCATTTTGACAAAAGGAGGAAGGAAGTGTTGGGTATTCTAAAAGGCATTAAAGTGGACAAGTCCAGGTCTGGATGGGATCTATCCCAGGCTACTGAGGGAAGCGAGAGAGGAAATAGCTGGGTCCTTAACAGATATTTTTGCAGCATCCTTGAACACAGTTGTGGTCTCGGAGGACTGGAGAATTGCTGTTTAAGAAGGGTAGCATGTATAATCCAAGTAATTATTGACTGATGAGCATGACAGCAGTGGTAGGGAAGCTGCTGGAGACGATACTGAGGGATAGGATCTATTCCGATTTGGAGGAAAATGAGCTTATCAGTGATAGGCAAATGGTTTCATGCAGGGAAGGTCATGTCTTACAACTTAATAGATTCCTTTTGAGGAAGTGAAAAAGTTGGTTGATGAGGGAAAGGCTGTAGATGTCATTTACATGGTTTTCAGTAAGACTGGGCAACAGGAGACAGAGTAGCAGTGGAAGAGAGTTTCTCAAATTGGAGAACTGTGACCTGTGGTGTTCCATAGGGATCTGTGTTAGAACCACTGTTGTTTGTGATGTACCCTAAATGATCTGGAGGGAGGTATAAGTGGTCTGATTACCAAGCTTGCAGATGACACTATGATTGGTGGAGTAGCAGATAATGAAGGGACTTTGAGAGAGTATAGGAGAATTGGGCAGATAAATGGCAGATGGAGTTCAATCCAGGCAAATGCAAGGTGATGCATTTTGGAAGATCCAATTCAAGAGTGAATTATACGGTAAATGAAAAAGCCCTGGAGAAAATTGATGTACAGAGAGACCTATGTGTTCAGGTCCATTGTACCCTGAAGGTGGCAACATGGTTCAGTAGAGTGCTCAAGAAGGCTTTCCTTTATTGGATGGGATATTGAGTACAAGAGTTGGCAGGTCATGATACCGTTGTATAAGACTTCGGTTCAGCCACAATTGAAATACCGCATACGGTTCTGGTCGCCAAATTACCAGAAAGTTGTGGATGCTTTGGAGATGGTGCAGAGGAGGTTCACCAGGATGTTGCCTGGTATGGAGGGCACTAGCTATGAAGAGAGGTTGAGTAGATTAGGATTATTTTCATTAGAAAGACAGAGGTTGAGGAAGAACCTGATTGAGGTCTACATAATCATGAGGGATATAGATAGGGAGGATAGCAAGAAGCTTTTTTCCAGAGTAGGGGACTCAATTACTAGGGGTCACATGTTCAATGTGAGAGGGGAAAAGTTTAAGGGAGATATACATGGAAAGTTCTTTACACAGAGGGTGGTGGGTGCCTGGAACATGTTGCCAATGAAGGTGGTAGAGGCGGGCATGATAGCATCATTTAAGAGGAGAAAGTGAGGACTGCAGACGCTGGAGATCAGAGCTGAAAATGTGTTGCTGGAAAAGCGCAGCAGGTCAGGCAGCATAAGCCCTTCTTCCCGAAACATCGATTCTCCTGCTCCTTGGAAGCTGGCTGACCTGCTGCGCTTTTCCAGCAACACATTTTCAGCAGCATCATTTAAGATACATGAGTGGGCAGGGGGAAAAGGGATACAGATTCTTAGAAAATAGGTGAAAGATTTAGATAGAGGATATGGATCGGTGCAGGCCTGAAGGGCCAAAGGGCCTATTCCTGTGCTGGAATTTTCTTTGTTCTTCGTACACGTGCATAGTACTTGACACTGTTCCGGCTTTCTCGAAACCAGCTCTGTATGTACACTCTTGTTAATATCTGTCAGCCAGATTAACAGCCCCAGTCAAGGAACTCCTACTCAGAGGTCCACCTGACTGAACTCATTACCATCACTGCACTACCACAGCAGCAAAATTACAAAATTAACATGTATGATCTATCAATCCATATTTCACTCTGGAGTATGACTTGAATTCTTTATTTCTTGAATTATTCTGGCCACAATTATCACAAAAAATATGCATTGCTCATGAAGCTGTTGATATACATGGTGTAATTACCATAATCCTAAGATTTTAACTTGCCTCCTCAATTTTTCAAAGGGTTTAGAATAACTAGCTGAACCCAGGAAAGTGTCAAACCATTCTATTCAATTCTTGTTTGAATGTCTGAAAAGTGAATGTGGTTATCTGTTAATATACCTGTTTATGTTTAACCCAATTATCTATATTTCATTGGTGTTCACCAATATATGTGGAAATCAGCAGTGATGGTGGAAATAATGTACTCTGGAATAACTGCCTAAAGAAGCTATATTTTAAAAGTTGATTTCATGTTCAGTATTAATTGACATGATATGTCTTTATTTTATATAGTAATAGAATTTTGTTTTAAAACACAAGAGTAAAGTATGTGCTAAGTACTCTTCATTTTTGCAGTTTAATGCTCAATAAAGTTATTTACAACTTATTTATAGGAGAACTAAAATAAAGGAAATAAGAGCATGTGAAACAAGACTAGTAGTTAACATGAAGAATGCCTGACAGTCTTTCATATGCAAAGAAATGGTAAAAATATAGACAGCAAAAAGGAGGGTCAGATTAGACACTTATATTGTCTAGAGGAAGTGGAGCTGAAAATGTGTTGCTGGAAAAGCGCAGCAGGTCAGGCAGCATCCAAGGAGCAGGAGAATCGACGTTTCGGGCATAAGCCCTTCTTCAGGAATGAGGAAAGTGTGTCCAGCAGGCTAAGATAAAAGGTAGGGAGGAGGGACTTGGGGGAGGGGCGTTGGAAATGCGATAGGTGGAAGGAGGTCAAGGTGAGGGTGATAGGCCGGAGTGGGGGTGGGGGCGGAGAGGTCAGGAAGAAGATTGCAGGTTAGGAAGGTGGTGCTGAGTTCGAGGGATTTGACTGAGACAAGGTGGGGGGAGGGGAAATGAGGAAACTGGAGAAATCTGAGTTCATCCCTTGTGGTTGGAGGGTTCCTAGGCGGAAGATGAGGCGTTCTTCCTCCAACCGTTGTGCTGCTATGGTCTGGCGATGGAGGAGTCCAAGGACCTGCATATCCTTGGTGGAGTGAGAGGGGGAGTTGAAGTGTTGAGCCATGGGGTGGTTGGGTTGCTTGGTCCGGGTGTCCCAGAGGTGTTCTCTGAAACGTTCCGCAAGTAGGCAGCCTGTCTCCCCAATATAGAGGAGGCCACATCGGGTGCAGCGGATGCAATAAATGATGTGTGTGGAGGTGCAGGTGAATTTGTGGTGGATATGGAAGGATCCCTTGGAGCCTTGGAGGGAAATAAGGGCGGAGGTGTGGGCGCAAGTTTTGCATTTCTTGCGGTTGCAGGGGAAGGTGCCGGGAGTGGAGGTTGGGTTGGTGGGGGGTGTGGACCTGACGAGGGAGTCACGGAGGGAGTGGTCTTTTTGGAACGCTGATAGGGGAGGGGAGGGAAATATATCTCTGGTAGTGGGGTCCGTTTGGAGGTGGCGGAAATGACGGCGGATGATACGCTGTATATGGAGGTTGGTGGGGTGGTAGGTGAGGACCAGTGGGGTTCTGTCCTGGTGGCGGTTGGAGGGGCAGGGCTCAAGGGCAGAGGAGCGGGAAGTGGAGGAGATGCAGTGGAGGGGATCGTCGATTACGTCTTGAGAGGAAATTGCGGTCTTTGAAGAAGGAGGCCATCTGGGTTGTACGGTATTGGAACTGGTCCTCCTGGGAGCAGATGCGGCAGAGACGAAGGAATTGGGAATATGGGATGGCGTTTGTACAGGGGTCAGGGTGGGAGGAGGTATAGTCTAGGTAGCTGTGGGAGTCGGTCGGTTTATAATAAATGTCCGTGTTGATTCGGTCGCCCGAGATAGAAATGGAAAGGTCTAGGAAGGGGAGGGAGGTGTCTGAGACGGTCCAGTGAATTTGAGGTCGGGGTGGAAGGTGTTGATAAAGTGGATGAACTGTTCAACCTCCTCGTGGGATCACGAGGCAGCGCCGATACAGTCATCGATGTAGCGGAGGAAAAGGTGGGGGGTGGTGCCAGTGTAGCTGCGGAAGATGGATTGTTCCACATATCCTACGAAGAGGCAGGCATAGTTGGCGCCCATGCGGGTGCCCATGGCTACTCCTTTGGTTTGGAGGAAGTGGGAGGATTGGAAAGAGAAGTTGTTCAGGGTGAGGACCAGTTCAGTCAGTCGAAGGAGGGTGTCAGTGGAAGGGTACTGGTTGGTACGGTGGGAAAGGAAGAAGCGGAGGGCTTTGAGTCCTTCGTGATGGGGGATGGAGGTGTACAGGGACTGGATGTCCATGGTGACACTGACACTCAGTTTGAATTCTGCCAGGGCCACTCACCTCTTGACTGCATTTTAAACTTCATTCAAACATAGACAAAAGATCTAAACTCTAGAGGAGAGTGACTGCTCTTACATTTGAATAAGCTTGGTATCAAGGAGCCCTCGCCAAACTGGACTAACTGGGAATAAAGGGGAAAATTCTCCACTGGTTGGAGTCATTTCTGGCAGAAACGGTTAGAGGTCAGTCATCTCAGCTCCAGGATATATCTGTAGGAGTTCCTCAAGGTGGTGTCCTAGGCTCAATCATCTTCAGCTGCTTCAATAATGACCTTCCCTCCATCATAAGGTCAGAAGTTGGAATGTTTGTTGGTTGAATTTACAACATGCAGCACCATTCTCAACTTCTCAGATACTGAAGCAGTCAGTGTCCAAATGCAGCAAGAACTGGACAATATCTAATGGCAAGTAAAATTCATGCCACACAAATGTCAAACAATAAAAATTGACAACAAGAGATCATCTAACCATAGCACTTTAACATTTAATAACATTATCATCACAGACTCCCACACCATCAACAAACTGGTGGTTACCATGGAATTTGGACAATAGGTTAAGCAAGCCATTTCAGTTGCTACAATGTAGTCATTACGCAAGTGTCATTTTTCAGGAGGAGGCTGCTGTCACCAGTTCAAAAGTCAAAATGCCAACTATAGGACAGATCAACAACATGTATGAATTTCAGTGCACTTGCTGAACATGCCTGGATATGTAATAGTTACATTCATACCAATTAAAAATAATCAGTTAAGCTCATAACATGGCTCACACTGCTCAAAGTGGCATACATTCATATAATAAGGTAAAAACCATGACTGCAGATGCTGGAAACCAGATTCTGGAGTAGAGTGGTGCTGGAAAAGCACAGCAGTTCAGGCAGTTCAGACTGATTCGTATAATAAGACCCATTCTCTGCAAACAAGTGCAATATTTTCAAACCTTGCACCATTCTGAATTACTTGCGAGCTTGGGAACCTATAGTTTCACATCAACTTTTCAATGGCAAAGCTTTTGCCAATCAGAGTTTACTTGCCAACCAGTCCATACCCGTTACTCCTATCATAAAGTATTGTTGTCATCATTTGAAATTTAGCATTCTTAGATTTATCCAAATGAGTGCAAGACAAGAATGACATGCTACATATGCTAAGTTCTGTACTTTTATGCAACTTTTTTTTAAGAAGTGAAAAGGTGGCAGTACTCCCTGGGTTGAGAAGCTTGTAACACTTTGAATGGAGAGTGGGACACTGCAGTAGAAACAATGGCACTGAAGGAATTGGGGTGAACTATAAATGTTAGGTGGAGGAAAGGAAAAGATGTCTGAGGAAGACAACCTCAATTGAAAGTCCAATCTGGTAGCTCTTTTCCCTCTAAACCACATGCCATAAAGATGGAGAGAAAAAGGAACACAACAGAGTGATACTTGTTTCATTGTAACATTACTGGACTAGTTATCCAGAGATCTGGAAATATGTCAAATTCCACCATACCAGCTTGTAGTGTTTCAATGAAATTCATCTGGAATGAAGATCTAATTTAATAGCCATCATTAAAAACTAATTTAGTAACTTTAGGGAAGAAAATCCACTGTCTTTATCTGGTCTGGCCTACATAGGGCTCGAGACACACTCAATGTGGTTGGCATTTAACTATCTTCTGAAATGGCCCTAACAAGGCAATGAGATGAATTAAACCACTCCAGAAAAGACAAAATAGATTAAAACCTGACAAATCACCTAGTCTTGATCCATACATTGAAAATGACAAATGGAAACAAGCTGCAAAATCCTCCTCACTGACAGCTGAGAACCGGAGCCAAAATTGGGAAAGCTGCACCACAGACTAGTCAGGCAATATCTTGACATGGTCATGGTCACTAAATAATACATTACACCAATGTCCCGGATTCTTCACTAACTAGACAGGCCCATCATAGGGGACAACTGAGTGACATACAGTCAGGAGAGAATTGTCTTTGAAGTCCTCACCATCTATAAGGCTCAAGTCAGGTATGTGATGGAATTCTCCTTATTTGCATCTCCAATAATACTCAGAAGCTTGACACCATCCAGAAGTAAGCAGCCTGCTTGGTTGGCACTACATCAACAAATGTTCGCTCCTTCATGACTGACTAGTAGTGTCAATATGTACCATCTACAAAATGCATTGCAGAAATTTGTCAAAGTTCCTTAGACAGTTCCTTGCTTCCAAAGACATGACCACTACAGACTAGAATGATGAGCAGAAAAAGCATGTGAGCACCACCACCTGTAACTTCCCCTTCAAGTCACACAAACTGACTTAGAAATATATTGCCATTCCTTGACTGTCACTGGATCAAAATCCTGGAATGTCTAACCTATTACTATTATGCATGTACCTACACTTCGTGGGTGCATCAAAATTCATGAATTTAGGGAGTGATTGCTTCCAGTGACAGTACTGACAACCAGAAGGTACAGATTTAACTCATTGGCAACCTAACCAGAAGTGACATGAGGCAAAAGAACATTTGCATAGAGAGCTGTTACAATCTGGGAAATATTATTTGAAATAGTGGTGGAGGCAGATCCACTAATAACTTACTAAAAGAAACAAGTTAAATATTTGTAAGGTAAATTTGAAGGAGACTAAAGTGCGATTATTTGATTTTACTTTTTCACAATACTAGTAGAGACAGACCTAAATATCCTTCTCCTCTGCTATGTCATCCTATAATCCTAAGATAATAACCAATGCTTCAGTACAGAAATTACTGTGTCACCTTCTGGTGAAGATATGCCTATAGGCTGGTGTATATTTGATTTCTATGCTGTGCCCTATTCAACTAAACACTGGACAGGTAAATTAAAGCAGCCGCAAAGTCCATTTTCCAGGATTGGATAGAGATACTGAGCCAATGGTAAATGCCTAGCATCAAGTAAACAATATAACTATGATAGTATCTATTAGTCATTTGATCACTTTGACAAGCAATGGTACATGCAAAGCAAGGTGACGCATGTGTTGATCTATTTTAACATCACATGGTTTGCAGTGTGTGAGAGACAATGCTTTCATACTGTCAAAAGATGTCACTGTCTGGCATACAAAGCATCATATAAACCAAAGTAATGTCAGTGTTTATCATTGGACAGCTGGTTATAGCTTCAATAGAGTTCTGGTTTAGCGACTTAATGCTTCATGCTTTTAACTGAAGTAAAAAAAAACTTAAAGGTTAACACTGTCAATCACAGACTTGTTTCTATTCTTCGCTTTATCTAGCTTCTGAATTAATTAGTTAACACATAACATCCACTATCTGTTGCTCCAATGTTGCATTAACCCTACCTTTGCTGAATGATTGCAACTCTGTCACTAATGGGAAAGCTATTTCAAGAATTCAAGTTGTTCACCAAGAATGATGGTGGCTTGCCCTCCGGACCCAACTTTCCCAATTAGGAACTCCAGCAGTTGATCCATCTACCTGCCAGCTGTCAGCAGAAAATAGTGGATTGGAGTCTTGGACAAGGAATCCTTTCAGAAGAAGAGGGTTTCAGGTATTGGTTGGGATCTAAAAGGCCAGGTCAAGCCAGTGACATGGAAGGTCTGAGACATGTGGAAAGGAGAAGTCAGAATACAGCACCTGCAGCCAGTGGGGGTAGACATAGAGCTGAGCAGCCAGAGAAATGCAGGTATAATGTTTAAAGAAGAGGCAGAATAATATGCAACTGAGGCTCTGGGAAGCAGTCAAGCCATTCACATCTGCTGGACACAGTGTAAGAAATGACAGGAAACAAATTACTGGACAAGGGGATGATGCATTAACTGCTGTGAAAAGGAGATTGATGCATGAACTTTATTTTTAGAATCCTAATACAAACATTTGGCACAATTTCCAGTATCTGGAATTGTTTTTCAAAAGCCTACAACAATGAAACTGCCTGAGTAGGACTGAACAATGATCCAGATGAATAAATGGTTATTAAAGCTTGGTAAGAAAAAAACAGATGAGTGGGCCATTGATTCCGCACTTCATGTAGTCTCCATTTCATGTCAAACAGGCAAAGAAACCTCCTACTGATTATCACTTTCTGCATTCCTCAGCTGATGGCTCAATAATCCTCCATATTGAACACCGCTTGGAGAAAACATTAAGGGTAACAAGGATCCCCTGCATACTTTGGGTGGGGATTTCAACATTTCTCACAGAGTTGTCTGCAACTTAAAGGATTAATTAAGAATAACTTCCACATGGACCCTGATGGAGGATGTTGCTGTGATACTGCCATCATGTTAAGTATGATCGATTAATAACATATCTAATAGCTCAAAACTGACTGTACATGAGGTGCTGTGGGCCTCATCAGCAGATTGAAGAACCAGAGAACTAGTACAAAACAAAATACACACGTTAAATAGCAAATCGTTGTTTCCCTTTGAAAGTTGGTATTCTTGCATTTGTGCTGATGAGTACAAGATGAAAATTTTCAACAGCATGTGTCTTCTTTCAGAAATACTCAACTTTTTAAATTTGCACAATCGCTTGCTAGTTGTGTCTGATTGCTTGGCAGGTCCCAGCAGGTCCAGTGGCAGCAATGGTCAGAATTGGGACTAAAATCCATTCCAGGTTCCACATTCCAGAGCCCAGGAACCTAGTCTCCAGTGTTTCATGGCAGGGAGAGGGAAATGATGTCCAAATTGGGAGTGGGGTCTTAATAGAGAAGTTGGTAAGGGGAGCAGATTATGGGGCAGAATTAGGGTGAGCACCTGCTGTGGACAGGAATTGTGTTGCCTCTCCTGTTTCTGGCTCTCCACAGCCAAGCAGCCACAAACTAAACTCCACTATCAGTTGTAGAGATTGCAGAAAATAAGCAACTGGTAACGACAGCAAACGCCTCAAAAATTCATGTCTGGTGAGCAAGTAATTCAGTGACCCCCAGCATTGAACAGAGTATGTTCCAACTCTTGCTAATCATATTTTCACAAAAGGAATGACGGTGCTGTGGTTTCCGCTTTTTTGTCTGTGACTTCAGGGGAACCCCATACTGGCAAAAAAAGAGTTGATGGTGACTAGAGGAGCCAAACATCTTTCCAGCCTGAAGCCTGAGTGGAGTGATTTGTCCCTAAGTCCCTTCCATCAGCCTCCATGTTGAAGCTGTGCAGGTTGCCTGAGGTTTTGTCCACACACCATTCCCCATAATTGCAGAGAGGCCAAAGGTAGTGGAAGTCACTGGTGACATTTAACCTCACCTCCCATCTGCACACCTGTAACAGATGATTGTAATATTTTGCCCTTGAAATCCTGCCCTCAGAATGTTTGTTTTGAATGAATTTCAGAATTTAATTATAATCACAGGTTTTATATAGTTCAAAAATGAAACCTTTTCAAATTGGATCCAGTAATCTGCCAGGATCTAATATCCTCATTAAAAAGTGAGAAATCAAACTGAGGAATTCCATACATATGAATTAGAGTCTCACAGGTTTTACAATCTGATTTTATTTGACTTCATATTAAATAAACATGTTAAGGGCACCTTTCTCATTATCCCTTGCTTTACATCTTCCATACCTATTGCAGCTTTTTAAAACTGTATAGTATATGTAGGCTTTGTTTCCACGGGTCAGTGGTGGATGATTTTGAGAGGTAGATTGCTCACTGCAGAATTCTCAGTCTCTGCTTTTGTAGCCATTGTACTTATTTGGATAGTCAGTTAAAATGTTTTGGTCTGGGTTTGTGGTGCGACACTAACTTCAGATCAGAGGTTTTCATGTTCAAATCATGCCACGCTCACAGTGTTTAACGGCAGATTAACTCCTGGGATTTTATATCAGGACAGAGTTTGTTACCTGGAGGTGTTTCTTGATAAAATTTCTCTTTTTCACAATGGTGTGTGCAAGGAATGAGCTGTCAGAGGCAGATACAATTACAACATTTAAAAGACATGTGGACAGGTATGTGGGTATTGAAAGATTTAGAGGGTTATGAACCAAACATAGGCAAATGGGATAAGTTCCATTTAGGAAACCTGGTTGACATTGACAAGTTGGGATGAAGTGCCTATTTCCATGCTGTATTACTCTGACTCCAATTCAGTGATGATAATGTCATTGACAATGTCAAGAAACATGATTAGATTCACTTTTATGTGGGAAAGTGATGGCTTTGTGATATTACCACTAGACTATTAATTCAGAGACCCAGGTTCAAATCCTGCTATGGCAGGTCATGGAATTTAAATCTAATTTTTGAAAAATCTGTACTCTGAAAGAGTCTCATGACAAACATTAATGCATTGTCATGGAATCATAGAATCCCTACATTTGACCCATCAAGACCTTCTTGGCCTTCTGAAGAATCATCCCCCTAACCTCTCCATGTAATATTGCACTTCCCATGGCTAAGCCACCTAGCCTGCACATGCCTGGGTACTATGGGCAGTTTAGCATGGTCAATTCACCTAACCAGTGCATCTTTGGATTGTGGGAGGAAACCAGAGCACCCAAAGGAAACCCATGGAGAAAATGCAGATCATTGGGAAAAACCAATCTGGTTTACTAATGTCCTTCCGGGAAGGATACTGCATCCTTACCTGAACTGGCCTACGTGTGACTTCAGACCCACTGCAATGTGGTTCACTCTCTTTTTTTAGAAAAACTGCCCTCAGCAATTAAGGATGGGCAATAAATGCTGGCCTAACCAGCAGCACCCTCAATCCGTGGATGAATTTTATAAAAATTAAAGTTACTCAATTCAGGGATGCCTGTTGATGATTGACAATGTTCAACACCATTCAAAACTCCTCCGATACTGAAGCAGTGTGCGCCTTACAGGAAAATCTGGATAACATTCAGACTTAGCTGATAAATGGCAAGTAACATTTGCAGCATAAAAGTGCCATCTAAATTGGAGCCGCTGGTGTGATTTATTGGATCAGTAACTGTGGAAATGTGGTGAACTAGGACCCAAAACATTGACATTAAAATTTTGAAAGTGTAGTTCTAAGTGAACTGACAATGAGAAAATTAAGATGAATGGTATATAAAGTGCATTTCAGAACCACAGGATATCCCAAAGTGCATCCAAGAAAGTAGTTTTTAAATCTAGTCACTGTTGCAACATAGGAAAGATAACAACCAATTAGTGCTCAGAAAACTCCCACTGACCATAATGTGATAATTACCAGACAATCTGTTTTAGTGATGCTGACTAAATGATAAATATTGAGCAGTCCACCAGGGATAGGATCCTTGTTTTTCTTTGAAATAGTTCCATGTGAGGTTTTACTTCACTGGAGATGGTGTACAGGACTTAGATGATCTGCCTTTTGGATGAAACTTTAAAATATTTGTGCAGTACTCCTTCAGTATTGCACTGCAGCATCAGGTTTGAGTTCACAACTTGAATCTATAGCTTTCTGCCTCAGAAAGAATAGTGCTACCAATTGAGGCACAATTAGTTTTTTTTTTATCAATACACAGAGGGGACTAGAGATATTAAAGCAGTTAAAGAACAATGTCCACTCCCACTTTCTCAAGGGAATCTGTGCAAAATGCCACTCAGCAAGTGACAAGCAGACCCCCAAGAATAGCCTCTGAAGTTCACTTATTGCATAAAAAGAAATAAAAGACAATGTTTGTATTTCATGTAATAACAAGGCTATTCTTTATTATACAATAAAATCCTGCTGACTGCAGGAAAGGTGTTCTTGAAGAACATTACAAAGGGCGAATGTGTAAAAGGCAAACTTGTGTCGAAATAAGAATCAATGGGATAGATCCCAATTGAACAAAATGTTGACATCAACAAACATTGTTTTCATAAATAAACGGGACATTAATGGATTACAGAGCATTACTTCATTATCTTTTTTGATTTTGCAATGATCATTGCAATTGATTTAAATTCAATTGACCTTTGTTTAACTTTACGGTTTTCTGATATGTTTATGTTGCTGCTGTTTTGAAAGACAAACACAAAGAAAGCATAGCTTGGCTTGAATGAAGGAAAGTGGTTTTCATCCAGCAAAATACATTCCAGATCTTTTACTTGGCTACTGATAGTTGGGGGACATTCCCAGAATGCATGCAGAAAAGCAAGCAATAACATCGCAATGACCAAGTACGCAGTGTCACATCTGACAGCAGTAATATATCAGGCACAAGAGCAGACACCTGCACCTTGGTAGGTCCATACACAGTGGCACTGGGTAAGGAGCACAGCACCAATGTTCAGGAAGAGAGCTCTGAAACAGAGGTGTATGTGAACACTTCGCATCAGACTGCAGAGAGTGGTCCCTCCCCAAGGGCTTTGTGGGTCAAACTACAGCATGTAGGCTGCAGCACTTCAAGAAGGCAGCTCATTACCACCTTCTCAAGGGCAACTAGTTCTGGGCAAATGACCAGCTAGCATACCACATCACACACGAGAGGAAAAAGAATGTCACAATGATGTTCACAATGTAAGGCATGAAGAAGGACCTTAGGTGTCACACTGGTGCTTGGTAAGATTAGATTACTTACTAGATTAGATTACTTACAGTGTGGAAACAGGCCCTTCGACCCAACAAGTCCACATTGACCCTCCGAAGAGCTACCCACCCATACCCATTTCCCTCTGACTACGGGCAATTTAGCATGGCCAATTCACCTAACCTGCACATTCTTGGACTGTGGGAGGAAACCCATGCAGACACGGGGAGAATGTGCAAACTCCATACAGACAGTCGCCTGAAGCGGGAATTGAACCCGGGTCTCTGGTGCTGTGAGGCAGCACTGTGCTGCCCTAAAAACAAAACGTGGAGTTGCTTGACCAGCAACACAACACTGGCAAGAAGATGCAACAGCGGACTTTTGGTACAGCCAGCAGGCGCCACTGGCATTTGAACCCAGGATATCCTGTTTACTATACAAGCACTGTAACCATCTAAGCCATGGCACCAAAGCACTTGCTGCAGCAGCTGCAGGAGATGTAGTATGGCCAACTGTATGAGTTTACTGATGCTTTGCAAGTTTATTCACTGGGAATAAAGAAAGCCATGGAGCAGATGAGCTGGTCACATCTCAGGTTTTCGAGTAGATGAGCTCCTCCCACAGGAGTAGCCAACCAGATGGAAAGCCAGATGTAGCAGCACCTGCAGCACTCTGATATCATGCATGGTTCTCTGTATAGCATACACCAGTCATTCAGTCACTGTTATCAGATTTCTGTGGCCATCAGCATCTGCCTGGTTTTCCGGTTTCCTCTCACAGTCCAAAGATGTAGACATTTGGTGGATTGGCCATGCTAAATTTCCCAGAATGTTCAGGGATATGCAGGCGAGATGGATTAGCCATGATAAATGAAGCATTATAGGGATAGGGTGCTGGGATGGGTTTGTGTAGAATGTTCTTTGAAGGATTGGTGCAGACTCGATGTGCTGAATGGCCTCTTTGCACACTGTAGGGTTTCTATGCACTGCAGAAATTCACCAAGACTCCTTTTAGACAGCACCCTCAAAAATGTTATGATTGCAGGGTAAAATTTAATTATTTAGTGGCATTGCAAAGAAATGAATAAGAACTATACAAGGAACTGATGAGTGAAGCCAGTATTCAGGCATCTATTCAGCATATCATGTCCATGCGAGGTTTCTGCAGGAAAACTCAGGTAGTCTCCAGCCTTTGCCCATTCTCTGGACACTTCCAGTTCTTTTTCTTCAGCAAATTATGGGGAATGCTAATATTCCAGCAATGCAAGCGACCAAGTAATCTTCTGCGCCTCCACACTTGAAAGCAGTCAGCAACATTCTGGATGTTCCAGAAACACAGATCCAGAGGCTAATCTGCATCATGACCACTCATGATAGAGTGTCACAACAAACGTGGCTGACACAGCTAACTGAATGGTTTGTACACATGGTTTTCAAGACCTTTAATAACTAAAGAAAATCTTGTCATCATTCTGCTCCTTTAAAGAGCGAACAGAAGGTAAGGATATTTACAATAAAAAATAAATCTACTTGAGGAAAAAAATTCCTTTCAAAAAGCTGGTTTTCCATAACTATCTATGGTATGTAGCCATCACAACTACAGTTGACACAAACATTTCATGTTGCTAGATGTTTCAAGATGGCAACCAAGTAGGACGGTCCACATGGAACTCCTCTGCTTGCCAGTCCCTTTCCCTTTTCTTTCTTTTTTTCTCCTCTTTGTCGCCTTTCTTTGCTTTTTCACTATCCTTGGCCTACCTGGAGTTCAGGAGCAGAGCAAATGCGGACCAAGTCCTGTGGTGGAGCAGAGCAAACACAGACCGAGTCCTGCAGCAGAGCAAACTCTGGCCGAGTCCCATGGCACAGCGGAGCAAACAGGTCAGGTCCTGTGGCAGAGCGAGCACAAGCCAAATCCGTGGCTGAGCAGAGTGAACGGGCCGAGTCCTGTAGCAGAGGAGAGTAAACAGGCCGAGTCCTGTAGCAGAGCAAACACAGGCCGAGTCCTGTAGCAGAGCGAACTCGGGCTGAGTCCTGTAGCACAGCGAACACAGGCCGAGTCCTATAGCGGAGCGGTGCTAAGGGGCCGGGTCCTGTAGCAGAGCGGAGCTAACGGGCTGAGTCCTGTAGCAGAGCGAACACAGGCCGAGTCCTGTAGCAGAGCGAACACAGGCTGAGTCCTGTAGCAGAGCGAACTCGGGCTGAGTCCTGTAGCAGAGCGAACACAGGCCGAGTCCTGAAGTGGAGCGGTGCTAAGGGGCCGGGTCCTGTAGCAGAGCAGAGCTAACGAGCCGAGTCCTGTAGCAGAGCGAACACAGGCCGAGTCCTGTAGCAGAGCGGAGATAATGGGCCAAGTCCTGTAGCAGAGAGAACACGGACCGAGTCCTGTAGCAGAGCGAACACGGGCCGAGTCCTGTAGCAGAGAGAACACAGGCCGAGTCCTGTAGCAGAGCGAACATGGGCCGAGCCCTGTAGCAGAGCGAACACGGGCCGAGCCAGGTAGCAGAGTGAACAAGGGCTGAGTCCCCTAGCCGAGCGGAGCTAATGGGCCGAGTCCTGTAGCAGAGCGGAGCTAACGGGCCGAGTCCTGTAGCAGAGCAAACATGGGCCGAGTCCTGTAGCAGAGCGAACACGGGCCGAGTCCTGTAGCAGAGCGGAGATAATGGGCCAAGTCCTGTAGCAGAGAGAACACGGACCGAGTCCTGTAGCAGAGCGAACACGGGCCGAGTCCTGTAGCAGAGAGAACACAGGCCGAGTCCTGTAGCAGAGCGAACATGGGCCGAGCCCTGTAGCAGAGCGAACACGGGCCGAGCCAGGTAGCAGAGTGAACAAGGGCTGAGTCCCCTAGCCGAGCGGAGCTAATGGGCCGAGTCCTGTAGCAGAGCGGAGCTAACGGGCCGAGTCCTGTAGCAGAGCAAACATGGGCCGAGTCCTGTAGCAGAGCGAACACGGGCCGAGTCCTGAAGCAGAGCGGAGCTAACGGGCCGAGTCCTGTAACAGAGCGGAGCTAAGGGGCCGAGTCCTGTAACAGAATGGTGCTAAGGGGCCGAGTCCTTTAGCAGAGCGGAGCTAACGGGCCGAGTCCTATAGCAGAGCGAACACGGGCCGAGTCCTGAAGCAGAGCGGAGCTAAGGGGCCAAGTCCTGTAGCAGAGCGGTGCTAAGGGGCCGAGTCCTGTAACAGAGCGGAGCTAAGGGGCCGAGTCCTGTAACAGAGCGTAGCTAAGGGGCCGAGTCCTTTAGCAGAGCGGAGCTAACGGGCCCAGTCCTGTAGCAGAGCGAACACGGGCCGAGTCCTGAAGCAGAGTGGAGCTAAGGGGCCGAGTCCTGTAGCAGAGCGGTGCTAAGGGGCCGCGTCCTGTAACAGAGCGGTGCTAAGGGGCCGAGTCCTGTAGCAGAGCGGAGCTAACGGGCCGTGTCCTGTAGCAGAGCAAACACGGGCCGAGTCCTGTAGCAGAGCAAACATGGGCCGAGTCCTGAAGCAGAGCAGAGCTAGCGGGCCGAGTCCTGTAGCAGAGCAGAGCTAGCGGGCCGAGTCCTGTAGCAGAGCGGAGCTAACGGGCCGTATCCTGTAGCAGAGCAAACACGGGCCGAGTCCTGTAGCAGAGCAAACATGGGCCGAGTCCTGTAGCAGAGCGAACATGGGCCGAGTCCTGTAGTAGAGAGGAGCTAACGGGCCGAGTCCTGTAGCAGAGCGGTGCTAAGGGGCCGAGTCCTGTGGCAGAGCGGAGCTAACGGGCCGAGTCCTGTAACAGAGCGGTGCTAACGGGCCGAGTCCTGTAGCAGAGCAGAGCTAACGGGCCGAGTCCTGAAGCAGAACAGAGCTAGCGGGCCGAGTCCTGTAGCAGAGCGGAGCTAGTGGGCCGCGTCCTGTAGCAGAGCGGAGCTAACGGGCCGTATCCTGTAGCAGAGCAAACATGGGCCGAGTCCTGTAGCAGAGCGAACACAGGCCGAGCCCTGTAGCAGAGCGGAGCTAAGGGGCCGAGTCCTGTAGCAGAGCGGTGCTAAGGGGCCGAGTCCCGTAGCAGAGCAGAGCTAACAGGCCGAGTCCTGTAGCAGAGCGGAGCTAGCGGGCCGAGTCCTGTAGCAGAGCGGAGCTAACGGGCCGAGTCCTGTAGCAGAGCGGAGCTAGCGGTCCAAGTCCTGTAGCAGAGCGGTGCTAATGGGCCGGGTCCTGTAGCAGAGCGGTGCTAAGGGGCCGGGTCCTGTAGCAGAGCGGAGCTAAGGGGCCGAGTCCTGTAGCAGAGCGGTGCTAAGGGGCCGAGTCCTGTAGCAGAGCGGAGCTAACGGGCCGAGTCCTGTAGCAGAGCGGAGCTAACGGGCCGAGTCCTGTAGCAGAGCGGTGCTAACGGGCCGAGTCCTGTAGCAGAGCGGAGCTAAGGGGCCGAGTCCTGTAGCAGAGCAAACACGGGCCGAGTCCTGTAGCAGAACGAAGCTAACGGGCCGAGTCCTGTAGCAGAGCGGTGCTAACGGGCCGAGTCCTGTAGCAGAGCGGAGCTAACGGGCCGAGTCCTGTAGCAGAGCGGAGCTAGCGGGCCATGTCCTGTAGCAGAGCGGTGCTAATGGGCCGGGTCCTGTAGCAGAGCGGAGCTAAGGGGCCGGGTCCTGTAGCAGAGCAAACACGGGCCGAGTCCTGTAGCAGAGCGAACATGGGCGGAGACCCCAGCGGAGCGGAGCGAAGGAGCCGATGGCCAGAGCAGCAGCACAGTGTGTCCTGGATGGTGGCTGGAACATGGATGTAGCATGGCCTCGTGCTCTGGGGCCGACAGGCACAGACTGGAATTGAAGTACTTATAGTCATAGAGATGTACAGCATGGATACAGACCCCTTCAGTCCAACTCGTCCATGCCTCCCAGATATCCTATATTAACGTGATTCCATTTACCAACATTTGGTCCATATCCCTCCAAACCCTTCCTATTCATATACCCATCCAGATGCCTTTTAAATGCTGTAATTGTACCAGCCTTCACCACTTCCTCTGGCAGCTCATTCCACACAGGCACCACCCTTTGTGTGAAAAAGTTTCCCCTTAGGTCCCTTTTAAATCTTTGTCTTCTCACCCTAAACCTATGTCCTCTAGTTCTGGGTACCCTCACTCCAGGGAAAAGACCTTGTCTACAGAGGAACCTCGATTATCCGAAGGACACGAGCGGAGAGTATTTCGTTCGGTTAATGGAATGCCAAACAATCGAATGCTGGACAACATAGGTTAGCCAAGTGTCGGGATCTTGCGCTCTTGCTGGATAATGTGATATTCAGATAGCGAATGCCTGATAATCCTCTGTATTTACACTATCCATGCCCCTCATGATTTTATAAACCTCTATAAGGTCACCCCGAGCCTCCGAAGCTCCAGGACAAACAGTCCCAGCCTGTTCAGTCTCCCCTTACAACTCAAATCCTCCAACCCTGGCAACATTCTTGTGAACCTTTTCTGAACACTTTTAAGTTTCACAACATCCTTCTGATAGGAGGAAGACCAGAACTGCACACAATATTCCAAAAGTGGACTGACCAACGTCCTGTACAAGGCAACATGACTTCCCAACTCCTATACTCAATGCTCTGACCAATAAAGCCAAGCATACAAAATGCTTTCTTCACAATCATATCTACCTATGACTCCACTTTCAAGGAGCTATGAACTTGCACTCCAAGGTCTGTCTGTTCAGCAACACTCCCCAGGACCTAACCATTAAGTGCATAAGTCCTGTTCTGATCTGCCTTTCCAAAATGCAGCACTTCATATTTATCTAAATTAAACTCCATCTGCCATTCCTCGGCCAATTGGCCCATCTTCGCTGTCCACTACACCTCCAATTTTGGTGTCATCTGAAAATTTACTAACTACACTCCTATGTTTACATCCAAGTAATTTATATAAGTGATGAAAAACAGTGGACCCAGCACCAATCGTTGTGGCACACTGGTGTTCACAGGCTCCAGTCTGAAAGGTAATCCTCCACCACCACCCTCTGTCTTCTACCTTTGAGCCAGTTCTGTATCCAAATGGCTAGTTCTCCCTGTATTTCACATGATCTAACCTTGCTAACCAGCCTACTATGAGGAACCTTGTCAAACGCCTTGCTGAAGTTCGTGTAGATCACGTCTCTGTCCTCATCAATCCTCTTTGTTACTTCTTCAAAAAACTCAATCAATTTAGTGAGACATGATTTCTCACATACAATGCCATGTTGACTATTCTTAATCAGTCCGTGCCCTTCCAAATACATGCAAATCCTGTCCCTCGGGATTCCATCCAACAACTTGACCATCACTGATGTCAGGCTCACTGGCTATAGTTCCCTGGCTTTTACTTACCACCTTTTATTGTCACTTATAGTCATTGTGGACTTTTTAGCTGTTTCCACGTTTTTTAATTCTGTAACAACACTTTTTTTTAACTCTCTAACAACACTTAAAAGTCCTAATGACTGGCTTATGCTCGAAACGTCATTTCTCCTGCTCCTCGGATGTTGCCTGACCGGCTGTGAGTTTCCAGCACAACATTCTTCGATTTAAATGTATCTGTACCTCGGTACCTTGTACCTAAGACGGTACCAAAAGGCGACATTACAAACTTTTCACTGCACTCATTCGAGGGAATGTGACAAAAAAAGGTTATTCTATTCTAAATGTGGGCATTGTTGCACTTTGCATAAATGATTTTAATTTCCCCTCTTTTGTTAATTACCAGTGTATAACCCACCCATAAGCATTAACAAGTAAAGGTATAGACTGATCTCACGTAAGTCAATTTGTTAAGATTGTAAATTTGATTTGAGCAAGAGCTCTTCAGCACAGCTTATTTAAACACTCATTCGGCAAACTTGTTGCAGCCTACAGTGAGCTAATCCTCTATGCTGATGAGAGGTGATTAAGTCGAGAGAAGGTCCTACAAAGATGTTTAGGTTAGATGCCCCAATTGTCACTTCACTTAAATCAAGGAATGAAGTATGCAGTGAGCAGTCATACAATGCTTGGTTGCTTGACCTTGGGTTCTCTACAAACATAATATCAAAACTGTGAAGTAGGGAAAAGAGTCTCAGTACGTAAGATCCGTGCTAATAAAACATTCAAACTGAAACTGGATCTGTGTTTCCATCAAATCAAACATAAAATACTGCACCAATTCCTGAATCTGGAGGAAACACTCAAAAACAAAATCAAAGACAGAGGAGAGGTTGCCCCAGAAGACCTCTGTGCAGATCTAAGGAAGTTAGCACAGGAATTTAAGTGATTTCGGGAATTAGATTTGATGGAACAAATAGTCACATTTATCTTGAGTTAAGTTCTGCAAGCAGACATTAGTGGGTTGGCTACCAAATTGCATCAGTTATTTGATTCACAGAGCAGAAGAGTTGATATGGAGAGAATTACTGTGTAATTTGAAATTGAGTTGAAAGTCAGATCAAGGGATAATAAATTTTGGGGATTTATGAAAAAAAAGAGGAAAAAAATGCTGCACCCATTATCCTGTGCCTTTAAAGTGAAAGCTTACTTCAGTTCCACAAACTGAAGTTCCTAAGTGAGCACATAAAGTCCAGCTATTGCACTCACGTCACAGAGAGGCAGTTGTTAGATTGTATACAACTAGCATTCCAATTTATAACCCAGACTTTCAAGGCACTGGAATTTATTACACAATGTTAGACATTGAGACTTGGCGAGTAGAGGACAAAATGAATAATGATATATACTTGATTTCAGATTTATGCAGTACTAAAATAAACTGTTTATTCTATATGTTGTTTGGTTGTATCCTGGGTTTCACTTAAGTTCAAAAAGTAATCTTGCACTTACAAAGGTTGAAGACCACTGATCTAGAACATCAAGAGCCTCAGATACATGGGAACATCACCATCTGCACATTTGCCACCAAGCCACTCACCTCCCTGATGTAGAAATGTCACAGCGTCTCCCCTGTTGAGGGTTACATTTTTAGAACTTCTTCCATAATAGCAGTATGGGTGACAGCATACAAAACAGATTGTAGTGGTTCAAGAAGACAGCTCACCAGTATTTTCTCAAAAGCAATTAGTCAAGGGCAATAAATATTGGCTTCCTATCCACTCAGTGAATAATAAAAAGGTTACACTGAATCAAGGCATCTTAATTGTCTTTCTCTGACTATTCAATGCCCACGATTATATACCAACTGGTCATTGGGGAAGAGTAATTCCTTTTGCTTCCAAAGTGCAACAATTTCATAGAGGTAGTCAGCATATCAAAACTGCTACCACTGCCTAAACTGTTATAGTGGGGCCATGCACTACTCATCAAAACAGGTGTCAATATTTGCAGTAGGCTGCTCCATCCTGTAACATTTATCATCATGAGGGGACTATCTTTGCCTCTCGCTGCCCCAATTCTCCATTCAGCAGAAGTCTCACACCTTGCTTTCCCTTGATCAGTACATAGCAAAACATCAGCTTGACCACAATACAAAAACGATAGTTAGTAATACGTGTAAAAATGTAATACATGTGAAAGGAATCTGAAGTAGTATTTTTAATTAAATTGTTAGAATAGAGCAAAGTGACAGAGATTCAAACCAGTCAATGCTAAATTTAGGGTTGATCTAGTTTCTTGATTTATTCTTGAAAAATCTAGTTTCTATAACAAATAATCATTGTTATTTTAAAGAAACGATTATTGTAATATAGTAAAATTAGAACTCTTGTGTGATCAAGTTAAGATGGACCTCATAGGTCTCCTCTTCCATAATTATGGTTTATCTTGTGAAAAGATTTGAAATGTTTTGACATGATAACATATTATAAAGACAAGTAATTACTTTTTATTGTTCTATGCATTTATTTGCTGATGAATCAATTTATTGACTTTCTTCAGATTACACTTGTCAACAGTTGAATCTTATGCTTTCCATTGAAGCAATAAAAATCAGTGTTATATAAATTTCTGCTTAAAGGTTCCATAACAAATAGGGAAGCACACACTGTGCAGGGGGTCAGTCAGCTCAGTTGGGTGGATGGCTCAGTTGTGATGTAGTACATAGAACATAGAACATAAAACAGAACAGACCCTCGATGTTGTGCCGACTTGTGAACTAATCTAAGCCCATCCCCCTACGCTATCACATTATCTTCCATATGCTTATTCAAGGATTGTTTAAATGCCACTAATGTGGCTGAGTTAACTACATTGGCAGGTAGGGCATTCCAAGCCTTTATCATTCTGAGTAAAGAACCTGCCTCTGACATCTGTCTTAAAACTATCACCCCTCAATTTGCGGTTATGCCTCCTTGGATAAGCCAACGTCATCATCCAAGGAAAAAGACTCTCACTGTCCACCCTATCTAATCCTCTGATCATCTTGTATGTCTCTATCAAATCCCCTCTTAGCCTTCTCCTCTCCAATGAGAACAGACCCAAGTCCCTTAGCCTATCCTCGTAAAGACCTTCCCTCCAGACCAGGCAACATCATGGTAAATCTCCTCTGTACCTTTTTCCAATGCTTCCAAATCCTTCCAGAACTGTGCACAATATTCCAAATGAGGCTGCACTAGTGTTTTGTATAGTTGATTCATGACATCATAGTTCTGGAACTCAATCCCTCTACCAATAAAGCCTAACACACCGTGTGCTTTCTTAGCAGCACTATCAACCTGGGTGTCAACTTTCAATATGATACCAACAGCGCAGATTCAATTTGATTTATTGTCATGTGTACCTAAGTACAGCAAAAAAACTTTGTTTGTGAGCAGTACAGTCAGATCGTATTAAGCAAGGATGTACAGATCATAGGGTGAAATATAAAGATGGACAGAGTGAGGCATATAGTTTACACTGCAGAGGATTTGTGCAAGGAGTAATTTTTACAGACATAGAATTTAGATTTAAAAATGTAGAAATGTTAGTTAGATCTGCTGTAGCGAGCTCGCAAGGAGTCTTCTGGTGTCAGCGCCATCTTGAATCCCCACACTGGCTGAGGTTGCAGTAATAGCTCTGCCTTCTCAATCTTGATCTTTGACTTAAACTCATCATCCATTCTCTCTCTCTAAAGAGAGACTGGCTCTCTGGGACTATGGCTACTTTACTCATATTCTGCACTCACATTTTTGTGAACATTATCATGAAAAATATATAAGTTCATTTTGTTCAATCGTTACAACACATACTTATGACTGCATGTGAGGTGATTCAGGATGTGTTTGATTTTGTGGGAGAATACAATCCAACAGCAGAATCTTTTCTGATCCTTTACTTTCCTATGTTCTTTTCACAAAACAAACAAAGATCTACAGCTTTGATTGGTTTACTTTCTTCAATAGTTTCAACTTTGCTATTTGCATCAAAAATGAGGCATTACAGTTTGATTTGGTGTCATTTTCCTTTGTTCAGGAAAATGGGTTTTGCAGCAATTGTCCATAATGAACAGGGACAAAATAGTAATACGTTATAATGATTTCTGGAAATTGGCTACTAATGCTAAAGGAGATAAATGAACTTTCACCTCTTGAAATATTATCACTGAATACAGTAAGTGGTTTTTCTGTTAAGTAAAAGGGTATGCAGCCCACCTACTAAAGCTTCCCTGTTGTTATGAATAGAAACTACTAAGGGTGGAAATATCTCTTAATGTTGAGATAAGAAGACAAAAAATATTATCATGAAATGATGCACCGCAACTAGTTGATATCAATGCATCAGCTAATAGCTTAAAAATCCATATTCGCAGCATATTTAAAGTTGTTTTCTAGTCAACCTGTTCAGAGAATCTATTACATACCTCTGGAGCAGGTGGAATTTGAGACCTTTTATAGTTGTCATGGACAATTTAAGCCAAGGAAGTTTCAGTTTCTGGAAATGAAATATGTTGTCCATCATCTACCGAGCAATAGCAAGAACAATTCCATTTTGAAAGGATGTAAATGACTTTAGTTAGACTGGAGGAACTAGGATTGTTCAGAGAAGACAAAAGAGCACGGAAATTTAATGTACGTTTGAAATGCTGAGAGGTTTTAATGAAATAGATAGAAAGGAACTTCTTTCACTGATAATAAGTTTGGGGCCTGATGTTGGGATAGGTGGGGTCATGCTGTGATAACACAATTTTGTGTGTGCTAAAAACACCCTAGGTTTGAATAGAAATATTTTATGCTCAGAATGCATGGCCTGAAAGTATGGAAACAAATTCAATTTTAACTTTCAAAAGGGAATTGAATAATTACTTAAAATGGAATGGTATATTTGCAGAGAAGATTTGGGGATGAGATTAATTGAATAGCTTCTTCAAAGATCTGGCAAGGGCAGTCTTGGCCAAATGATGTTTAATTTATATTTAAGAAATGAAAGTACTGCAGATTCTGTAAATCTTAAAAAAAATCAGAAGAAACTGAGCAGGTCTGCCAGCACCTGTGGAGAGAAAGCTAATGTTTCAATTCCAGTGACCCTTTTTCAGAACTGATTGTAGTCAGGGAAAGGTTGGTATATACATTGGCTGCTACTACAACCAACCAATGAGAAATCACTGCTGTAAATGGTAGGATGCAGGTGGGGAAAGTGGAATGTTTAAGTAGTCAGAATTGGAGGAATGTTTCATGACAGAGTTGTTGACCTAAAGCAGATTACTCAAAGGTAGGGCACAAATTTACACCCGTTCTGATGACGGATCATTGGACTCAAAACACTAACTCAGTTTCTCTGTGCAGATGCAATCAGACCTGCTGACTTTCACTAGATGTTTCTGTTTTCGTTACACAATTTACGTGTTCAAGCCACAATTTGATTATTAAAAGGACAATCATCTGAGCTGGATAACAAAGGAGAAGTACTGAAGGAAGATTGCGTGCTCAGCCAAGGTTAAGAGTGTAAATGTGTTACTGGAATAAAGGCATTGAATGTAGTGATGTGGGATTGGCTGAGCAAGTTGTTAGATGCAGAAGTAAATGGCCAAAGGCTAGGAAATTGAAGTTTGAAAATGCTTTAGTGAAGAGTTCTTAACTTATCAAAAAGAGGTTTAAATTAAGTGGTAACAAAGCTGAGAAGTTGAATAAAACAGATACAACCATTCTTTGTTACTAATATACTTTGTAGAAACTATTTACTTTTATAAATAGTGCAACTCAGATTTATTTGCTTCAGTATTTCATATGCGTGTATTAAATGCAATGATATATGTCTTCTGAATTTTATATATAAACTCATACATTAATAACAATCTTAATATAGACTACATGATATGGTAAATTTCATGCCCCTGAAAGCTATCTGGATGAGATATTTTGAGCTCTAGACTTTAAAGTCTGGATGTTTGTTCTTCAGTTTACCATGGTGAATGTTGACTGAAATGAACTTGTACTGCTCACCAGGTGCTATGTTATTTCATGTCTCAAGATGCTTTCATTATTCTACCTCATGTCAGTATTACAAACAGCAGCTACAGAAGATAAATGTTAGCTCTAAAAAGTTCAGTTCCAGTAAAGACAAGAAATGGAATTAAACCTAGGTGACTGTTCCTGAAAATACATATCAATTGGTTAAATTGTTTTGCTGTTTGGTCACAACTTATATTAGTATTTATTGTCATAGTCCCACCTGGTGGAAATCACACATTGTTCAGAATGGACATATTTCTAAATTGCCTTGTCCGCATGTGCACAAACTGAAGCCCAAAAAGCTCTAATAGATTGTACATTAACAGCAGTACTGCGAAGTTACTCGGAATCTATTTCCAGTTTTACACTAGAAGAATGATAGAGAACCCATTTCAGAAATGGAGTGTCCTTTTGTATTGGTTGTTCTGTGATACTCAATTCTGCCACAAAATGTAAGTCAGGTCGTACCAGATATGGGAGCTAAAAATCAGCAATGTGATGCCATTTGCACTAGTTCTGAAAAAGTACATCCAATTTTAACTTTGCTTCCTCCCAACAAAGGAATATTAATACATGCTCACCAATTATACTTGTGATTCTGAAGGATGACTTTCATAAAAATAAGATTCATTCGTCAGTTTATGCTCAATGTTGCAAGTGGCAGGCAAAAACCATTGAGAATATCTATTGTTCACTGTTTGGTAATGGAGGGATTGGTGTAAATATAGAGGGCAATGAATTTAATTTTACTGGGTGACATATGCATCAGTATTTACTGTGGAAAAGGATATGGAAGATATAGACTGTAGGGAAATAGATGGTGACATCTTGCAAAATATCCAGATTACAGAGGAGGAAGTGCTGGATGTCTTGAAACGGTTGAAAGTGGATAAATCCCCAGGACCTGATCAGGTGTACCCGAGGACTCTGTGAGAAGCTAGAGAAGTGATTGCTGTGCCTCTTGCTGAGATATTTGTATCATCGATAGTCATAGGTGAGATGCCAGAAGACTGGAGGTTGGCAAACGTGGTGCCACTGTTTAAGAAGGGTGGTAAAGACAAACCAGGGAACTATAGACCTCAGTGGTGGGCAAGTTGTTGGAGGGAATCCTGAGGGACAGGATGTACATGTATTTGGAAAGGCAAGGACTGATTCGGGATAGTCAACATGACTTTGTGCGTGGGAAATCATGTCTCACAAACTTGATTGAGTTTTTTGTAGAAGTAGCAAAGAAGATTGATGAGGGCAGAGCAGTAGATGTGATCTATATGGACTTCAGTAAGGCGTTCGACAAGGTTCCCCATGGGAGACTGATTAGCAAGGTTAGATCTCATGGAATACAGGGAGAACTAGCCATTTGGATACAGAACTGGCTCAAAGGTAGAAGATAGAGGGGGGTGGTGGTGGAGAGTTGTTTTTCAGACTGGAGGCCTGTGACCAGTGGAGTGCCACAAGGATCGGTGGCCCTCTACTTTTTGTCATTTACATAAATGATTTGGATGCGAGCATGAGATATAGTTAGTAAATTTGTAGATGACACCAAAATTGGAGGTGTAGTGGACAGCGAAGAGGGTTACCTCAGATTACAACAGGATCTAGACCAGATGGGCAAATGGGCTGAGAAGTGGCAGATAGAGTTTAATTCAGATAAATGCGAGGTGCTGCATTCTGGGAAAGCAAATCTTAGCAGGACTTATACACTTAATAGTAACGTCCTAGGGCATGTTGCTGAACAAAGAGACCTTGGAGTGCAGGTTCATAGCTCCTTGAAAGTGGAGTCGCAGGTAGATAGGATAGTGAAGAAGGCATTTGATATGCTTTCCTTTATTGAGTACAGGAGTTGGGAGGTCATGCTGCGGCTGTACAGGACACTGGTTTCGGCCACTGTTGGAATATTGCATGTAGTTCTGGTCTCCTTCCTATTGGAAAGATGTTGTGAAACTTGAAAGGGTACAGAAAAGATTTACAAGGATGTTGCCAGGGTTGGAGGATTTGAGCTATAGGGAGAGGCTGAACAGGCTGGGGCTGTTTTCCCTGGAGCGTTGGAGGCTGAGGGTTGATCTGATAGAGGTTTATAAAATTATGAGGGGCATGGATAGGATAAATAGACAAAGTCTTTTCCCTGGGGTCGGGGAGTCCAGAACTAGAGGGCATAGGTTTAGGGTGAGAGGGGAAAGATATAAAAGAGACCCCAAGGGGCAACTTTTTCATGCAGAGGGTGGTACGTGTATAGAATGAGCTGCCAGAGGATGTGGTGGGGCTGGTACAATTACAACATTTAAGAGACATTTGGATGGGTATATGAATAGGAAGGGTTTGGAGGGATATGGGCCAGGTGCTGGCAGGTGGGACTAGATTGGGTTGGAATATCTGGTCGGCATGGACAGGTTGGACTGAAGGGTTTGTTCCAATGCTGTACATCTCAATGATTCTATGACACTATATGGAGATCAATTTTAATGCAGGGTTCATTTGAGACCATGAGTGCAAGCTGCAAGGTTCCTTCTTTCTTTCCTTGTTGCGCAGGGCCTATTTGTTACATTGTGTGGTACATTCAAGATTGTTGTGGGTGCTGCTGATGTGTATCATAAAGGGAGCACTGGTTACGCATGGCTGGTTTATTGCACTGTATGATATATTCCAGATTGCTAAAGGCTCATACACTCAGAGTTTCAAAGAAACATTAGTTTTGTTAGTGGCAAACTCTTGTTGGAAGATCAGCATAAAGACGTTTTTAATTTCATTGTCTATTTTCACATGGTCTCTGTTGTATACGGTAATAGCTCTGAAAAAGCCAGTGTTGAAACTGAATTAAGCTCTGCCCAGTCTAATTGTTTCACTGTCTTTGGGGTGTAGCTGAAGCAGTCCAGCAGGAAGTTCCCTTGGAGACAGCTGTCTCACTTTTAATGGTATTTGTAGCCAATGTAACCCATTGCTACCATATAATAAACTACATCTTGTGTATGACAAATAGTATTCTTAAGGAATTTATCTTCAGTCTCTTCAAATTAGATGGAGCAAAATCAGAAAGTGCTGGAGAAACTCAGCAAGCTTTCTGTTCTTATTTTTGGCTTCCAACATCTGTAGATTTTTTCCCCTTTAATTAGATAGAGCTTTAGACTCAGTGCAGAAAGGTGGTGGAAACATTATTTTGGTTTCATAAATTTCTTTCCATTTTTTTAAAGCTTTCATTTGACTGTTTGATTTCATTTCTCATTACAGCACCCAATTAGAAGCTGTTTTCTTGAGTAGTAAGGTTGTGTCCACTAGAATGATAGAGATCTGTAACGACTGGTGCACATTGCAGGGGTTGGGATGCACCTTCACCCTGACAAGAATATTTTGACTTGTTTTTAGTAAGCTTCTGATCTAGCCTGTCAGTTTCAATGCCTTGCCAGGGGCTATCTAACCATTTGAGTCTAATTTCAGAAAAGAAAAGCAGAAAGGTCGTGGGAAGGCTCCTATAGAGCAGTGGTAATGTCCCCACTTCTGAGCAAGAAGGTCCACGATCAATTGCCAACTGCTCTGGCATTCTGGTGCATTGTGTCTGAGAATCTGATTAAATTTACTTAGGCAGCTGTTGTGTCACTGCAGCAATGTGTCTCACTCTAGAACAGGAGGCCCCAAGTTCAAGTCCCACCTGCTTTAGAGGGCTATGTTAATATTTCTGAACAGATTGGTGAGAAAAATATGTAGAAAACTGGTGGGCATTGTCTACCAGCAGAAGACACTGCCCATTACACAGACACTGTTACTGGGATTTAAGTCTCTGTGGGATATAGGTAAAGTAGTGTTACTTCTGCAATCATAATTACTTATGCAAGGTAAATGCTCTCATACCAGTGTATAATTGTTTCAACCAAGAACTGAGTCAACAAGAATGAAAACTAGGTGGAGGAAATATATAATTGTTTTTGTATTAGCTAAAATGTGCATACAAGAATGAAACATGCCTGCAAACAATGGTAGATATTACAGACAAATATATAAGGTGCTGTGAGGATGTAGGTTAAGCCAGATCTGCTTGTACAAGCAGTAATTATAAGCATCTGTTTCCCACTTTTGCAAAAACACAAAAACAAACCCGAATTAAAAGGTCATAAGGATCAATATGGTTGGGGAAAGGGAGGAAATGTCACAGGTGGGGGAAGTAGATAATAGTGAAGAAAGATATACCTAACAATGGGCCACAGCAGGATGTGGTGAAATGGCCGAGTAAAACTTGTACTTTGTACGCACAAGGCCGGATAAGGCAAGAGATAAACAATAGTAATGAGCACCGGGTTGGGAGTAGTGAATCCTATATAAGGTATGTACTTGCTAAACTCTGCGTGTCTATTTGCAAGCGTATAATAAACATACTGATTGCTTCAGGTCTTGTCTCGGACTGAAATTATTGAAGTGAGTGAGCTTTGTTTCTCACATTCTCCATTGATAGTTAATTTTGTTTACATTATAGTGTCTCACCAGGTCTGATCAACCTGATTTTAATGTTTTCTTTTCAAACAATATAAAGCTGGTATGAGGGTAAAGCCCAAACCATTCAGGGACTCCTGACCATGATGCATAGCTCTGAGAATGCACAGGGGATCGAGGTGGTCAGGTGTATGGTGTATGACTGGATGACTTGGTTGCCTGAGCATCTGGAACTTGACTTTGGCACAATGTAGTTGGCCCTCCCTCAGGATGCAGTGCCTCACAACCTGAGCCACCTCAGAGAAATCCTCTCCGTGCCCTTCAAAATAGCACAGAGGCAATTCTGGCAAACTCTCCAGTTCCTCATCTCTGTCTGTCATGTGGAAATGCCCTATGTGACATGCTACCTTCCAGTGGAGGGAGCTCTATACAGAGGTTCTTCCTCTTTCCACTGGGGATGTGGAGTGGAGAGTATTGCATCTATCTGCACCATGCAATTTCAGCTAAGTAAGTTCATATGAAGATTTTGTTACAGCATCCCACCAGTGAAGTCTAATCTCATTAAAATTTTGTTTCAAAGAGTAGGAAGGAAATAGACAGGGGCTCTTTATGGGCCTGCTCCTGTTGGCCAAAATGACCAACAACAAGTCTCAGGTCGTGGGTCAAGGAGAAGGTTGTAGCTTCTGAGTATCTGCCACTTTTCTATGGCTACATCTATCAAGAGTGAGTATGCAGTTTTGACCAGCACAGTACAGACCTTTAGAGATAATGAGTTCCCCTGGTACTTGTGTTTTGATTTAATTCTGATATGTTTCCGTTGCAACTCTGTAAGTTACCATTGACTGTTTTGGGTTTTGTTACAATGTGCCAGTCAAGGCTGTCTAACTTGTTGATGTTTTATTCAAAAGAATAGAAAGGTGGTGTGGCATTCAAGTTGCTGCAGTGTAGTGGTTATCCATAATCGTTTCACACGTGCAAGGTTCCCAGGCTGAAACATTATTACAACTCAAATATTAGCATCCAGAGAAAGGACATGTTGCTCTAATTTGTAACTGACACAGTCTATTTCTGTAGATGGTCTTTGGGCCCAGTGTGTCCTTTCCATTGAGCTGATGGCCAAGGTTCTGCTTAAAAAGTGTGCCATAACATGTCTGAAAAGATTGATTAAAACGTAACTAAAACAGTGGTAATGTCACTGGATTGGTAACCAGAATTCCAGGCTAATATTCACACTAGTTTCTGCAATGCAATTAATCAAATTATTCCATTACTGACCAAAAGATTGCTCATTCGAGACCAACTGGGCAGGTGCTTTTACTCTTTACCACAGGCATTTGTCTCTAGTTAGTGATGTTTGACAATGCGGTGCCTGTTGGCATCTTCTTTATCAAAGTCCTTTGAGGCAAAATCCAGGGTATTATGAAGCCCTGACTAGCTGACTTGCTGACTAGCTCACAGTAGGGATGTTGAGTGTATCTCTGGCTTCATTTATGAGAAGAGCCAGAGTGTCTTGAAAGTGTTCTTGGAAAATATTTTAAGGGACTCTGTCACCCACAACAAACACAGTAAACACAAGACTGTTACTGCCATGGATGTTGTTTATGTTTTCAAATACCAAGGCCAAACATTCCATGATTCGGTGATTGAAAACTCCTAAGAAAAATATCTCAGAACAAAGAATCATCCTTGTGCTGGGCCTGTCTGACACTGGACATAAAATTTACCCAAACACTAGGCCAATACCAGACAGTTGGTGGTGTTTTTGGGAGTGTGTGAGAGAGTAAGCCGTGTTATTGTTTTCCAAAGACTGTTTATTGAACCAACCCACTCCAAGGAAGAAACAGGATCTGGGTCTCAATATCTTGTTGTTCCTGCTGGTTGGAGGAAGCAAACATCCTGACCCGGCCTGAACTGGCCTGAACCGGCCTAAACTAGATTTTCTATGACCAATCCCAGCTGCCTATTGAGAATAAAATGAGATTATTATTTATTCAGAAATATTTGTTGTTACTTCTGTTGCCTCCATGAGAGTGAAGGAGATGCAACAATATCATAAGGACTTGGAATTTAGTTTCAAAGTAAGCAAAGAGCAGCCCTTCCTGCCTGCCATCGATCATTCATCAACTAATCACAATGAACTTGAGAGATATGGAGAGTACTTTGTACCAAAGACTGCTTTGAGATGAGAAAGGGAAATTCAATAGGCACTTTGCTTTAAAATCCAAGTGATAGGCGTTTGCTTAGGTTGGGGTGAAAACTGAGGACTGTAGGCTCATGTGCTGCTGTGTTAGTGACTCTGCCTCTGAGCTAGCCTGAATATGAGTTCCATTTGTTCTAGAGCTATGTCGTAATACATCTGTAGTAGTTAGATTAGATTAGATTCCCTACAGTGTGGAAACAGGCCCTTCAGCCCAACTAGTCCACACCGACCCTCCGAAGAGTAACCCACTCAGACCCACTCCCCCGACTCTACAGGCAATTTAGCATGACCAATTCACCTAACCTGTACATCTTTGGACTGTGGGAGGAAACCGGAGCACCTGGAGGAAACTCATGCAGACACAGGGAGAATGTGCAAACTCCACACAGACAGTCGCCCAAGGCTGGAATTGAACCCGGGTCCCTGGTGCTGTAAGGCAGCAGTGCTAATCACTGAGCCACCGTGCCGCCCTTTTAATTGAAACTATCTGAAAACTACAGACCTCAGTTGCACTTTGGGAAAAGAGAGGAGCTGAGGGTATAAAGCAGCCAAAATTAACACTACCCTCCCCACAACTCAATCATTATTTTCCAGTTGCTGCAACAACGAAGAAGCACCCACAAACTTATAAACTCCCACCTCGCTGATTTATCTGGGTCCTTCTCTCCCTCCTCTCCTTTAAAAATTGTAGGGGACACCAGTTTTATTAAAATTTTCCAATTCTGGCAGCTCTAACATCATACTTAGTGATGGCTAAGCTCAGTTACACTTACACAGGGGTGCCTACTTTCTAGGCCGCTGCTGCTTCAGTGGCCTCTTTTGCCATTCAAGGTTTTTATCAAGTTAAAGGGGTAAAGTACAATGTATACAATGTAATGGTGATAGAAGTCTAAGTTTGAATGGTGGTTGGTGCTATTTGTCCTTGAACCTTTGTCTCAGCCTTCAAATGCATGGCATTGCTACAGTCATCCTTAGGATTAAGTGCATTGCCCACACTAATCATGGAGAATGGGCTCACTATGGGTGGGATGTTGCTGCTAGCAGACTCTTGAGGCTACTGTTAGCATTATCTTGTCAAATGTTACACCCTTCTTTCCATCTGAGCTCCACCTTACCTGCTTTAACAAATCGAGAAGGTAAGGTAAAGGTCATATCAGTCTTACATGATCTGAAGCAGGCCAGCCATTGCTATCCTTACTCCCTCTGACATCAAGTATATCCTGATCTGGTCCAGGAGAAGGTTATGGAGGGAAGGCAGGTGCTATGTGGTTCCTTCTTTATTAAGAAGTAGCACATGTTAGAAAGAGCTCCCCACCTCAAAGTCCACCATGGGTCTATCCAGACAGCTGCAGCTAGCATTACGACATTGCCTCTCACCAGTCCATCTCAGATCCTGCAAAAGACGACAACACTGGCAGCCATTGTCACTATTGCTGCAAGTGAGATGGTGGCTGAGAGTGTGCATGTGGAAGAAAGGCACAGAGAAAAACCAAATATCTAGAGGAGGATCTCCACAAATGCATCCGTACACGGTGCCCATCCCATCATGCCCAAACAACAGAGATCCTGGAAGGCTCTGTGCTGAATCCAGAATTCCTCATCACAACCCTGACCCATTAAAGTAAGGAAACACAAGAATGTGTGGAGCAGAAGGCCTCTGTGGAAATGGTGCTCTCTCTTGCCTCATTCCTGATTAAGGGCTTTTGCCCAAAACATCGATTTTCCTGCTCCTCAGATGCTGCCTGACCTGCTGTGCTTTTCCAGTACCACTCTAATCTGGAGTCTCTTGCCTCACAACCCTCTCTGAAAAAGAGGAGATGCCATATTTTAGAAGAGGAGGAGGCCAACAATTTCATATTTCTGTCTGCCTGAGTTGGGGAACAGAAGAACGCATAACACTCCATTTAGTGAATACATGCATTATTTGGGCTTGAGTAAGGGACCAAGACTATTCACAGTATTCTAGCTGTGGTCTGACTAATGACTGGTATAGTTTTAGTAAGACTTTCATTTATTTACACTGCATTTTCTTGGGAATAAAAGCCAACATTTCATTTGCCTGGCCAATTATCTGCTGAACTCTGCTAGCTCTCTGTGATTAATGCATGAGAGTCCCCAAATCCCTCTGAGCTGAAGTATTCTGCAGTTTTCTATATTTAAATAATAATTGGCTCTTCTATTCTTTCTTCTAAAGTGGATGACCTCATTATAGTCCATCTGCCAAGATTCTGCCCACTTACCTAACCTGCCTGTAGCACTCTATACACTCTTCATATCATCCTTACCACTCGCCTTCCCTCTTATTTTTGTCCAATTTGCAAACTTAGTAATAATGACTTAGAGAAAGTGAATGTATTATTAATATTGTTAACTATTGTGGCTCCAGAACGGATTCCTGTTCAGTAGTTACAGTTTAACATCCTGAAAATGTAATCTACATCTCTATGACATTCTGTGTCTTCTATTAGTTAGTCAATTCTCTATCCATGATGATATATTACTGCCAACATAGGACCTTACCTTATTAAGTTGCCTGATGTGTGATACATTATCAAATGTCTTTTGGGAATCCACATATATGACACTACTGGTTTACCTTTATCTATCCTGCTGATTAAAGAATTTGAGTAATGTTTGTCAGTTATAATCTCCTCTACATGAAACCATGCTGACTCTACTTGATCATTTATGAATTTATAAATGCTCTACTATTACATCCTTTGTAATACACTCTAATATTTTCCCAATAATGGGTATTAAGCTAACTGGCCTCTCTTCCTTTTGTATATCTCCCTTTTGAATAAAGATATTACATTGGAAATTTTTAATCCTCTGGGATTCTTTTTCCGAATCCAAGAGTTCTTGAATCCTGTGCATCAAGTATCTATGTAGTTATTTCCTTTAATATCCTAGAATACATCAGGTCAGGTCCAAGGGATTTACTGGCCTTTAGCATCATTAATTTCCTGAGTAGTTTTTTTCTTTAGCGATAGTTATGTTCAGTTTCTCTCCCTACTTTTCCCCTTGATTACTTTTGGAGTTTTGGTTACGAATCTTTTGATGTGCTCTGATATGTACAGGAGGAAATTGTAAAACAAATTGGTTCTAATGTATGAAACATTGATTATGGAGAAGTGAAAGAGCAGTCAGCAAAATTCATAACAGGCTATAAGAAGCACATGGGGACTTTTTTTCCTGGACTTTTTAGCCATTAAAAGAGGCCTCAAGGTGGAGATGTCTTCAATGACAACATCAATTTAATTCACATTTATCACAAGGTGCCATCTTGATAAAGGAGCTGAAGCTTTACTTAGGAAAAGAGTCACCAGAGAATTATTAAAGTACTTATTGACAATTAAATTGCCTGCTAGTGCTCTCAGAAAAGGGTATACAGCACTTTGCAGATGCTGCTGCAACTAATAGCTTTGATCTCCTAATAACAATGAGCTGACCAGGAGTAAACTAGTCATCATGAGAATTTCAGACATTACTTAAAAGCCAGGCTTAGCTTTTACAGTCCATTTACTGCTGGAGGTCTGAAGAGGATTTCTGAAACACGGAGAGTCTTTCCAGAAGATCACTTTATCAATCATCATTTATTCTGTAAATGATCTGAGAACTTCACCTAAAGAGAATAGGTGCTATGCTTCAGCAGCTTGATTAACACTCTACAAGCATCATCAGGGTAAAAAAAAAGTTGGTCATTGGCTTTTAGCTGGAAGATCCCTTTGTCTGAAGGGGAAGTAAAACCAGGCAGAGGAATACTAACTGCTGCTGAGGAGAGTAGAGGGGAGACCAGAATGTTATGTGAGCATATATCCTTACTCTGCAGGACATCTTTCGGATATTTTGTATTACTAAATTCCATGCCGCACCTGAGACCCTGCACACCCTCTCCTTCAACTCCTGAGGTGTGTAGTAACATATCCCCTATTCCACACTTTCGGTCACAGTGGACATGTGAAGCCCACATATCCTATTCCATTAAAATTACTCCTAATCAGCATTTGAGTGCTAAATCTGCAGGTTTCAGTTTTTTTAGATTTCCAGACAAGTTCCAATCATGGTAATCAGCAATTAGCTCCAAATTATCCACTAAAAACAGACTTTTGAACAAGTGCAAATTACTAATACTGTGTCCATTTATTACTTGCACTAAAGCGACCTCCTTTCAGTATTAGCAACACTCGGGACATTTCAACCTACCAGATGTTGAAAGATAAGTTTAAAGTTTCATTGTTTTAATTTATGTTTGGATTGAATTGATTAACACATGATTTAAATTTGCTGGAGATGAAGTATGAGATTGTAACATTGCTGATTTATTGTGAGGACAACAAAATTGTTCACAACTGAACCAAGGAAATTATGAAGTGTTTTGGGTGTGCTGCGTAAAAGGGATGAGACCCAGATATAAATTGACCCAGGGTTCTGATGGAAAGATAATGCTAGTATAGATAGGATGTGTTTGCTGGGGCCATGGAAAAGTCCTCATGAAACTGAAAATTGAACTGAGCATTCAAACGAATTGCCCAGCAAGTTGAGACTTTGAATGGGCATTTTACATGGTGGCTGGAATCTTCCAAAAATGTCCCCAAAATTAGAGCCGAAGAATTCTGTGGACTCCAACCCCTTTACTTGAATAGGTAAATGCAACAAAAAACTGGAGAGGGGAAACAGAAACAGAAACTGCTGGAGAAACTCAGCAGATCTGGCAGCTTGTAGGGAGAAAGCAGAGTTAACATTTCGACTCCAATGACTCTTCATTGTAACTAGGTACCCTTGTACCTAAGATCGCACTGTTAGTGGCAACATTATACACTTTTCACTATACTCCTGTACATCTCTAATTCAGTAACATGATGATAAAATTTTAAATCTAAATCAGAACTGTTGGTAGATAGGTAAAAGTAGTGTTCATGCTGAAGCTGAAGTGGGAAGGGGTTAGGGAAAGGTAGAGAAGAGTAGGTAGGTGGAAACTGATGGAGAACAAGAAGAAATGTTAGACTGGAAATCCTGTCAGAGAGAGGGGAGCTTCTTCAAGGTGGGCATACCTGGGAGAGATTCGGCCGGGAGTTAAACACTGAAATAAAACAAAGGACCATGCATGCTGGAGATCTGAAACAAATCGAGAAATTTCTGGAGAACCTCAGCAGGTCTGGCAGCATCTTTAGGAAGCGTGTTTGAGTCCGGTGACTCTTCATCAGAACTCTCAGTAGCTAGGTAAAAGTACTGAGTTTCTTCAGAAATTTCTGAATTTGAATAGGTAGCTGGGAAAATAACTCAAAACCTCTAATGCCTGGCTAACTATAAAACTGAACCACCTCTAACATGCCACAGACTACCCACCCTACCCACAAATTCATACCAAACCTCCCATTGCTGAGCCCCATGCATAAAGCATTCAATACCTGACCTAACTTTCCACTTCTCCCTAACCTACCTGATCTAACAGACTCCATAACTACAGACATCACCAACTCACCTTTTACCTCCCTGCAACTTGTCACACCCAGACCTGACCCCTCCCTTATTCGACCACCCAGGATGTCATTGGATCTAATACTCCATCTGACACCTTCTATATCTCGTCAGGGACCAGACCATTGCCACCTACCCCATCTCAGGCACATGGCCCACAATGGGGAATAGTAAATTGAGAATAAATGGGAATAAATATGAGAATATGATGAATCTTCTGATCTTGGTCAGAATTTCTATTCCTGACCCAGGTCAGCCAATGCGTTACCTTCGAGTTTTGGAGCAGTTTTCTAGGCCAACCCCTTGGCAAAAGCCTTCCCAGTTGAAACAGCTCAGCATAGTCCAGCAACCAGACAGGCACTACCAGGATAGGTCAGGGTTGCAAACATATTTTCCTCAGTTGCCAGCAGGAATGGACGTAAGGTTCCAGACAGATTGGATTAAGGTGGCAGATAAGTAGGTGAAGCCTTAGGATAGATTGGATGTAGGGTTGGTTTAAAGTGGAAGGAGTTTGGGTCTGTTTAGTTGAGTTCAACTGGGGAGACAAGTCATGGGAGTCAGCCAGGAGATGGGTGAGTTCAGTCAAGGGCCGGTGCGATTAAGGAGCGGTTATTGGTTGGAGAGGGTGGGAGTCAGGACAATAGTTGACTCCATGGGTAGTTGTGCAGCTCTGGTATGGTAAGTCCAGGATACGTTGGGCTGGAGGTCAGGTGCAATCTAGAGTAGCGAAGGGGTGGTTTGGAGGGGTTGTTCTTGTCGTCTATAGTGCCAGGGATTCAGGAAGGTGGAGGACTTTGTGTGTGTGTATACACAAATGAACAAATGTGGACTTAGCGAGGTAAAAACAATGACTGCAGATGCTGGAAACCAGATTCTGGATCAGTGGTGCTGGAAGAGCACAGCAATTCAGGCAGCATCCGAGGACAGGCAAAATCGACGTTTCGGGCAAAATGAAGGGCTTTTGCCCGAAACGTCGATTTTGCCTGTCCTCGGATGCTGCCTGAATTGCTGTGCTCTTCCAGCACCACTGATCCGAAATGTGGACTTAGCGCTGAGTTGGGGTGTTCAGTGCTGGAATTATCTCATAGTTAGAGCAAATTTAAATTCCTGTTACCTGTTAAGGTACATCAGTCAGAACCACCTGAAGTATCCATGTTAGTGACTTTTGGAGCCAAGTAATTTCCCAATGCAAGTTTCAATTTCCCACTGGATTCCCCTGGATTCAGCTGCATTGAGATTTTGAAATGGTTGCAACACACAATTCCTGTCTGTGTTGCAACAATGATTATCTTCCTTCAGAAGATCGACATCATTATTTCATGTAGCAGCCTTTTAATTGTAGTTCCTATCAGTAATTGAAGCAGGGATATATCGGTACGGAATAATAGGTTCATTAGGTGATGGAAGTAAAGGAAAATAGTAAATACATTAGAGTAGGCCTTTTGTTTGAAGTATAAACACCAACATGGACTGATTGACAAATAGTCTTTTCCATTTTATAAAGTGTATCTAAATATATCTACGTCTGGTTAACATCAGACATGTTTAGCTCTTCTCTGATGTCTGCATACAACATATTATAAACATTTTGAGATCAAATGTTTCCCTTAATTTCATGTATAATTCTATACATCTTTCTCTTTATATCTCTATTCTTCTGTGTTTTTTGCCTGTTTCCCAGTCTCTTTTTTGATATTCATCCAAACTTTTTTTTTTGTTAATCCAATTAGATGGCATTTTCTGAAGTCTCCTCTTTATATCCATTACACTAATGGAAAGGTTGGTCTAATCTCCATATCTTGTTTGTTTTGAGCTTGCATTCCCCAGCACTGTACTCATAGTCCAAGATAAATATCTCATTTACAATTTGTATTTGTATCCACAATACCTGCCTTGTTCAGCATTTTGAAGATCCAGATATCTTTGAGTCATGGAAAATTTGCTGTTGAGCTGTTTTCTCTTCCAATCACCTGTTCACTAAGTTAAGGAGTCAGGAAGATGAATCATTTATATTGTATCTATCAAGGTTGCGGCAAATGTCAGCTGATGCTGCAAGTTGATTGCTGAACTAGCCATTTTGAACTGTTGACATAAAAATTACAGTTCACCCTGAGTGCTGTCATTGGAGCTCTGAATTAATCAGCTCCGGCAGATGTTAGATGTCAGGTTTCTGCTTTTTTGGTCACAGCAGATACTGGAAATTACCACAACATGGATCCTGACCTATTGATTTAGATTGTTGCTAAAGAAGCCAATATTACTCACTGCCTGTAATATGATGTCAGTTCTTCCTGGTTTGCAGTGCCAAACACTTCTGAGCACAAATGATGAGTTGATTTGGCTTTGGTTTGGCTTTGGTTTATTATTCAATGTTATCATTTGTAACATTGATACTGAACTCTGTGAATAACTGCACATATGAACTGTTCAACAGTGTTTGCTGGATAGTGACCAGGAGAGGATATTATAGAGTCATAGAGATGTACAGAAAGGAAACAGACCCTTCAGTCCAACTCATCCATGTCAACCAGATATCCCAACCCAGTCTAATCCCATTTGTCAGCACCTGGCCCATATCCCTCCAAACCCTTCCTATTCATATACCCATCCAGATGTCTTTTAAATGTTGCAATTGTACCAGCCTCCACCACTTCCTCTGGCAGCTCATTCCATACACGTACCACCCTCAGCGTGAAAACATTGCCTCTTCGGTCTCTTTTATATCTTTCCCCTCACTTTGTACCTTTCTCACACTTGTTGTTGGGATGCCTGTAGTACAGCCCCAACATTGTTACCGCACCCATCCTATTTCTGAGCTCTGCCCATATTGTCTCATTGCTCGAGTCCTCCATAATGCCCTCCTTCAGCACAGCTGTGATATTCTCTCCGACCAGTAATGCAACTCCGCCACCCCTTTTACCTCCTTATCTATCCTGTCTGAAGCATCTATATCCTGGGATATTTAGTTGCCAATCTTGCCCTTCCCTCACCCAAGTCTCAGTAATAGCAATAATATCATACTCCCAGGTACTAATCCAAGCTCTAAATTAATCTGCCTACCTTCTCGCATTAAAACAAATGCACCTCAAACCACCTGTGTCCTTTGCTTTCATCATGTGGTCAAAATCCGAGACCAATGGTGCTGAGACCATCGGTGGCTTCCAGAACATTAACATGTTTTGAAATCAGCTAACAACTAAAATGCAGGGAAAAGTCTGACTCACAACCACATAACACTCAGCTGAAATAGAGAATAGCATTTAATAGGTAGAGTCAGAAGTAAGGGGGAAGTAATGAAGTTTAAATCAAGGTTACATTGTATTTATGTCAATGCACACTCTATAATTAATAAGGTTGTTGACATACAGGCACAGATTACTATGTTAGATTACGATGTTATATTGAAAATGGAGACCTGTTTTAAGGAAGGGCAGGTCTATGCATTAAATATTCCTGGTTACAAATGGGGAAGAAAATTAGGAAAAGAAAAAAAAATGAGTTCAGGGTGGTATTTTTGTTTAAGGACAGTTTTGTAGTAATGGAGAAAAAGAACATTTGACAGAGTTCAAGGACAAACATTTTGGCTAGGGACAAGGAATGAAACAAAGATAGAGTTGTGTTTATGAGAATTCATTTTTACAAATTTATAAAGAAATCACAGAGTTGTAAGGAATTTGCAAGAAAATCATTACAAAATGTCATTATCATAGAAGTTGTAATGTGGGATTGTAATTACTTTATATAGACAGCAATACTGGAATTTTGAAGGTCAAGTGTTCAGGAGAATTTCCTAAAGCATTATGTGTCCAGTCCAACAATAAAGGAGGCACTGTTAAAGCTGGTTCTTTGAAATTAGATGGGACAAAATAAATCAAGTGGCATTTGGGGGACAGTGATCATGTTATCATAAGATTCAGGATGTTGGTGAAATATGACATTTATTAATTTCTAAGGGACAAGAATGGAGCTGAACCAGATGGACTGAAGCTAAATGTTGATGGGAAAAGCAGCAGCTGAACAATCAACAACTTGCAAAGAGAAGATAATTTGGACACAGTCAAAGAATTCCCTCAAAAGGGGAAAGGGAGAAAACAAATTCAGAGTTTTCTTGATACAAGGGAGATGGAAACTTAACTAAAGAAAAATATGTCATCTTATGACAGGTGTCAGCTAGTAGCAACAGTTGAAAACTAAGCTGAATACAGAAGGTTCAGTACCATGAATTCCTACAGCACAGATAGAGACCATCCGGCCCATTGAGTCTGCATTGATCCTCTCAAGACCGTCCCACTCTATCCCGGTTTTCCCAAATTTACCACAGTTAACCCACTTTGCCTGCACACTACTGGACAACTAAGCATGGCCGATTCACTTAACCTGCAATCTTTGGATGGGAAGTAAGAAAGCATATGAACGAAGTGAAGTTACCAGAATGTGAAAAAAGACTGTCAGCAGACACAAAAGGATATTCCAAAGTCTTTTATAAGCATTTTCAATTATGGATGTGTGGAAGAAGGAGGAGTGGACTGACTTAAGGACAAAAATGGGAATTTACACACAAAGGAAAAAAGTGTGGCTGACATGTGAAATGAACACTTTACATCTGCTTTTACTTATGAAGTAGATGCTGCCCAGGTCATGGTGGCAGAGGAAGAATTTCAGTCACAAGACAGGTTCAAGATTAAAAGGGAAGAGGGATTTGATATGCTATATGTACATGTACATATGTACATGGACTAAATGTGGCAGGGATACTGAAGGAAGTGAGTGGAAATTGCAGAGGCAATGTCAGTGTTTTTCTCTTCCCAGTACTGGGAACATTGTCGGAGGATGGAGAATTTAAGCCAATATGCCCTTGTTCAAATAGGTTGTCAGGATAAGCCCAGCGATTTCAACTTGATCAATTTATAGGGTTGGGGTGGGGTTGGGCAGGGGAGCGGGGGTAGTGTTGAAACTCTTCAAAACAATTTTTTTTGGATTAAACTAATAGTCACATTGAGGGTTGATTTGGAAGAGTCAGTATGATTTGGTGAGGGAAAATGTGTCTAGTTAACTTGCCAGAATTTTTTTTGAAATTGTCAGAGGTTAATGAGGGTAAGAGTGTTGATGTATATGTACTTCCAAAAGGTGTTTGATACAGTGGAATTATGAGGAAAATTATAGGTCATGGAATAAAACCTGTACTAGGATTATGGATTGAGATAGAGTAATATGGAAACAGAGTAATACCTATTTTCTGGGGGCTTGGAGCAGGTTTGTAGTGGAGTCCTCCATGGGTTGGTATTTAGTTCCTTGTTTTCCCTCGTTTATAGTAATGACCTTGATCTTGTTAATTTTGATAATTTCAAAATTTACTGACAACACAACACTTGGGAAAATTGCAAAATGTGAGGTGGACACTGTAGAACTTTGAAAGGACATTGACAAATTGGAAAAATGGGCCTGATAGGTGTCAGATGAAGTTCAGTGCAGAGAAGTGGGAGGTGATACATTTTATTAAAAGTGACCAAAGGGAGCATGTACAAAGAGTATACTTCTAAGAGAGTGCAGGAGAAAAATGACTTGAGTGTATGCATCCATAAGTAACTAAAGGTGGCAGGACACAGAGAGAGAGAGTGATGTTAATAAAATATAGAGTATTCTAAGCTTTGTAAATAAGGGAAAAGAGTATAACAGTAGGAACGTTATGCTGAAACTATATACGTCACTAGTTAAAATTCTGAGAATATAATGTACAGTTCTTGATACAATGTTTGAGGAAAGATGTGAATGTATTGGAGAGAATGCAGAAGAGAGTGGTTCCAGGATAAGAAACATCAGTTACAAGGATAGATTGGCAAGACTAGTGGCGTTGGGACTGTTTTCCCTGGAGACATGAAAACTGGGAACAGATTTGACAGAGGTTTTCAAAACCATGAAGTACCTGGACAGGGAAGATAGGGAGAAACATGTTCCTGCTTGTAAAAGCCCACAGCGTTATAGTGTTTTGCTAAAGGAACAAATGCAAGGTGAAAGATATTCTTTATTTATCAAAAAGTTAGGGCCCAGAATATACTGTCTGGAAATGAGGTGGAAGCTAATGTTCCTGTAAATTAGATGGCTGCCTCTGAACATTGCTGCTCCAGTACACGATGCTCGCTGGTTGGCATGTCAACACGGATCGCAGCATTGACTCCTGGTTTCAGAAGTTCCTGCTGGGCATGAACCTTGGAAGTCCATGCAGAAGGAAAATAAATTAGAGAGAAAATGCTGGTGAAGGTAGTTTCAACTGAAGCATTCAATAGTGCAACAGTTAATTGCTTAAGATAATACAATGCACAGAATTGCATAGAGAATGCAGGAGAATAGTACTATGTCAAAGTGATCGCAGATCCTGTGCAGACAAGATGGACTGAATGGTCTCCTCCTACATTATAACAATTCTGTGATTCTGTGACTACTTTATAGTATGAAGTATATTGTTCAGTATAGAGAATATTTGATTATATGTTGCTTTTGTCACATTGGTGGGACATCCAGTGAAAATGTGGTGGTAGTTACTGGCTGTATTGTGCAGGTTGATTGATCTGGTACAATGTGCCGGAGAGTATGCTGTAGGGTGCAGTTTGGTAAGCTAGTTGATGGAATATAGCCACAAAGTGGCTATGGTGAATTTTGCCACAAAGTACAGTCTGGTTCATTGCTCTGGCACATTGTATGCGAGGTTTAGTTGAGCTCAAGCCTTCTCACGATTGGCAGCAGACACCAGGATTCCACAAAGATGGTTTCATGAGATTTGCCAGTGTGCAGGAAAAAGATGTTGACCGATAACCAACCATCATCTATCTCTCACTCTGGATTCTGTTATCCAGACTCTAGTTGTGCTGTGCTCACTATTTAGTCAGCTGCAGGTAACTGGACGGATTACCTGTGAGTGAGGAGGCCATGTACACTAACTCACTGAGTAATGACACCTGCTCAGTGCTTGGAAGATATGTGGTGTAGGTTCACTGTCTGACTTATCAAAGCAGCCCTTTATCAGGATGCAGAAAATAGTGCACTAGTGCACATACTGGAACATAGAAGGTTCATCAGCTGCAGTAAGAGTCTAGAAATTTGTATGTTCTCAGGTTACAATACTTGTTCTCTTATTGTGTAGAGCAAATAACACCATTTCAGTGAGAGCAAGATACAGTTATAGAGAAAGGAACGTAATTTTTAAAGCACACAATAAATAAAGAATGGAAAAGGGATCTGTTTGACCAAAGATTTCAAACCATCAAGACCCATAGAACAATAACATAGAACCTCATCCAGTTTAACAATAAGAGCTGCTCACTGTGTTGAATGTGTATGTCACAAACAAAAGATTACCACAAAGCTTGCAAAATTAAGGAGATACAAAGGTTACTCCTTTATTTCACATCAATCAAAAAATTGTAACATTCTCAAATCATCACAAGCTGCAGTATGTAGGAAGGATAATGAAGTTGCTGAGTTGTTAAAAATCACAGTTGATCGGCAAGTCTCAAACATATGGTGGTGCTTGAAGTGGGTCCAAAAACTTAACTGTATAAAGCCGCAGCTTCCAAGTAAACCATAGTTTGTTACTGACAGAAAATGAGGTGATGTTGACAGCTAATGAGATAATTTGCCCAGCATGCGGTGTTTACCCACTACACCTCATTGCAGATCCCTCCTCTCGCACAGATGTTGCCTTCCATTATTCAGACTGTAGGTGTGTGTGCTCATTATTTGGTCAGCTATGGGGAACAGCTCCATGAACCTTTGAAGCTTGTGGTCAGGCCCAGTAAAGCTCCCCAGTATTGGGAATAAACATGTGTAAATGACCTGATGCATTGATGAACTGGATTATTTAGAGTGTATCCTGCTACTTTGCCAGACTGAGGAGAGTTTAATGGCCTAGTATGTACATAACAACCCAGGTCTAAACATTTACGTTCAGTGTGACGTTTGTTGCATGTTCAAATGTCTAAAAAACTTGTTTTGTTTGAACTTAGTTTTGAAATGCTTAAGATGTCTTAATACAATATCATTCAAAATCTTTCCAACAGAAAACAAAATTACTTCAATTCAAAATGAGTCAAATGCTAAGTTTACAGGTTTATTTCACAAAAATATAACATGAATATACATGCTAGTCAATGTACCAGGCTATTGTCACACATTGAAGTCAGGCAATTTGCCAGGCTCCTGTTTCAAGCTGCAATCCATTGTATCAAACTAATGCAAAAAAACTGATGTCTCACAATGTGACAGGCTAATGCCATGCACTGTAATCAGTCAATGTATTGGGTTGCACCACTATACCAGCTGAATTGACTGCTGTTGCTTTTTCCTCAGTGAACCCCAACCACCCCTCCTCCAAACTCTAGACTCGACACAAATCTATCATCTTCCATAGGCTTAGCCTTTGCTTGCCCAGGACTCTGGCTGCGTGGGGTTCACTATTTAGTTAGCAATTGGCAACTTCCCCAGTAACCTGTGAGAGAGGAGGTCATACATGAGAACTCAACAAGCAGCTCCTCCTCAGTACTGGAGATAATGTGGTATAGGTTCACTGTGTGAGTTACCAAAGTGACTCCTTTTTCAGGAATCATACAGAGGTCAATCAACAGATATAGAAAGAGGAACCAAAATTTCTTTAGCAGGGGTGAAATTTCTAATCTTGTGCTAAATTATGTGAGTAAGCAATGCTATCCTCATCTGTTTGAGGTTGTGGAATCTTTCTTTACTCAGCATTTGAGTGGCAGCTGGAATAAAATTTAAAGTATATGTTGATTCTTGTGATTTGAGTAAGCTTGGCATTTTGCCCATCCCTACTTGGTGAGTATTTCTGTGATACTGAAAGCACATAAATTAGCATGCTCTCAGTTTACAATACATGTTCTCTTATTATGTAGGACAACAGCAATACTTCAGCGAGAGAAAGATAGAATTACAGTGAATGGATTATTATTTAAAATGCGCACAAGTAGGGCAAGTATGAAAATTTTTAAAAATTCGACCATTAGTTCCAAATCACCCAAACACACCGAGTAATAATGGAAAACTTTCTTCATATAGTTTAACTATAAGAATTGACCACAGGGGTGGACATTTGGGGAAAACAGATAATGTCTTCAATACACTTGCAAAGTTCAGGAAAAACAAGGACAATGACTTAAATTTTGGTTGTATTGATGGAGATGGAAATATTCATCAACAATAGTGTATAAGTCCTACACCAATGCAAACTAATGAATATTTGAAATCATGAAATTACAGAAATACTCAACTAACAGGCATTATGGCTCAGTTCATTTTTTGTAGATGCATAACTCAACTTACATGGAAACATATGTCTGTTGTGCAACACTATTACATGGAAGAAAAAACTTCAAAAGCATAGAGGGTAACAATCTCTGATCCAGTACATTTTCGATCAACTATAATCTGGTGTTTTGTGTAGCGAATGTCATCTTGTGCATTGCATGGTGGTTATAATCTGGAGTGTTGTATGGCAAGTGCAATGATGCATTGTTACTCTTTACTGTTTTGTGGAATGTTGGGATTGTTGACTTTTTCAGCATTTATTGCCCATCCCTAATTGTCCTTGAACTGAGAGGCTTTCTGGACCATGTCAAAGGGCAGTTAAGAGTCAAATCACATTGCTGTATGTCTGTAGTCAAATGTGAAATAACTCCTCAGAGGCCGGTATACCATCACCAAATCACCCTTTATTTACTTGTGGGGAGCCCTTGACACAAGGTCAGATTCCTCAGAGCCCGTTCTCAGCTTGAACAGTACCTCTGTCACTTTTGTTATGTCTGTCAGCCAGAGTTCCCTCATTGGGGCTGGTAACTTGGTCCAATAAGAGAACTCATTCTCTGAGGTCCATGTGACTGACCTCATTACAATCACGACAAACCTCCTCTGCCTCTCATATGGATAGTGTGTAACACACAGTGGCTCGCCTCTCGCACCCAAGTATCTTGGTCATGTGTTAGCATGAGTTGGAATGGGGAGAGGGTAAGCGTCTGTTGGGTGTGAGACTGTGTCAAATAACTTTGTAAGAAACCATTCTGGGAGAAAGTGAGGACTGCAGATGCTGGAGATCAGAGCTGAAAATGTGTTGCTGGAAAAGTGCAGCAGGTCAGGCAGCATCCAAGGAGCAGGAGAATCGATGTTTCGGGCATGAGCCCTTCTTCAGGAAATGGGCTCATGCCCGAAACGTCGATTCTCCTGCTCCTTGGATGCTGCCTGACCTGCTGCGCTTTTCCAGCAACACATTTTCAGCTCCGAAGAAACCATGCTGCCCTAGTGATATCGTTTACTACATCCTTCCTGGCTCTTTCCAAATTATCCACTTTAATTGAGTAGCTGAGACATATTCTCAGATGAGAAGGGTCTATTTGCCAGAAAAGAATAAAGCAGCTATTAGTACTGACGGAATTGCTAACTGAAGTAGATACAGCAACTTGGACCAGTTACATCACTTCAGATCTGTCAAGGGAAGAATCAAAATCAACCACATACTTTAAGTTTCCATTACCTTCCAGTGAAGTGATTTGAAGCAATTTTGACAAAAGCCTCCAGAGACTGATAATTTTAAAAATACATTCAAACATGGAACTTGAAAGGATAACAAAGTAAGATTTCAAATTTGATATTGTTTACTGTAATAAACAGTCTTCATGCACTATTGACTAAACACCAACCATCCTCCCTCCGTTTCTGGCAAAACTTTGTCGTGATACATATTAAAGACACTGAATTGCAACTATTTTCTTACTCCACAGGCATAAGTGCTCACTTTCAAAGTCCTGTTTAGAAAGGGAAAAATAAACTTCCTTGGGAACTTCTAATTATATTATTTGAACATATAAAGTCACATATTGTTCTGTCAGGAAAATAAACCTTCTCTCACCAACTTTTATTATTTTCAACTGCAATCATTCAGGGAATAATTAGTTTTGGTATGTAAAAGGAATTATTTTGATTACTTAATACTCAAAAATAGTCAATGTAACATTGGTATAGTCCTTGCAGAGACTAATAACTTTCAAAATGAATTAGTCATCCAGGTAAAGCTGAATGTATAGCATGACAAGATTAATGTTTTAAGATATTTATTGTAACAATCAGACTAAAGCACAATTCACTAAATAGTATTTTTGTAGCCAACGTATATTTTATGCTAGAACAGAACTTTTCACACAACTGAAAATAACCACCGTCAGGATGTATAGTAATCTGTCCATTAATAAGATATTCAATTGTGCCAGTGCTAGTCCAAATATGATTCTTAGCTCCGGAGAATTTACTTCCAATGCTCCTTTTCTTGACCTGGAAATAAGAAATTCCAGAACTGTTTTTCATGGTGTGAGTCTTCCAGGAGTCTTCTCTCTCTAAGTAAAACTTGGCAATTTCTTTGAACTGCTAATGACACTGGTCTTTCTATTCTAAGCACAGCTTCCAATTGGTACTCTTATCCAGTGAACCTTAGAGGATTTTGACTTCTAGCTGCTCCTTCTCTCCAAATCCTGAAAGATTAGCTGCATCTGTGAAATCTTTGGGTTTCTTGTAAATTCTTCCCCTCCCCGTTGCCATAGGAATCACATGGACCTTTTGTCCAGAAAGAAGTGTTGAATAGTTATTCTTGACAGTCCAATTCTCTTTCATCTGGTAACCAAATGGACTGTTTTAAGTATAGTGTTTACAATCAGGAATTAATAACATATTTCCAGGACTTTGGAGACTCGGTCTAAATACTCTTAGCATGCAGGCCATTGCCATTGTCTCCAATTGTAGTAATTTGTCCCTTCTTCCTGGTAAATGATCTGGCCAGATTTTAATCTCTAACACTCAACACTAAAACACTCAGATTTGATTTTAGGATAACTTCAGAACAGGTCACACAACCCTCTTTATAAATTAAATTAAATTAAATTCCCAAAACTTAAAAGTCTTGCATATGTAAAAGTAAAACAAGAATCAATGCTTTGGGGGGCCAAACATTCTTCAGATTCTGTTAGGGAATAAAACTTAAGTATCAGCAGAATGAAGTTTCTACTGGAATCTTATCAGCTGGCTTATGGTCTAACGATGTTCCACTGGGCAATTTTGACTTTTCCATTGCTATCTATGGAGTCTCAATTGGTGCTAGTGGGGCAGTGCTGGATATCATTGTCTGATACGTGAAGCCTACTCCAAGCTTATTGAAACTAAAAACAATGAAAGGTATTTAATTGAGCCAAATGGTACTGCTGAACATGGAGCATTGTAGCACATTGGAAGTGGGCATGTTTGAGGAAAACAGGAGAAAAAGCCTCAAAGGGAGATGTACTGACCTTGTTGAAACAATGGGAATGGATCTAAGGCTTGGTAATTCTCAGGATACAGTGTACCTATGATGGAATGATTACACTTGTCACAAACTTCAAAGAGCAAGACCACACTTTGGCCCAACTTTTTGGGAGTAATTGGTTACACTGATTGAATGTTCTCAGATTATTGCCATGACAGATGCCAAATCCAAGGATTAAGTTATAAGAGAGTGGGAGAAGAGAATGCTGATTATTCATTTGGACCATGGAGAGGAAGGAAAGAATAGAGATGCCAAATAATGTGGAATGCATCTTACTTAGATGGCCTGATTTGCTGAATCCTTTCCTATTTCCCAAATTGTGTGGTAGATGTAGAAAGGACTCGAAGCAGGGACATTACAATTGGTGAAGTATTTTTTCAATGACCCACTTTAAAAGGAAGTCAAATTGTAAATCATTACATTCAAATTCAATCCCTTCAGGATCCTTATTGCCAATATTTAGGCCCAATTACTATCTGAGAAAACAACTGAACCCTCATGCTGAGTATTTTATAAGAAATATTCAGTCTAGTGCAGGTTGGAAGATTTTCACTATAGGGAGAGGCTGAATAAGCTGGAATTATTTTCCCTGGCGTGTCGGAGACCGAGGGTTGACCTTAGAAGTTTATAAGGGGCATGGATAGGATGAACAGCCAAGGTCTTTTTTTTCCCAGTATAGGGGAATCCAAAGCTAGAGATGAGAGGGGAAAGATAGCAATGAAACCTAAGGGGCAACTTTTTCATGCAGAGGGTTGTTTGTGTATGGAATGAGCTGCCATAGGAAGAGGTGGAGGCTGGTACAACTACAACACCTAAAAGACATATGGATGGGTATGTGAACACAAAGGATTTAAAGAGATATGGGCCAAATACTGACAAATGGGACTAGATTAATTTAGAATATCTGGTCGGCTTGGATAAGTTGGACTGAAAGGTCTGTTTCCATGCTGTACAAAACAATAACTCTGAGATATGCTGCCAGACAACATTAAGCAGACATTGTTGTGATCCAACATTTCTCTACACACCATAAAATCCAATTAAAGATTGATGTTACATCTTGTAGGTTTCAAATAAAATATTTCACTTTGTAGTGTTTCTAAAGAACTGAGGATTAATTTATTTGAGGCTGAAGAGTCCAGAGCTTGCAATATTTTTATAAGCGATGTGGTAAAACACTATTCCACTGTGTCTAACTGTTTTTGAGAAACCATGACTCATACAATGAAACCTTGATTCATGATGCATGGAAACAAATGAGAATTGACTGGTGATGTCAGCAATACACTGCAAAAAGATGCACAGCATTTGATTCCTAAACCCTTAATGTTATCATCTGGCTTTCCTGGATTTACAAGCACTCAAGCTAAATTAACTCATCTGGTAATTGTTTTCTCAGAAATCATCCATAAATATTATCTCTGTCAGATAACGTCCAAAGCCCTCCTTTGCTTTAATTTCAAACAGATCCCTAAAATTATTTTTCAAAAAAAAATTGTACTGATGGAAACTGAACATTGGGCAGAAAGTCTCATTCAACCCCCTGCTTTAATACAGTTTGTATTCTAAGGGTAATTGTGGATTGTCCCTGCCATTGTTATAATTTGTGTGGGTTTTAATGAATAATGCTCCATTTTCTTCCACATTACCATTGGAACAACTAATATCCTTTTTGATATGCATTACTTTCCAGTTTTCCCAATGATTATTATAGGAAAATTTTCCTCATCCCAACTACTATACTTAATAAGGGCAGGCACACCAAATGCTTCATTCACTACCCTGTCTAACTTCAACTCCATTTTTAAAGAACAATGAATCTGCAGGTCAAGGTCTCTTTGCTTAACAACACTCCCCAGGACCCGACCAACAAATACTTAAGTTTTGCCTTGATTTGCCTTACCGACCTGGCTCTACAGTTACCATTGTTAGAAACCTTATTAATGTTCCTGATGAAGGGCTTTTGCCCGAAACGTCGATTTTCCTGCTCCTTGGATGCTGCCTGACATGCTGTACTTTTCCAGCACCACACTAATCCAGACTCTGGTTTCCAGCATCTGCAGTCCTCGTTTTTACCCAATGTTCAACTATGGACATCCCATTAGATCCTTACTTGGGGATCAGAACAGACATGACAGATGATTGAAATTATATCTTTATACTGGTCTCATAGTTGAACCTATTAGAAGTTAATAGCCAGCAGCAACGAAAATTCTGAAAGCAAGTTTATTATTGATACAGTGAACTTGAATACCCATACTTGAAGATAAAGTACCAGTATAGGGTGGCTGTCAATCATTGTCAAGACTCAAGATACTTTAAACATAAAAAAAATTATTCCAGGCACCGGGACCTCTGTCATATTCCAACATTCAGTCCATAGTCACATGCAGCAGGTAGTATTTCTTGTTTTATCAGCTAGGCATTTTATCGTATGCACAATACAAAGCAGCAAAGTATAAGAAAGAGCCTTGTACTTCTGTGATGTGATAGAATTCTTACAAGCATGTAACTGACTGCACTTAAGGTGAATATATACATGCTGCCATGACCATGGATCATAAACTTGGATCAGCAATGGACATATCAAACTTTAATTCTAACATATGTTCTTAATAAGAGGACTGATGAAACCAGAATCTCTGCAAATCTGAATTCAGTAGCTGTCTGGAGAGTAATTTTGAAATGTCACACGTGCAGCAAACAAAGCAGATTCAAAGGGACAAGTGTACTACAAACTGTACTGTAATCCTCTTTGAGTAAGTAAGACTGTGAACAAGGTAGTTTAAAACAAAAACAGCAGTCTGTATACGAGAAATGCTTACATTTTATGCTTTGAAAAATACACAGGAACAAAGGTAAAAAGCGAATTTCAACTATGATATATGTGAATTAAAAGATAATGGCTTAGTGCATAGAATAGTATTGTGAAGATAACAGTTCTGAGAACAGCCATTAAGCATCCCTGTGACACAGGTAATGAAGGAAAAAGGTTTTGGTTCTGAGTGCTGCAAGTTAGCTACTGTTGAAAGGAAACAAAAAAATGAATTCATTTGCAAGCCAAATATCTTAATTGACTGTTCAGCTACCAGTATCAACTATTGGTAACAGTCACAACATTCACAAACAAGTCAGAGACTGAATGTCCAATTTAAAAATTCTCTTTGGACTCCATTCTTATTCTTAGTCTGTATGTATGCGTGTTGTGCTATTAATTCTACTTGACTTTAGTAACTAATAAACTTTTGTTCACTTAAGAAAGCCAGGTTAAATTGACTCTTTTTGAAACATAAATTAATTTGATCTGGGAGAAAAGTATCCACAAAGGGAAGAGATCTATTTTTATGGATCAACCTTATTGCAACCAATTGAGGGGGCAGATGAATAAATAAGAAAATTGTCTCTCTTCATCTGGGAGCTTAATGACTTGGGGTATCCTGTATGGAACTGTAATGAATTAGGAGCCTTGTCTATGATCTGATCATAATAGTATCTAGTTCAAATGTTGGATCAACTGTGTAAAGAATGATCTCTTGTTTTGGGGTTAAAAATTTAGTTGTAACTCAGAAACAATAAAGTGGATAACCTTGGCAATCTTTATGATTTGTTAGTCTTGCTAATCCTATTTGAAAGACTGAAAAGCCATGAGGGATGGCTTTTGATGAGGATTAGGTTCTGAGTGCAAAGGATATGGTCCACTTACAAAAATGATGACACTACCACAGTACACAAGAATAAAGGACCAGAAAGAGTGCAATATTCTCCAAAAGGTCAATTGTGGAGCTATTAGGAAAGAATTTTAATTTGTTTTGGAACCAAGACTAATCTTTCCTAATCTAAGTAAAATAGAACTGTACTTAACGATATATGACACTGCGTCACAATATTGGAGTCTTGAAGTTTATTTAGTTCTTTTGTTGCTGAGCAAGGTTTGTAAGTTAAGCTTGTCGGTCTGCCTCCCAGGCTACTGTTACATGCTAAATGCTTCCTGATCTTTGGAATATTAATTTGATCAAATCACAGGAAGTTCATGTTACACACCTCAGTTGCTTTGCTTCCTTAATGAGCAGAGCACCTGCAACTGCATTGATTGTTTTTCAGTGGCAAAATTCTTGCCTTTTGTCTTTCAAACATTTGTAGTCTTGCTGGCACTAACAGCAACATGTTGAAAAATGTCTATATTACAGAGGAGATGATGCTGGATGTCTTAAAATGCATAAAGATGGATAAATCCCCAGGACCTGATCAGGTGTACCCTAGAAATCTGTGGGAAGCTAGGGGGAAGATTGTTGAACCACTTGCTGAGATATTTGTATCATCAATAGCCACAGGAGAGGTGCAGGAAGACTGGAGGTTGGCAAACGTGGTGCCACTATTTAAGACAGGTGGTAAGGAAAAGCCAGGGAACCATAGTGATAAGCCTGACAGCGGTGGTAGGCAAGTTGTTGGAGTGAATACTGAGGGACAAGACTTACAGGTAATTGGAAAGGTAAGGAATAATTAGAGATGTTCGACATGGCCTTGTGTATGGAAAATCATTTCTCATGAATTTCATTGAGTTTTTTGAAAAAATAACAAAGAGGATTGATGAGGACAGAACGGTGGACGTGATGTTTATGGACATCAATAAGGCATTTGATGAGGTTCTTCATGATAGATGGGTAAGCACATGGAGTACAGGAAGAATTAGCTATTTGGATACAGAACTGGCTTAAAAGAGAAGGCAAAGGGTGGTGGTGGAGGGTTGCTTTTTAGACTGGAGGCCTGTAACCAGCAGTGTGCCACAAGGATTGGTGTTGGGCCCACTGCTTTTTGAAATTTATATAAATGATTTGGATGTAAACATATTAGATATAGTTAGTAAATTTTCAGATGACACCAAAATTGGAGGTGTAGTGGACAGCGAAGAAGGTTACCTCAGAGTACAATGGGATCTTGATCAGATGGGCCAATGGTCCGAGGAGTGGCAAATGGAGTTTAATTTAGATAAATGTGAGGTGCTGCATTTTTGAAAGGTAAATCAGACAGGACTTTATACGCTTAATGGTAAGGTCCTGAGGAGTGTTGCTAAAATAAAGAGAATTTGGAGTGCAGGTTCATACTTCCTTGAAAGTGGAGTTGCAAGAAGATACGATAGTAAAGAAGGCATTTGGTATGCTTTCCTTTATTGATCAGTGCATTGAGTATAGATTTGCAATGTCATGTTGCAGCTGTACAGGACATTGGTTAGGTTAATTTTGGAATACTGCATGCAATTCAGGTCTCCCTGCTATAGGAAGGATGTTGTGAAATTTGAAAGGGTTCAGAAAAGATTTACAAGGATGTTGCAAGGATTGAGGGTTTGAGATTTAGGGATAGGCTAATTAATAGCTGGGGCTATTTTCCAGGAGCATCGGAGGCAGAGGAATGAACTTCTAGAAGTTTACAAACCATGAGGAGAATGGATAGGATAAATAAGCAAGGCCTTTTTCCTGGGCTGGGTGAGTCCAAATCGAGATGGCATAGGTTTCAGCTGAGAGGAGAAAGATTTAAAAGGGACCTAAGGGGCAACTTTTTCATGCAGAAGGTGCTGTGTTTATGGAATAAGCTGCCAGATGTAGTGGTGGAGGCTGGTACAATTACAACATTTAAAAGACTTCTGGATGGGTATATGAATATGAAGGGTGTAGAGGGATATGGGCCAAATACTGGCAAGTGAGACGAGATTCATTTAGTATATCTGGTCGGCATGGACAAGTTGGACTGAAGAGTCTGTTTCTGTGTTGTACATCTCTACGACTCTTAGTGACCCTCCACTACCTTACCCAAGCTACATGTTTCATTTATGTTTGAAATATCACAATGAGCATTGCAGTCTGTTTAAGTTTGAGGTCATTGCAATGAATCCTGAACCATTTCAAAAATAGGGTCCACCAAACTTACAGAATATACAGGAGCAAGACACCTGGCTTCGCTAAATAGGTGGTACTAGTTAAATTCACATTTGATGCTTCCTGGTTTGGATGGGACAATTACTGACCAATGAATGAATGATTGGGAATGTCTGAAAGTGCAAGGCTTTTGAATTAAAGATTCTTTGTTTCACAAATAAACTAAATTGTTGCCTGTTCTGCTTTTAACATGTTTGCATATCACTTTATATTTGGGGCATGCATGTACCTCTGTCATTGAAATCATATTATTAATTTATTTAATCATCAACCAATGAGTCAAACTGAAGTGTTCTGAAAGCATTTTCTTTGGTAGAATGACAACCAAATACACAAGAAAAATAAATAAGATGTAAAATAAGAAATAAAGATCTAGCACAGTTGAACAGTGGGCAGTTTAGAACTAAATGGATAATGGTGAAACTGCAATAATCACATAAGCTAGAAGGTCTGGATCATTTGGGAAAAAATGAGACAGTTGGAGTAAAGTGAGATGGTTTGTGAGGACAGGAGAAATTGGAAGGATGGACCTCATCAGGGATTACCGGTAGCAACAGCAATCAAAAAGTGCCAGAAAAACGGACAAGACTGGCACTGATACCTGAATCCCTGACCACCCAATGTCAGGTAGGTGAGCATTATGAATCTTCAGCTCACTTTCATTCCTAATTAACTCCTCTATCTTTTTAGTGACAATCATTCCTGTTGGAGTATTATTTTCTTGGGAGTGAGTTATTCTCCACTTCTACATCTGGAGGGCATTCTTTACTTTTGTACCCAAAGAAGACTATTCAGTTAAGGGATGAGGAATAATAAAAAAGCTCAATTCTGTTTTCATCAGCATCTTCTTAAACACAGTTTCTAACAGCAGTCACTGTATAATAATCAGGAGCAAGAACGTTAACTGATTTATTATCACGTACAGCAGAGATGCTGAACACACCTATTTGAGACCTGGTTGCGATTAATCATTACAATATAAGCTGGGCTTCATACCTGGGACTTCTGGCACAGTATTTCATTTAATACAAATCTCCCTTTTCATAAGGCTGAAAATTTCAATTAAAATGCACCATTGAGTTGGCTGTTTTTTGCAGTCAGTGATTCTTGAGTAGCTGTCTCTGATATTCTGCAGTAATGCAAGACATTCAGCATTCAGCAAAGAATAAAAAAACCTGTGTAGAGGAGAATCATTTTCACCACGTCTATTATAGCCAGTGAATGACTCATGAACTCACAAAGAGACATTTTTAACTGACAACTGCTGAAACCATTATTGAGCTGTATGTGAAAGCTTTGATTTAAAAAAATAAGAGGCTTGCTGATTTGTCCTATGGGGTCTCTATTTTATAGCAGATAATGGATTTGTGTAATTTTTAGTCTGAGCTTACCCAGCTTACTTTGCTGTCGCTGGATCATTTAACTATATACAGCTTGTGTGTTCTTCCCTCACATATACAAAGTCTTTCTTTCCGTGTTCTGTTACTCCCTGTCTATCTAGAGAATGCTTTTTGGCAACTCGTACTCTTTTCTGGACTTCTCTAACTCCCACAGAAAGAAGGGAAGCTGGTCACATTCCCAGCCTGTGTAAACATTAGTGATTAATGCAAATGGAAGGAGCAGTTTTTTGGTGATAGTTTCCCTCCAGCTTGCTGCATCTTTCACTATCTCCCACTCGCATGCACAGCCACATTCATTTTCCAACAGCAGCTCTCAACAGCAAATGGAGTGAATGAGGTCCATAAGCATTCTGGCTGTTAGTTTTGCAAACAGAGATAAAGCATTTTGTTTGAACTGTAGTCAGCATCCCAGATACGGATATCAAGGTTTTCACGGTGAGTACTTATTTGAGATTTGTAAATGTCACGTTTTATTGTCTCTTAGGATAATTTGACAATGTCTGTTTCCCTTTGAAGTTAACACTGCTGCTAAAATATTAATTTATTCTGCTGAATTTTATTGGTGCAGGATAGTTACAACACTTATTCTAACATGCATTGTGAATTCCATTTGCACCTTTCTGTAGTCAAATGCAAATAATGTCACTACTTTTATTTTGAGGGATCAGTTTTAATCAGTTTGACTTTGTTGCTGACAAAGTCTATGAAACTTGTAAGTAAATATTTTCCAATTAGTTTGTAGATGACAGAGCTACATTAAAATCTAGTGGAAATAGAAACAATCATGGCTCTGAAATGTAATGATTTAAAAAGCTTTCTTGATTTTACCTACCGTAGACGGTAATCCTAATAAAGCTAAAGATTGCACTGTTCTACACTTCTCCCAACCAATTGTAATGCACACTTTCCTGTCAATCCTGGCTTCAATAGTAGAATTGCACTGTATCAAAGTTGTTCTTTTGTCTGTGACAATGACTTAAGTGGCAATACCATAAGGGATTCTATATTAATGGAGTATGATAGAAATTTTGGACTCCCCCTGACAGCTGCACTGCCCAGCATAAATGCCCTACATTTGAGCAACAAGCCAGCATAATATTCTCATGTAAACACTGATCACATTTGTCAAACAATGAAAACATTTATCCATGCATTTGAAGGTTAAGTGAGCTAATTTCTATAAAGTAAACATGGACATTTGATCCCATGTTTCTACATTGATTATAACAATTGGGTTTTTATGCTATACAGCAGAGCCCTGTGTGACTAGGATCCAACAAGCTCACAATTTGCATTAATAAACATCGGTAAAGGTCCCGAAGAGGAGTGCTGGAATGCCAATGAGCAGACATGAGCAATGGGAAAATAAACAATGTGGATACTTGAACCTTGCTACCTAAATTAGTAGAACTATTGCTTGAGAATATCACCATGGATTTTCCTTTTTTTTATTCAGAGCAATTGGCTTTAGTCAATGTTCCACTGACAATGAAAACTCTGTGTGTGTCAGCAGCATGGTAAAATAAAATAGTGATTTACTTTTCTTGTGAGCTTGTTTTTCTTCATCACTGCAGTTCTGTACAATGTAGAATCTAAGTATCAGGACAGCTATGCATTCTGATGATTTGGAGATGCTGGTGTTGGACTGGGGTGTACAAAGTTAAAAATCACACAGAGCTACATTAAAATCTAGTGGAAATAGAAACAATCGTGGCTCTGAAATGTTATGATTTAAAAAGCTTTCCTGATTTTACCTACCGTAGGCGGTAATCTGGTAATCTATATCCTGGTGTTGTGTGATTTTTAACTATGCGTTCTGATGACATTGTATAGGCAATAAAACATTGCGTAATATCCAGAAGCAGGAAATGAATTTTGCAATTGCTCAAGATTTTACTGGTACAGTTTGCAGTGTAAATGGAAGCAATTGTTCATTACCAGGATATCCAGCACATTACATGATCTCTTCAATAATGTCAGCAAGAAGCAATGTAAATGACATCAATGCTGTTAACATCAATATTAATATCTGACATCAAGCTTTGTTAAATAGGGCTAGGCTCAGAACTAACTGCACAAAGGGAGTTTAATAGCTTGATAAACTGCATGCTACTACAGTGATAGGAAAGTTGTGAGCAAGCAACATGACCATAGAGTCATAGAGATGTACAGCACAGAAACAGACCCTTCAGGCCAACTCATCCATGGACAAGATATCCTAAATAACTCTAGTCCCATTTTCCAGCACTTGGCCTATATCCCTCCAAACTCTTCCTAATCATATACCCATCTAGATACATTTTTAAATGTTGAAATTGTACCAACATCTGCCACTTCCTCTGGCAGTTCATCCATATGTGCACCCACCCTCTACATGAAAAGGTTGCCCAGTGGCATGGTGGCTCAGTGGTTAGCACTGCTGCCTCACAGCTCTAAGGACCTAGGTTTGATTCTACTCTCAGATGACTGTCTGTGTGGAGTTTGCATTTTCTCCCCATGTCTGCGTGGGTTTCCTCTGTCCGTTCTGGTTTCTTCCTGTAGGTTCTGGTTTACAACATATTCAATATGATCTTACCTGATTTACGTAATTATCTCATGATGTATACACATAGAATCGTGATGCTAATAAACCTAACATAAGGTAGGGCCCCTCATGGGCTGCGTCAATGATTACTGGATGGAGAGGATTGCTGGCTAAGCATTCTTGCCTGACCATTAGCACTTTTTTTGAAAGACTCTTCATGGGATTTGCAAAATGCTTCCATCAACAAACATTTAGAAAAATGCAAATAGATGTTGCCTGGCATAATTAATTTCTATGATAATAGATCATACTTAAATAATGTAACTCCATGTAGTGATATGGTTAGAAATGACATGATAGGACATTGTGTACAAGTCAATATTAGTTGTTGTTATGGACCAGACCAAGCCCCCCTCAAAATATTTAGCAGTTAGTCTAGATCATAACTTTTCTTATTTTAAAGGCAAATGTAAGATGTTGCATTTTAGGTGCAATTCAATTGGTCAAACTACCGGATTTAAAGCAAAATACACTTTATTCATCTACTATAGTTAAAATACAACACAAGGAAAAAGGAATTTAGAATAATTTAACATTAATGGAAAACTTAACAGAATAATAGACACAGTATCTATTACTAATCAACTGTTCCAATATGATAACATCCCACAAACACACATTTGGCAAAAGGCAAAGTCAAGAAATTGATTGCCTCACATGCAACTCCTGTCTGAGAATAGAATAAATTAACTTTTTGAAGACTAGAGGAAGTTTTCAGTTGATATATAGTCTGTTATGGCCACCCTGACATTAAAATGTCACTAACACAATAGAAATGATGCTATGTAGATTCAGTAGTTTAAGATTGGAGAAGATAGGTGATGGTTATTAAGAGACTCAAGAATTTGAAATATATTTAAGCTGTCATTTTTTTTCCTGTATTTTAAATTGTGAACCAAACTGAGAATTAGAATTAGAATTCCTACACGGCACGGTGGCACAGTGGTTAGCACTGCTGCCTCACAGCGCCACAGACCCGGGTTCAATTCCTGCCTCAGGCGACTGACTGTGTGGAGTTTGCACATTCTCCCCGTGGGTGCTCCGGTTTCCTCCCACAGTCCAAAGCTGTGCAGGTCAGGTGAATTGGCCATGCTAAATTGTCCATAGTGTTAGGTATGGGGTAAATGTAGGGGTATGGGTGGGTTGCACTTCGGCGGGTCGGTGTGGACTTGTTGGGCTGAAGGGCCTGTTTCTATTTTTTTTCATAATGTGTACATTACATTACAGTGTGGAAACAGGCCCTTCAGCCCAACAAGTCCACACCGACTCTCTGAAGATTAACCCACCCAGACGCATTCACCTACCCTATATTTACCCCTGACTATGCTTACCACTGAGCCACCGTGCCATCCAGGATCAATGCACTTTTTAAAGACAAGTAATTGATACTCTTTGATAGTACTGTTTACACAGCTACTTGTTCACACAGTAGTAGGAGATAGTACAGATGACTTGGAGCCAAGGGGTATTTACAAATGGACCTTTAATTTGCGCCAAGAAACTGATTGGTAACTAGTTATTGATGGCAAAGGCCTCTGCATGCCAACAACTATGTGATTGGTTCTCAACTAGCTGAACAGCTTAAAGCTGTGAACAAGATAGAGAATCAATTCAAACTCAACTAGCCTAAGAGCTATCTCCATTCTCTCTCTGGTCACTTTAATACTGAATAAAACCAACTTATTTTTACTTCAGTTGTTGTAAACTGAATTAATAAGTCAGGGAGTTTCTATAAATGTGAACCAAATACCTTGTGCCTTCTACAAACCAATGAAAACATCTAGAAAATTAAACATGAGAAGCAGTGTGCTCACCAGCACAAGAATCATCTCAGCAATCCAGAGGAAAGGAATGACTGAACTGCCTTCCCAGGCTCTTCCTCAACCCCTAATACTCATGCTTTTTATCCCCCTGTCTGGTCTGAATTTGAATGTATGAGAGTACAGGGAGTTGTATAAGGAATTTTATATTTTAACTAGTAGGGTTACAGCCAATGGTTCAGAAGTGTTACCTACATGTAAAGTGTATTTACTTTTAATAAATGATAATTCTTAACACCTAGGTTTTTTTGTCAACTTGGACCTAAAGGTAAGGTAAATTGGGGAATTATGTGGACTTTCAAAAATCTTTAACTTTTCTGACGACTCCAGGAATACTGGAGCTTTTTTTTGTTTCCAGTGCACTATCCCAGTGAGGCATAACAAAGCTGATCAAGATAGAATTCATCAGAACCACTTTGAAACAGAATCAATTGAATTTTGTGGGAAATAAAATAGTTATTTAATCAACCAAATGACTTTTTGACCCAATGTTCTCTGCAATTGTATAATTCTATTAATGTTTTTATTTTAAGAAATATTAAGCAATCACAGGGTGTTAATGATTTGGTAGATAAAATATTATTTGAGAGGGCCATGACACAAATAAGTCCATGTATATACCACATAGTCTTAAACTTTATCTCCGGTTTAATCCCTGATTTGTGCAGAAGTGGCTATCCTTCACTGGGGCATCAATGTCAGAGTGAGATGTAGCCTTAGCTCCCATGTGTAAGGAAAAGAACAATCAGACCAGAGACTGCTATTAAACATTTTTTACTGCAAGTGTATTTGGTTTTATCATGTGAGTATAGGAATTGGTAGTAACTTGCAGTGTTGGAACAGCTCGTTGATATTCAGGGTCTAGTACTAGATGAGGATTAGGAAAGAGGCAAACATTAAATATACAGACAGTGTAGATGTGTAGTATAAGAGAAAATGCAAAGAATTAGGAAGAGAGCCCAATAAACAGTTGGACTAAGAGGAACTATGAAATTAAATTGAAAAGGAATTTAGAAAAACAACATAGTAATTATTTTGTAAGTATCAATAAACAAGGATTGTTGTGAAGAGAATAGAAACTTAAGGGATAGACTAAAAAATATGACTGATAGTGTTAGAGGCACATTTAGTACAGTCGGTTCTGCTATAATGTGTGTTTCTTCAATGTGAATTGGCTGTAACATGATTGAAGAATTTAGCCCATTATTTGTAGAATGGGAAATTTCCTTACCTGTATTGGCTATAATGTGATTATGGTTCCATTGGTTTAAATGGTGCTGCTATTACATGATTGTCTTGTATCGCAGGATTGCATGGGAATGGAACTATTATATTATATCAGAATACAGAGAAATCTTGATTCTCCGAATGACTTGGGCAGGGAGCATTTTGTTCAAATAATCGAATGCTGGATAACACAGTTTAGCCAAGCCTCGGGACCTTGCGATCTTGCAGGACAATCCAAAATTCAGATTTGGATTATCGAATGCCGGATAATCAAGGTTCCACTGCTGTAATTATTTTGCTTTGATGTTTGATAGTGAGATAGAATTTTAACAATACCTGGACATATACATGAATAAAGTGACAAAAGGATATGGATCCTGTAAGTAAGGACCGTTTTAGTATGAAAAGACAAAATGTATCGGCGCTGGCTTGGAGGAACAAAGGGCCTGTTTCTGTGTTGTATTGTTCTGTATTTAGCACTGAAAGATGAAATGCATAATGAAATGAGCACATTTAAAATAACATAGGAGAAAGTGAGGACTGCAGATGTTCCTCTCCAACTGCGAACATGTCTGGGAACATGTTCGTTCTCCCCCGCCTTCATCTACCTATTGTATTCTCAGCTACCTTCCCCACCCCCAGCCCCACCCCTCTCCCATTTATCTCTCAGCCCCGGCCCACAAGCCTCATTCCTGATGAAGTGCCTATGCCCGAAATGTCGATTCTCCTGCTCCTCAGGTGCTGCCTGCCCTGTTTTGCTTTTCCAGCACCACACTCTCGACATTTAAAATAAAGTATTAAATATTAAATAAAGTACTAATTAAAGACTAATTAAATAAAGTAAACAAAACTCAGAAAGGACAAAGTCCCTGTTCTGGCTGTATAGCATGTACATATTTTAGAAGAGTCTGTGGAAGGAATAACAGATGCATTATGATTCATTAGAAAAGGTGGTAGTGTCAGAGGGCTGTTTGGTAATTAATATAGTTCTCATTTAATAAATATAACAGAACATGGCCAGAGAATTATTGAGCAGTCAGTTTAACATCATTGGCAGAAGAAATAATGGAATCCTTCTGAAAGAAATAATGGAAAAAATCTAGAAATAAGAAATGGAATAATAAATGGTATGGTTTTTAATAGGGAAACTCTTGATGAATAATCTTATTACCTTAAGGTGTTAATTAGAAAAAATGGACAATAGTAATGCAGTAGATTTAGCTTATCTGAATTTTCAAAAGACATTTGATAAGGTGCTTCACAGAACAGATTTATGAATAAATTCAGAGAAGACGGTAATGTTTGAAAAAGAGAATACAGTTGTAATGGCAGATTTAGATGAGAAGAGTTTCAAGTGGAATGATCTTGTTGCACTGAAAGGCCTGTTTTTGTGTTGTACATTCTACATATAATTGTCTGTAATATTAAGTGCAGTCTCTTGCTGATTACTTATGGAAGCATGTTCTGGCTGCATCTGTCTTCAGAAATGATGGCAATACAGCACATTGAATTCTAACCATCAAGACATTGATTCAAAAGGAAATGGATTTAGTAAATTAAAATATGTTTGTTATGTCTGGGATCATGAACTGTTTGGGCGAACTTACTGAGCTTAACATTATGTTGCATCTGAATTTATAACATTTGTGCATGAATGTGTCAGTGTTCCTTTGATTGGCAAATCAATTCATCAAGCACATTCAGCACACCTTACTTTTGCATGCATTCACACCTTTCTTTCCTTTGTGGATTAGTGGTGGATGGATTCTTGGGCTGTTTATCAACTCATTGACTTTGCCATGAACGTTGGCCATCAGGTTCTGGTGTGGGACTGGAGTACAGAGCTTTTAGCCCAATGTGAGGAAGCTACCATTGCACCTCAAGTACAGTTGCCCACTTATTGATGATCAGTCCAGAATTTTTAAAATTGTTATTTCATGAAATGTGGATATTACTGGCTACTCCCAGCCCATCCCTAATTTTCTTTGAGAAGATTTTTGCAATCCAAATGGTGTTGATCAAACCACAGTGCTATTAGGAAGGAAGATCCAGGATTTTGACACAGTAACAGTGAAGGACAAGTGATATAGTTCCAGGTCTGGATGGTGTGGGGCTTGTAAGGGAACTTGTAGATAATGATGTTTCCTTGCATCTAATGTCCTAGTGGTCATTATTGAATGTGTCCTACTTTCACTGGTTGGGAAATACCTGGGTATTTTTCACGTTGTAAGGTACTTATCAACATTACAGCTGTACTAGAACAGATTGGCTAGCTAATTCCAGAGCACAATTTTTTATTATGATTGTTGTCTTATTTTCATGGGCAGATAGCCTTTGCAACATCCAATATTTTCAGCAATTTTTTTGATAACATGCAAAGTGAATCAAATTTGTGAAGACTGAGGACCTCAGGAGGAGTCTGCAATAACTTGGCACTTTTGACTTAAGATGGTTGCAAATGCCTCATACCCCCTTGCCTTTGTCATTGCTGTGCTTTATACCCCCATCATTATGGATGGGGATATTTGTGCAGCCTCCTCTTTCTGTTAATTATTTAGTTGTCCATCCCCATTCACAATGAAATTTGGCATTAATATGATGGTGTACGTAAATGTTTGAATTTTTAAAAGAAATACAATACCAGTTTTTGGTCACAGCAGGAGCAAGCATAGCACCAGGCCAAAGTTGACAAGGAAGCCAAGTCTGATCTACAAGTTGACACAGTGAGCTGTCACCTACTTTGGAAACGTCTGAGATTTTGAGTGGTGGGGGAGTCAAATTTAACCTCAACAAAGCAGAGATTCCTGTGTGGGAAGCTGTTTAAAGCTGCAGGCTTATTGAGAAGTTAGTAGGAACTCGTCAGCTCCCACTTTAAACAAAGAGGCATTCTCCTGATAATGGTGGCACATGCTGGTGAAGTCAATTATCACAAGACCAGAGAGTTATAGATTTCACAGTTGTGGCAAACAAGCCATCTCCAGATCCATCAACCCTGAAAGTGATTGCATTCCATCAACATTTGGCTGACCTCCAATTACTGAAAGATAATTGTGTGTCTCTGCAGGATTCCTAGGAGACATTTCTTCTGCACCAGTCACATCTTCAGTGGATATTCACATCTTGAAGCAGAGTCCATAAATAACCCCCTGGAGACGTATTATGGAAGACTCGACTGGAGACTTCTCATCAAAGTCTGAACTAGTCAATTATGAATCACTGACAAAACAAGGTTGCATTAGTTTCATTAGATTGAAAACCCATTTTAAATAAAACAATATCTTTAGTTGTTTTTCAAGTTAGCTTTTCAGTGATGCTATGGAAAGGTTTTAAGTCTGCTTTCCACGGCTAACTGTAATATACTGACTGAGGAGTAATTAGGTTCAATCCTTGGCATGTGTTGTTAATACATTTCAGCCAGGAGAGTGAGGGCCATTCCAATGGATTACAGTCCTAAAATATGAGAACAAATTAACAGTGTTACTGCAGCCAGTCACTTTTGATATGATGCCTGCATGTGACAGGATTAGGGTTTGCTACTTCATCCAGGTGATTATGCTGATGCTTGACTGACATATGATAATTAGGCATTGACAAATGAAAGCAAGAGTGCTTGGAACTTAATGACAAAAGCACCATCTCTCAATCCTGATATTGATGCAAAGGTTTGAAAATTAGTTCCCTTAATTTTATTTTCCAACATATTCTGGGAAATTGTCTCTGTTTTAAACATAACATGCAATTCCTTTTCTTTATGTACTCTGTACTTCTTGAAAAACTGGAGTAAAAAATGGATCAAATGATATAGCTGAAAATTGTAACTCTGATTGCTATGCACCTTAAATATTTCCTGAAATTGTCTCACTGATTGAGTTTCACATTGTGCATGAGATTTAAAATTAAAGATAACTCCAATTTTTTTGGAACAATCCACCAAAATATTATCAAAGAAAGATGTGTGCCAAAGCAAATGTTGATCCAAAAATGCTGTATTCACAAAAATCATTTCCTAAAATGGCTCAAGGTGCTTAGGGTTCCCAACAATAATAGTTTTGAAGAGTGGTAAATAAAGTATCATCTACAAGCCAGATAATTTTCTTATGAAAAATATTGAGAAGAATACAAAGCATCATGTGTGCTGTGGAACTACTTGCCTTCCATCAATCACACACAATTGATTTGCTTATGTGGCCCTTGGTCCGATTGGATCATGTTTCTACAAATGAGAAGACAAAATTTTCACTTTCTACCAGTCTCAACAAGATTTGAACAACACCAACTTCTGAATGGTTTTGTAACACTGGGTAAACAGACTGGAAGAGACCTCCCCATGTACCCTTTCCACTGGATATTCCATCACACAGACAGCTTGCAACACATGTGTTACCAAATGTCCTAAACAAGTGGTTAGAACCTGAAATTCCCCGATCTATTTGCTATTTACAAATCATGGGGAATTATCTGAAAACAACTTTCTATATTCTCACCATAAAGTTCCATGACTATAAATTTTGTTGCATTTCAGTACGTTTGTAAGCAAGTTTGAGTTCATAATGAGGTTGGAATTTGTAATTGGAAGAAAGGGGGAAAGTACTAGTGTTCCTAAGATATTATATCAGGGAATTTTGTGTAGATATAACTGAGTTTGGAATTACACAGCGAGACATTATAGTTACCAAGACTTTGGGAATTTCAAATCATCCAGAAGTGAAACATTAAGTTCCAGGACACTGCCTCAAGCAACTGCAAAGAAAAAATTACTGGGGAGCTTAAGAAATGTGCTATTTCTTGGTCATTTTTGTTGAATATGTTTTGAATATTTTTGTCAGTTATAGAAGCATTGCAGATGGAAAAGGAATTCCTGGTTGACAGTGGAAAATCATTCAATCAGGAAAATAATAGCCTATTCACCTTTTATGTTTGCATAGGGAGGTGTGGCTGCTTGGTCAAGGTGATCAAAGGGGTGGAACCTTGAGGGTGAGGCAGTAGTGCATTTGAGATTTGTGTCTGGAATTGCCTGCATTGTTTTCAATCAGTGTTGGAAACCTAAAAGTACAGAACTAAAAGCAACAACTTATGAAGAAGAGTGGGGAATCTGATGTAAGTTTTCTGTCCTTCCTTGAGTAAAGTACCAGTGCTAGTGAGACTATAGCTTTGCATAAACCAACACCCCCCATTCTCCAGCATTCTCTCCATATCCCTTGATCGCTTTAGCAATCAAGAACCTATCTATCTCAGTATTAAATTCACTCAATGACTTGGCCTCAACATCCTTCTGCCCCATCCTTCTGTCAGGGATGGGAGTACAAGGCTACACTTTTGTTATGTTTTTTAATGAGGACCATAACAAGTAATGACATGTATTTTAATGAGATTTGTCACATGTAGTGAAAGCTTAAGGAAAAACATGTTACGACAGGGAAAAATAGGCTAAAACAATTAGAGGAAAGGGATTGCTGGAGACCAGCTGCTGAGCTATAAGTAGAAATATTTCGGCATAGAGCCCAGGAGTTGGGTTTATTTTCTCATTAATGAAAATAGAAATTGGAGATGACAACTCAATAATCTAACTGGCATAATTGGAACAGGCTGTTGCCACATCTATATTTTTTAAATTAGCAAAACCTATACTCAATGCACTGACCAATAAAGGCAAGCATACCAAACGCTTTCTTTACTATCTTGTCTACCTGGGACTCAACTTTCAAGGAACTGAGTTTGCACTCCAAGCTCTCTGTTGAGCAACACTCCCTAGGACCTTACCATTAAATGTATAAGTCCTGTCCTAATTTGCCTTTCTAAAATTTGCCTATCTAAATTAAACTCCATCTGCCACTCCTCTGCTCACCAGTCTATCTGATCAAGGTTCCACTGTACTCTGAGGTAATCTTCTTTGCTATCCACTACTCCTTCAATTTTGGTGGCATCTGCAAACTTACTAACCAAACCTCCTAATGTTTCACATCCAAATCATTTATGTAAATGATAAAAAGCAGTGGACCCAACACTGATCCTTGTGGTACACCAGTGGTCACAGGACTCCAGTCTGAAAAACAACTCTCCACCACCACCCTCTGTCTTCTACCTCAAGCCAGTTCTGTATCCAAATGGCTAGATCTGCCTGTGTTCCATGTGATCTAACCTTGCTAATCAGTTTACCATATGTAAGATGTGCAACAAGATATGCACCCTCACTACCTACCTGATTACACACCAGCCAATCAAGTGCTGTAGGGGTGATGGAAGGTTGTGAAGTGTAAGGTATATGTTTTTGCCTTGGAAAAGTTCAGTCTTACCACTTATTACCCAATAAACATTCGATTCCAACATGATGACACTAGTGAGCACTCACTTATTAACCACTTGTAGCTAATTAAGCTAAAAAATTAATGAGCTGTTTCCATGCTTCAAAAAAATTGTTAGTCTACTTCTAAGACTTTGTATCAACACATAGTAGCAATTTTAAAGTAAAGAAGCATCAATTTAGTGCATAAAGCATGTGTAACATGATAGACAAATTAATGGCACAAATAGAAATAATGAATTTGTTCTCATTAACATTGAGAGTTGTGATAGCACTTAGCATTAAGGAAGTGGTAACAGTGCACTTAGAAAATCATAATATGATTATGAAGAGTCAAAATGAGTGGAAAATTGTGTTTGTCAAGTCTATTAGATGCTTTTTAAGAATGTAACCAGTCAGGTGAAAAAACAGAATGGATGGATGTAGTATATTTTGGGTCTTCAAAAGACATAATGTGATAGAGAGGCATGGTAGCTGATAAGGTGCAATTATCAGGCTGTGATTCTTATGATAGCACTCATAACACACAAATATGAGAGGTGGGTCACATAGCACTAAACAAATCAGTAAACATTTATTAAAGCTCCCAGTATTTGTCTCCATACTTTTGTCGAGGTTCAAGCAAAGCATTTTGAAAGATGTAGCTCACTTCCTTCAGTGTGTCATACTGCAAGAGAACTGGGCTCAGTAAGATGGAGTCTGAGACCTTTATACCTTTAGGCCATATGCCATGATACTATGGTGAGGATAAGCTTGTCCCTTAAAGGCATGTTACATAGCTGCTGCAGAACATTACATTATAGACATTAAATGCCATATAAAAGGTAATTATCATAGAATGAGATTTGTTAAATCATGATGATGGAGCTGATCATATGACCTGACATTAGTCAGAGAGAACATAGAACATAGAACAATACAGCACAGAACAGGCCCTTCGGCCCACGATGTTGTGCCGAACTTCTAACCTAGATTAAGTACCCATCCATGTACCTATCCAAATGCCGCTTAAAGGTCGCCAATGATTCCGACTCTACCACTCCCACGGGCAGCGCATTCCATGCCCCCACCACTCTCTGGGTAAAGAACCCACCCCTGACATCTCCCCTATACCTTCCACCCTTCACCTTAAATTTATGTCCCCTTGTAACACTCTGTTGTACCCGGGGAAAAAGTTTCTGACTGTCTACTCTATCTATTCCTCTGATTATCTTATAAACCTCTATCAAGTCACCCCTCATCCTTCACCGTTCCAACGAGAAAAGGCCGAGAACTCTCAACCTATCCTCGTACGACTTCCTCTCCATTCCAGGCAACATCCTGGTAAATCTTCTCTGCACCCTCTCCAAAGCTTCCACATCTTTCCTAAAGTGAGGCGACCAGAACTGCACACAGTACTCCAACTGTGGCCTAACCAAAGTCCTGTACAGCTGCAACATCACTTCACGACTCTTGAATTCAATCCCTCTGCTAATGAACGATAATACTCCATAGGCCTTCTTACAAACTCTATCCACCTGAGTGGCAACCTTCAAAGATCTATGTACATAGACCCCAAGATCCCTCTGTTCCTCCACCTGACTAAGAACCCTACCATTAACCCTGTATTCCGCATTCTTATTTGTTCTTCCAAAATGGACAACCTCACACTTGGCAGGGTTGAACTCCATCTGCCACTCCTCAGCCCAGCTCTGCATCATATCTAAGTCCCTCTGCAGCCGACAAAAGCCCTCCTCACTGTCCACAACTCCACCTATCTTCGTATCATCTGCAAATTTACTGACCCACCCTTCGACTCCCTCATCTAAGTCATTAATAAAAATTACAAACAGCAGAGGACCCAGAACTGATCCCTGTGGAACTCCACTTGTAACTGGGCTCCAGGCTGAATATTTACCATCTACCACCACTCTCTGCCTTCGACCGGTTAGCCAGTTTTCTATCCAATTGGCCAAATTTCCCTCTATCCCATGCCTCCTGACTTTCCGCATAAGCCTACCATGGGGAACCTTATCAAATGCCTTACTAAAATCCATGTACACTACATCCACTGCTCTTCCCTCATCCACATGCTTGGTCACCTCCTCGAAGAATTCAATAAGACTTGTAAGGCAAGACCTACCCTTCACAAATCCGTGCTGGCTGTCCCTAATCAAGCAGTGTCTTTCCAGATACTCATAAATCCTATCCCTCAGTACCCTTTCCATTACTTTGCCTACCACAGAAGTAAGACTAACAGGCCTGTAATTCCCGGGGTTATCCCTATTCCCTTTTTTGAACAGGGGCACAACATTCGCTACTCTCCAGTCCCCTGGTACCACCCCCGTTGCCAGTGAAGACGAGAAGATCATTGCCAACGGTACTGCAATTTCCTCTCTTGCTTCCCACATAATCCTAGGATATATCCCGTCAGGCCCGGGGGACTTGTCTATCCTCAAGTTGTTCAACATGTCCAACACATCTTCCTTCCTAACAGGTATCTCTTCTAGCTTACCAGTCCATTTCACACTCTCCTCTTCTACAATACGGTCCCTCTCGTTCGTAAATACTGAAGAGAAGTACTTGTTCAAGACCTCTCCTATCTCTTCTGACTCAATACACAGTCTCCCACTACTGTCCTTGATCGGACCTACCCTCGTTCTCGTCATTCTCAGGTTTCTCACATACGCATAAAATGCCTTGGGGTTATCCTTGATCCTATCCGCCAACGATTTTTCATGCCCTCTCTTAGCTCTCCTAATCCCTTTCTTCAGGTCCCTTCTGGCTATCCTGTATCCCTCCACTGCTCTGTCTGAATCCTGTTTCCTCAACCTTATGTAAGCCTCCTTCTTCCTCTTTACCAGACATTCAACCTCTCTCGTCAACCAAGGCTCCCTCACACGACCATTTCTTTCCTGCCTGATAGGTACATACATCATGGACACGTCGTATCTGCTCTTTGAAAAAGTTCCACATTTCCACCACATCCTTCCCTGACAGCCTATGCTCCCAACGTATGCTCCTCAAATCCTGCCTTACAGCATCGTAATTTCCCTTCCCCCAATTATAAAATCTACCTTGTTGTGCGCACCTATCTCTCTCCATAACCAAGGTGAAAGTCACAGAATTGTGGTCACCATCACCAAAATGTTCACCCACTAACAAGCCCACCACTTGTCCCGGTTCATTACCGAGTACCAAATCCAATATGGCCTCCCCTCTGGTTGGACAATCTACATACTGCGTTAGAAAAGCTTCCTGGACACACTGCACAAACACCGCCCCATCCAATCTACTTGATCTAAAGAGCTTCCAATCAATATTTGGGAAGTTGAAGTCGCCCATGACTACGACCCTGTGGCTTCTGCACCTTTCCAAAATCTGTTTCCCAATCTGTTTCTCCACATCTCTGCTGCTATTGGGGGGCCTATAGTAAACACCCAACAAGGTGACTGCACCTTTCCTATTTCTGACTTCAGCCCATACTACCTCCAGAGGCAGATCCCCCTCAAACTTCCTTTCTGCAGCCGTTATACCATTTCTAATTAGCAATGCCACCCCCCCTCCTTTTTTCCCACCCTCCCTAATCTTACTGAAACACCTGTAACCAGGAACCTCCAACAGCCATTCCTGTCCCACATCTATCCACGTTTCCGTGATGGCCACAACATCGTAGTCCCAGGTACCGATCCACGCCTTAAGTTCACCCACCTTATTTCTGATACTCCTTGCATTGAAGTATACGCACTTGAGCCCATCTCTGTGTCCGCAAGTAGTCCCTGTCAGTGCTACCTTCTCCACAGCCTCCCTACAGTCTTGGGCATCCTGACAAACAGCTAACCTACCTGCCGGACTACAAGTCCGGATCCCATCCCCCTGCCAAATTAGTTTAAACCCCCCCGAAGAGTGCTAGCAAACCTACCCCCCAGGATATTGGTGCCCTTCTGGTTCAGGTGCAACCCGTCCTGTTTGTACAGGTCCCACCTTCCCCAGAATGCAAATATCTGAAGCCCTCCCTCCTACACCAGCCTTGCAGCCACGTGTTCAACTGCACTCTCTCCCTATTCTTTGCCTCACTGTCACGTGGCACCGGCAACAACCCAGAGATGACGACTCTGTCTGTCCTAGCTTTTAGCTTCCAGCCTAACTCCTTGAGCTCTTGAATGACCTCCCCACCCCTCTTCCTACCTATGTCGTTGGTGCCAATGTGCACCACGACTTCTGGCTGCACACCCTCCCCCTTAAGGATTCTGAAGACACGGTCTGAGACGTCTCGGACCCTAGCACCCGGGAGGCAACAAACCATCCGTGAGTCTCGCCCATGTCCACAGAACCGCCTGTCCGTCCCTCTAACTAGAGAGTCCCCTATAACTAGCGCTCTCCTCCTCTCCCCCTTTCCCTTCTGAGTCTCAGAGCCACAGACCCCTTCACTGCAGCTTACACCTGCAACGCTGTCCCCCCAACAGTTTCCAAAGCTGTATATTTATTTTTTAGGGGAACGACCACAGGGGAACCCTGCACTGCCTGCTTCTTCCCCTTCCCACCTCTAACTGTTACCCAGCTACCTCTGTTCTCCGGCGTAACTATGTCCCTGTAGCTTCTATCAATCACCCTCTCAGCCTCTCGAATAATCCTCAGTTCATCCAACTCCAGTTCCAGTTCCCTAACTCGTTCGGTGAGGATCAGGATCTGACTGCATTTCCTGCAGACAAAGTCGGCAGGAGTATCGGTGGTCACCCCTACCTCAAACATCCTGCAGGAGGAACATTTCACCGCCTGCGCTGCCATGACTGTACACTTTCTCCAAAAACAAGAACACTGAGTCAATAACACTGAGTCACTTACCTGTGGACTTTAAAGTTAGGTTAGAGGAGGAGGGTGGGAGGGAGGCCCTACGGAAGTAGGACCTGGGGTCTAGAACACACCCACTCAAATACTAATCACTTACCTTCCCGCCCAGCTATGCGCTCCAACCTCACTTCCGCTGCTCCCACTCAAATGACCGTTGGTGATTAAAGGGTGAGTATTTATACTCACAGTTCTCCTTCCCGGCTGCCCCTCTGTTTGCCGTCACTTCCTCTGCTGCTCCCGCTCTTTTTGTGAAGAGAGAATAAAAAACACCGCTGCCCGCTACAGGTAAGTAATTTTGAAACAAACTGTTTTACCTTAGCTGTAGTCTCTCGGGTTCGCCTTTACTCGGCCGCTGCTCCCACTCTAGACACTAGTCTAGAGTGAGCGTGTGAAAAGAGAGATCTCTGACTAAAAAATTGTATTTGATATTCTGCTGTGTACGTATGCAAATAAAGAAATGTTCCAATATATGAGGAATTGAAGAAGATTATTTAGCAATAAGGTGCAAACTGTCTCAGGGACAGTTTACACATGGACAACCATAGTCTGCAATATGCCAGATCAGTATTGATGTGCACGGGGCAAATTGGCTTAAAGAACAAGAAAAAAAACAGTCATGTACCAAAATAAGGTTGTGTTGGGAAGGGAGGAGCATTAGGTAGGGGTGCGTATCTAAAATATTATCTTCCTATACTCCAGTGGATAGGAAATTATCAAATGTAGCACCACTATTCAAGACTGGAAGGGTGAGAACACATTAAACTGCAGGCCTGTTAGCCTAACACTAGTCAACAGGAATGTTATAATGGTTTTACAAAAAGAAAATTCGGTTTGACTAATTTTGAGCATGTACCTAATAGTACAGGCAAAGGAACTAGTAGATGTAGCACACATGGGTTCTAAAAGTCATTTAAGAAGGTTGGCAAGAAGACCAACTGCATGCAAGTGCCTTTGAGCTTCATATTTCTGCCATGATAGTGAGAAGACACACAAAAATGATAAGAGAGCTGTTCCATAAGTAGAATGTGTGATATGTCTGACTATGCCTGGAAGATTATGTCAGTGAATGCATGCTATTCTAGCAGCAGCCACCTGTAAATAACAAGTCTGTAACTTGCCTGCTTAGGCAGCAGCTCTGCAATACTATCTGGAGGGGATTTCAAAGTTCATTGTGGTCTCCTGCAGTCACTATTATTGAGGCATTATCATGGCTGCCAGGACTTAAAGACCATCTCATGAGGAAGAACATGAGATAGGGAAGAGACATATTAGTCAAAATAGCTTTTGTCAGATGCCTTTTTGAATTAAGTTACTTTCTCAGACAGCCATTTCGCTCTTCATTGTCGCATCCATCTGAGAGACATCATCATAGCATCTTTTTTCCTAAAAACCTTGGCTGCAATTCATACATGCCAATCACTCACCATGTTCAGGTCTTTACTCAGTATGCATCAGATGCGCGTTGGAGCAATGTCTGAGCTGGGGGCTGTGAATGTTGCAGCAAATTATGGCCTCTCTTCCGTGCGTGTGTGGGGCTGCTTTCTTAATATGTCCTGGCCCACTGTAACCAGCTAAGTGAAAGTTTCTGGATATCTAAAAACAGAAAATCAGGAAATGATGGTTAGGGTGAGAGTGAGAAGGTAGATAGAAATCAGATTACGCCAACAGCGGCTTTTATTTCAGGCCAGGTAATAGAATGAAGGAAGGAGGAAATTGAAAAGAGCAAAAGGGCAGTTATATACTGTTCTTCTTAATTATCTCAGCAGTGTATTCTATCACTATTGTTTTCATGAGTTGCAGCGCTATCTCATTTATTGGGCTCAGTGGATGGAGTGCTGCATGCTGACTGCTACTTCAGTTGTTGCTAGTATTTATTGCTGATTTTACAGCAGTGGATACAGGGTGAAAGTTATCCCCCCTCTCACCCTACCATAAAAAAGATGTGAATCAATTTCTATCCCACAAAATTAATATGTAGGTACAACAAACATTTAGGAGGATAAATGGTAAGTTGTTCTCTATTTCAAGGGAGCCTCACAATGATTGTACAGGGCTTTATGAAAATTCTACTTGATATACAATGTTTTGTTATCCATACCCAAGGAGGGCTATATCTAAAATAAGGGAAATCACTGCAACAGGGGGTTGTGAATCTTGAAATTCTGTTCCCAGAATTTCATATAGGGAGATTGGAAGGCAAAGTGAAGTTAAGGTTGAAGTCAGTTTTGATTCTGTACAATAGTGGTAGAGGTAAGAGGGGTCCTATGGCCTACTCAGACATGTTTGTGCTTACACACAATCAGGCATGTGATCAATTGTAGGGCAGGCAGGAGTAATTTTGAGATACATGCCTAATTCATATGAATTTTGCAGCTGTGGTAATACCATATGTTTATATGCTCCTGGACTTGAACGTGGTTTCAGAATTTATTATAGTGGAACTTGAACCTAAAATGTGTGGGTTATTAAATTTACTACCCAGTATAATTCTGAACAGATTTACATCTGTTCAAATTATTGGGCGTAACAGGAGGCTGTGCTTTGCCAGCACAGGCTTCCTGTAGATTTATCTATTTACCTTGACCTTCTATTTGTACTTTTCTGAAATAACGCATTTGCACAGCTTTTTCACAACTACTAAATAAATCAAAGTGCTTTGCAACTAATTACATTTTCTTAAAGTGTATTCATTATTGTAATGTTGAAAACACAACAGCCAAGTTGTAGACTGGAAACAAAAAGCTGATTAATAGGGGGAGTGGTGGCCAGTTATTGATGACAAAGGCTTTCTGTTTGCCTAAAACTATCTGATTAGCTCCCAGGTATCTGAACAGTATGTGGGTGTGAAAGATAGAGTCTTAAACCTCTGGATCTCTGAAAAGGGAAGTACTGTATGTCTCTCCTTGCAGAAAAAAAATCTAGAGCTTAAAGAAAGCCAGTTTGTTTTCTCTCCCCATTTTCTATAAACTATTGTTTTTAACTAATAAGTCAGAGAATTTGTGAATGCTAGTTGCACTGTGCCTCCCGTAAGCAAGTAAAAGCACCTGGAAAAGAGAGGTAGTGGATTAGCCAGATTTGGCGTGATCATCTGTGTTCAGTGACCATTGAATTGCCTTCCCACATTTTCTAGGCAAAAGTGAGGACTGCAGATGCTGGAGATTAGAGTCGAGAGTGTGGTGCTGCAAAAGCACAGCAGGTCAGGCAGCATCCAAGGAGCAGGAAAATCGACAGAATTGATTCCTGATGAAGGGCTTTTGCCCAAAACGTTGATTTTCCTGCTCCTCGGATGTTGCCTGACCTGCTGTGCTTTTCCAGCACCACAATCTCGACTTTCCAGTTTTTCTCTCTACCCATAATATCAATGTTTGTCTGTTTGCAAAAGTAGGCAGAGATTTAAATATTTTAAAAAAATAATTTAGGAGTTAGATTTATCTAGTTGAATTATATGTCAATGGTTCATTATTGTTTAACTGTATTATAATCTATTCAGTTGTAACTCTTTGTATTGTACTCTTGTTAAGTTCAGAAACCTGGTCTATATTTTCTGTTAACTTGGTCCAAAATATAGGTATGATGTGGGGGTGCCAGTGATGAACTGGGTGGACATGGTCAGAAGTTACAGGTTATAGTTGAACAGGTTTATTTGAAGTCACAAGCTTTCAGAGCACTGCTCCTTTGTCAGGTGAAGTGATATAGGTAGGCTAATTGAGGAAATTTACATACTGTTATAATATCTTTGAGAGTGTTGATTGGAGGAGGCTGTTTGAGTGTAAATCCATATCAAACAAGCAAGAGTATTTCAAATGACAGTTCAAAAGAGTTCAGGAACAAAGCATTCCTGTTAGAATTAAAGATAGGTATGGCAAGTTATATGAAGTTGAATGGCCAGGGACGTTATGACCTTGATCAAAAAGAATAAGGAAGCATATGTAAGGTCAAGGAGGATAGAAACTGATACAGTCTTTAATGTATATTAGGGAAGTAGGAAAGACCTTAAGCAAGGAATTAGAATGGCTAAAAGGGGGTCACAAAATCATTAGCAAACAGGATTAAGGATACTCCCAAGGCTTTTCATACATAAAAAGCAAGAGGATAGCGAGAGAAAGGGTCCACCCACTGAAGGAACAAAAGAAGGGAATATATGTGTGCAGCCAGAAGAGGTAGGTGTGGTCCTAAGTGAGTGCTTTGTGTCGACATTCACCAAAGAGAAGGAATTGGTGGAGGATGACCTCTGGGAAGGAAGTGTCGAATTTCTATGCCAAGTTGCAATTAAAAAGGAAGAGGTGTTTTGTATCTTAACAAGTATTAAAATAGATAAGTCCTTAGGTCCTGATTGGATCCATTCCAGAATATTGAGGCAGGCAAGAGAGTAAGTTGCTGGAGAATTGACAAGTATCTTTGTATCCTGTTTGGTCACAGATGCGAGGACAAGAGAATAGACAATGTCGTCCCATTGTTTAAGAAGTGTAGCAGGGATAATTCGGAAATTACAAGCCTGTGAGTCTCACGTCAATGGTCGGGAAATTATTGGAAAAGATTCTCAGGGACAAGATCGATACACATTTAGAAGCAAATAGACTGATTAGTGATAAACAGCCTGGTTTTGTACAGAGGAGGTCATGCTTCACTAACTTGATCAAGACTTTTGAGGAGGTGACGAAGACGATTGTTGAGGGAAAAGCAGTTGATGTTCTCTACATAGATTTCAGTAAAACAGGGTCCCTTATGGGACCAAATGAGGTCAAATAGTATCAGAGATGAGCTGGCAAGATGGATACAGAACTGGCTTAGTCATAGCACACAGAGGGTAGCTGTGGAAGGATACTATTTGGACTGGAGGACTATGACTAATGATGTTCCACAGGGATCAGTGCTGGGACCTCTGCTAAATGATTTGGAAGAAAACATAGCTGGTCTAATTAGTAAGTTTGTAGATGATACAAAGATTGTGGAGTTGTGGATAGTGAGGAGGATTGTCAGAGGATATAGCAGAATATAGATCAGTTGGCAGAAAAATGGCAGTTGGAGTTTAATTCAGACAAATATGAGGTGATACATTTTGGAAGGTCTCAAGTACAGGTGGAAATTATACAGTAAAGGGCGAAACCCTTAGGAATATTGATATGTAGACGGATCGGGGTGTGCAGGCCCACAGATACTGAAGATGACAGCGCAGGTAGATAAGGTAGTTAAAAAGGCCAAGGCATGTTTGCCTTCATTGAAAGGGGCATTGAACATAAGGATAGAAAATAATGCTACAGCTTTATAGAACTTCAATTAGACCACACTTGGAATATTGCATACAGTTCTGGTCACCACATTGCCAGAAGGATGTGGCTGCTTTGGAAAGGGAACAGAAAAGGTTTACCAGGATGCCACCTAGTATGGGGGATTTCAGTTGCAAAGCAAGGTTAGATAGACTTGTTTGTCTTCACTGGAACGGGAGAAGTTGAGGGTTGACCTGATAGAAGTTTATAAGATTGTGAATGGCATGGATAGAGTGGAAAATACAGGGTTGTCCCCGGGGTGGAGAGGTCTGTTGCTAAAGGACACAGGCTCAAGGAGTGAGGGGGATGCTTAAAGGAGATGTGCAAGGCAAGGTTTTCACACAAAAGGGAATGAGTGCCTGGAACACACTGCCAGAGTAGGTGGTGGAAACAGACACAATAGCAGCATTCAAGAATCACCGAGACAAATACATAAATAAGATGATAATAGAGGGATATGGATCCTGTAAGTGGAGACAGTTTTAATATGGAAGGGCAAAATGTGTCAGCACAGGCTTGGAGGGCCTGTTCCTGTGCTCTATTGTTCTTTGTTTTGGGATGACTCTGGGAATTGTGGGGTTTAATTTCTGAAGCACTACACCAGTGAGCTGTGATAATTCATTTGAGCAGATAGATGGAATCGAGGTTTAATGTCTTCTCTGAAAGCTAACACTTCCAACAGTGCACATTTGTGCTGAACTGTCAGCATGGATTTTTGCTGAAGTCCTGGTGTGGAACTTGAACTCAGAACATTGTGATTCAAAGGTGAGAGTACTACCCACTGAGTCACAGCTGACACTCTCATACTTTAGACATGCAAGGTGTTATTTCTCCCCTCTCCCTAAAGAGAATGTTTTAATGGCGTCCTGGACAAATAAACCTTATTGCTGTGGAGTCAGGCCTCATGAGTAACCAAAAAGAAGCTTTCAAGCCACTTATTATGACTGAGTTATGCTTGATATTTTGTCTGCTCTCCCATTCTGCACCTAGGGTATATTTAAGTTAACCTCTGTCGAGGGGTAAGTCTGGATAATTAATGCAACAGAATTCCTGAATTAGTTTGAAATCTTATCTCAGTATATCTTAGAGAGTTGCTGACTTAGAAATCATGTTTGATCTGTGATGTCAAATGTGAGCCTTAACCTTGTATTAATATCATTCATTTCAGTTTCGATTCTGAACTGTTTTTAATCTTTGTATATGAGGAAGTTTAATAATTATTAATTATTACAATGAATTATAATTTATTGAAGCCGAAGAGTCTTGCTCGATTGTGTGAATAATCAAGAAAAAGATTACCAAACTCTTAATCCTGAGAACTGAAAAAAAAGTTATGTAAAATATTTACATGTAAGAGTAAAAGGAACTCTCTGATATTTGAGTACATAAATTGATGGATTTTGCAAAGATGGGATCTTCCTTTTATCGTGTGTTTTGGAATCTTGCTTATAGTAAATAGCTTGGTTTATTCAATTTTATCCTCATTTCTTGTTTGTAATAAACATCTGTTTCATTATAAACATCAAATCTGCAGCAAATGGGCTTTTATTTCAATGATAGGCAACTAGTTTAAGTTAGAATTTTAAAAGTTGCCCATCAAACTAGATTTCAGTCTGGCACCTGACTTATCCAGCAGTAATGTCATCTGGGATCTGAACTACTAAGGTTTTACAATTCTTTGCTGGTCTAAATACAGGTTCTGAAGAAAGGTCATATTGGACATGATGTTCTGTCTCTCCAGATGCTGCCAGACATGCTGAGTTTCCGGAGCATTTGTATTTTGAGTTCGGATCTTCAGCATCTGTAGTACAGTGTGATAATATTTTGAACTTTTAGTATGAAATACCTGTTTATTTTGTTGTATCAGCTTGATACATATGTTAAAACCCACGAATGCCAACTTAGTTCAGCTGTGGCAGTTTTGCTTTGTCTCAGAGGGTTGTTGTTTCAAGCACCAAGTGGCCAACCAATTCCTTTTTACTCCAATGGAGATCAATTGCAAAAATCATTTGATTCAGTTCTAGGTAGCACCTTATGCCTTTAGTATTCTGAGGCAAAGTTGTGGTTGGCAGTAAAATGGGGAAGGAAACCTGCTGCTGATTATCACTTAAGGCCTCACCATACCCCTGCACGGTCTCTACTAACAAATCGTACTATCCGATGTTGAACAGCATTTGGAGAATTGAAGGTGACAAAGGCACTAAAGGTAATCTTGGTGGGGAACTCCACATCCATCACTAAGAATAGCCTAGTAGATCCACAACTGACCAAGCTGCTGAATCCTAAAGGATATAGTTGCTAGAGTGTGGCAACCAAGAGGGAACAAGCAAGAGAAAAACTTAATTGAACTCATCGTCACTATTTAACTATCATGATGAATCTTTCCATGACAAGGATGATGTGAATCGGCAAAAGGGAGGACTGCATGTGCTGGAAATCAGAGTCTAGATTAGAGTGGTGCTAGAAAAGAACAGCAGGTCAGGCAGCATCCGCAGAGCAGGAAAATCGACTTTTCCGGCCTGAAACGTCGATTTTCCTGCTCCTCAAATGAGGATGATGTGAATGACCACTGCAA